>NC_090812.1:159164853-159524853 GCF_000390325.3 Nicotiana tomentosiformis | reverse complement strand
GAGTGTATCCCACGGGATGATGGTATAAGTGTGACATGTAGTCACTTGATTGATTAAAGATTTAAAACCAAGTATGGAGATTATGGTACTATCGCTAATGTGAGAATTTATGCATGAAGGGTGCTCGGTTCATTTGGTTGCGGACTATGGAAGTTTGTTCCAGATTTGATGGTTGTTCTTGTCTGTCGGGGGGAAAAGGGTTATTGGGGATCCTTGAAAGGTTATTAGTCTGGTGCGGTACGATCAAAATCGGCTCGAGGTTCGTGGATGGATCAAAATGTGAATGCGGGATCTATATCAGGCCGGATATGTTCATTTCAACATAGCTTTGTTTCGGATGGGTCTTCGGACCTTGGATGATATTTCAATTGTCGGCCTTTCCGTGTAGTCTCTATTGTGCCATGTGGGTTGTGAGGCAGTTTGATTATTCGCACTCGTATTGAGATCACGTATAGTTTGTGGTGTTATATGAGCAGGATCGGACTCCCCAGGGATGGTATTGTGCACTTGGCGTTCTTATGGTTGACATTCAGGTATTTCGTAGGTATAAACATTTTGGCTTGATGGGTACTTCCCTATTTATTATCATATGTGGATCGGGTGGCACGTCGCCACGAGTATATGGTTGGACTTGGTGGCACGCCGCCAAGGGTACGTTGTTTGGATCGGGAGGAACGCCGACATGGGTATCATGGTTGGATCGAGTTGCACGCCGCAACGGAATCAAGGTTGGATCGGGTTGCACGCCACAACGGTATCATGGTTGGATCGGGTTGCACGCCGCAATGGTGTGAAGTTGAGTACAGTATCCCATATCTTCTATTATGTGTTTTGCTTCTCATTTTTCTGAGGAAGGTCCATAATATATTTTCAGTTGTTTAAATTAGTTACGTGGGTTGAGAAATTCTTTCCAGAGTTCATTTCCTTATGTATCACATTCGAGTTTGTAGCTTGTTGACATATTGTGGCATCATATGAGACTTTTGGCAACGTATGAGGTGGCTTATTGCCTGAGTAGCTTGTACTGGGTGAGACAAGATTATTGGACTTGGGATCAGTGCGATCAGGTTTATATGAGCCACATTAAAGAGTAAATATCGATATTCAGTCTAGAATGAGGTAAGTGTTCTTGTCAGGAGGAGAGACTTCACGAATTGTGATTCGGCAGGTGGTTATGAGTTTCTACACATCTCTTCTGTCGTGGCAGTATTGCAAGAGTTGAAACAGGACTTCTATGCTTCATGAGGTGTGTTGTGGGCATCAGATTCGAGGATTTAGGCTATTGTTGTCAGGGGATGTCAATAAGGGCATGTGAATAATGCGGTGCATGGTGTGAATTCAGTGAGAGTATACAATCATGTATTGGTACATCGTGTAATGATGGATACGGTGTTCATAGGTTGGAAGCAGACCTGGTAAAGAATTTCAAATGTTGGAATTTGGCTCTAAGGCTTATTTAACTAGATAAAAGAGAGGATTTCCAGGTTTGCTCGAGCGGATGAGCTCAACGGGGTCGTGGAGGCACGAGGTGTAAAACAGTGATTTCAGACAAACTCCAGAGCAGTTCTTAGCACGTTCGAGGACGAACGTATGTTTAAGTGGGAGAGAATGTAATGACCCGACCGGTCGTTTTGAGATCTAACGCGTCGTTCGACGGTTTGAGGCCATGACCAGCTTCACTTCGGGTATTATGACTTGTATGCGTGGTCGAGCAAATTTCCAGGTTTTCTCGAGCGGATGAGCTCAACGGGGTCGTGGAGGCACGAGTAGGTGCACGAGGTGTAAAACAGTGATTTCAGACAAACTCCAGAGCAGTTCTTAGCACGTTCGAGGACGAACGTATGTTCAAGTGAGAGAGAATGTAATGACCCGACCGGTCGTTTTGAGCTCTAACACGTCGGTCGACGGTTTGAGGCCATGAGCAGCTTCACTTCGGGTATTATGACGTGTACGCGTGGTCGGAATTGAATTTCGGGAAGTTCGGAGTTGATTTGGAAAGAGAATTCTAATTTCATAAGCCTTAAGTTGGAGGAATTGACTAAAGTGTGATTTTTAAGTAAACGACCTCGGAACTGGTATTTGAAGGTTCCAATAGGTTCGTATGATGATATTGGACTTGGGCGTATGTCCGCATCGGGTTTTGGATGACCCGAGAGTGTTTTGGCGCCTATTGTAGAAGTTGGAATTTTGGAAGAATTTTATAAATTTGGGTTGAAGTGTATTTCAATGTTATCGATTTCCGTTTGGGATTCCGAGTCTAGGAATAACTCCATATGATGATTCTGGTATTGGGGAGCGCGTCCGGAAGTGGATTCGGAGGTTCGTACGTCATTTGACGAAATTAGAAATCTGAAGGTTTATGAGAATTTTGACTGGCAGTGGACTTTTTAATATCGTGGTCAGACTACAATTCCGAGAGTTGGAGTAGGTCCGTAATGTTGAATGTGACTTGTGTGCAAATTTTGAGGTCAATCGGACATGATTTGGTGGGTTTCGGCATCAAATGTAGAAGTTTGAAGTTCTAAATTTCATTAAATTTGAATTGGGGTGCGATTCATGATTTTGATGTGACTTGATACCTCAAGCAGGTCTGCGTTGTGTTATGGGACTGGTTTGTGCGATTTGGACAGGGCCTCGGGTGTGTTTCAGGATGGTTTCGGATCATTTCGGGTTATTTTGGACTGTTGTTGCTAGTGTCCCGTGTCCTTCGCGAACACGAAGGAAGCCCCGCTTTCGCGTAGAGGAAATTTGTGACGATGTTGGGTTGGCCTTCGCAAACGCGAGCAAGTGGACGCGAACGCACGGCAAGAGCTGGGCAAGCCTTCGCAAACGCGGCCAAGGCGACACGAACGAGAAGAAGAAAGGGGGAGATGGGCCTAATGCCATTTGGCCTACGTGAACACGTAGAAGGGAACGTGAACCTGAACTCGAGGGGTCTGGGAAGCTGGCCTTCGCGAACGCGAAGAGGAAATTTGGAGGCAGTGTTTCTTTGGCCTTAGTGATCGCGATGGTCTTTCCGCGATCGCGAAGGTCTTTCCGCGATCGCGAAGGTCTTTCCGCGATCGCGAAGAAGGGCGACCTGGGCAATGAAGTTTTAAAGACGGGATTTGGCCATTTTTCCTCCATTTTTCATTTGGTTGGGCGATGTTTGGAGCTCTTGGAAGGGAGATTTTCGTCATCTATGCCAAGGTAAGTGATTCCCACCTCTTTCAAGTTAAATACTTTGATTATATAAGGATTTAGACTTGAAAATTTGTGGAAATTTGGGATTTTGAAGAAAAATCTAGATATTGGTATTTTTGGATTTTGACCACGAAATTGGACATGAAATTTGTAATAAATTATATATTTGAGTTCGTGGTGTTATAGGTAAAGTTTATCTTCGAAATCCAGGCACATGGGCCTAAGGGTGATTTTATCGACTTTTCGAGCGGAATTGGAAATTTGTTGTAAATTGAATTATTATAAGTATTAGAGTATATATTTATGGATTTGCACCTTTATTGACTAGTTTTGGAGCGATGGGCATTGGTTTGAGTTGTTGAAAAGGCTTTGGAGCCGGTTATAGAATTTCGGAGCGAGGTAAGTCTCCTTTCTAACTTGGTAAGAGGAAATTAACCTCATAGGTGAATTGATTTTATGTGTACTCTTACTTGTGGGGGCTACGTACGCACGAAGTGACAAGAGTCCGTATGTAGCTACTAGTTATGCCTATGTCCGGGTAGTTCTAGGTTTACACCATGCTTTGTTGATACCGTTATTTGATTTTGTTTATTGTTTGCCTTGAAAGGAATTGAGATCGAGTATGCTTATTAAGTGCCTTGAAAAGAGTTGAAATTGAGGATTTTGGGACTCGAAAGTTTTAATGTGAATTCTATATTTTTGAAAAGAATTGAAGAATATTATAATAATAATAATTTGATAAATCTTTGTGCAACCGCTTCGCAAATACATTTCCGCGAGCGGGGTAAAATTCCACTACTTTCATGGGAGCGGGTCGTTCGCCTAGGCAGGTTAATAGATGCATCTATGGTTCGCGTTGTTCGACCCTCGGCAGTGCACAATTTACATTTATATATTGGATCGGCCCGTACGTCCTCGGTATGACTTGCGTATGATAGATCTTCGGAACTAATAATAATTGATATTGCTTCATTGGCTTGAGATATAAATTATTAAATGACGAAACCAGAAATGGAGATTTCCTAAATAATAAAGGATATGCTTATTTACTTCTTAATTATTGAGCCTTCAACGGTTTCAAATAATTCTTGTTTAATTATAATACCGGCATGTTAATGATAGCCCATAGTGAGTGTCGGAGTCGACCCATCGTCACTACTTCTTCAAGGTTAGACAAGATACTTACTGGGTACGCGTTGATTTATGTACTCATACTACATTTGTTGCACATTTTTTTGTGCAGGTGCATTTATATTTAGCGGCCTTATGAGAGCAGAGGCGTGTAGGCATGCAGAGACTTAGGTGAGTTGCATTCCATAGTACGACCCGCAGCCAGTAGAGTCTCCCTCGGAGTATTTATATTTTTCCTGTCCAATTTGTATTCCAGACGGACGGTGTATTTTATTTTATATTCCTAGTTGATGCTCATGCACTTGTGACATCGGGTTTTGGGGCGATTATGGGTTGCACTGTATTGAAATTGTTGTAAATATTATTATTTACACTGTATATTCCATCTTTTACTGTTTAATTGAAGAAAAATATGATTTCTAAAATATTAAGATGAGAATCAAATTAAGTAATTATTGTTGGCTTGCCTGACAGTGGTGTCCGGAGACATCACGACCTTACTAGATTTTGGGTTGTGATTGTATAGAACTTGGGTGAGGTAAAAATTAGTTGTTCAGAATGCGTGAATTTTTGTTTTGGTAAGATATGCTTTGTTCTGTCTCTTTTGATGTATCCTCTTTTTAGTTGAGCAATGCAAGCAACATTGTCTTCATATAGCGTAGTTGGATTATCTTTATTCATAAGAAAACCACACATTTCCTGAATATGCAGAGTCATTGATCTCAACCAAATACATTCTCGACTAGCTTCATGAATGGCTATTATCTTAGCATGATTTGAAAATGTGGCAGTTATTGTTTGTTTCATTGAACGTCATGATATAGTTGTACCTCCATATGTAAACAAATAGCATGTTTGACATCGGACTTTATGTGGATCAAACAAATAAGCTGCATCGGCATGGCCAATCATTTCTGACTTGAATTCATTAGAATAAACCGATCACATATCTATAGTTCCCCGAAGATATCTAAATACATGCTTAACATAATTCTAATGTCTTCTTGTTGAGGAGGAGCTAAATCTTGCTAATAAGCTTACTGCAAAAGCAATATCTGGTCGGGTATTGTTGGCAAGATAAATCAGTGCCCCAATTGTACTAAGATATGGAGTTTCATCACCAACGAGTTCTTCATTATTTTCTTGAGGCCTAAATGGATTTTTATTTATGTCGAGCAATCTCACAACCACTGGGGTACTCAATGGATGTGTATTATCCATGTAAAATCGTTTTAAAACCTTTTCAGTGTATGTTGAGTGATGGACAAAAAATTCATTTGTTACAGTAGGCCAAGACAAAAATTTATCTTACAAAGATCTTTCATTTCAAATTCTTTCTTCAAACACTCTACAACCTTTGGAAGGTCTTTAGAAATGCCAATGATATTCAAGTCATCAACATCACAACTATGATGATAAATTCAGATTTAGACTTCTTAATAAAGACACATAGGCAAATAAGGTCATTTTTGTACCATTCCTTTAGCAAATACTGGCTAAGGTGATTGTACCACCTCCTCCTTGTTTGCTTCAATACGTATAAGGATTTCTGAAAATTTATTCAACAAGATTCCCTTAAACTTTTATGTGCTTCATGAACTATAAATCCTTTAGGGATTTTCATAAAAATTTCATTGTCCAATGAGCCATATAAGTAGGTTGTGACAACATCCATCAACCGCATATCAAGCTTTTCATGGACTACTAGATTTATTAGATACCTGGAGGTAATGTCATCTACCACATGAGAATATGTCTCCATATAATCAATGCTAGGCCTTTGCGAAAACCCTTGTGCCACAAGTCGTGCTTTATATCTTACGACTTCACTTTTCTCATTTCGTTTTTGCACAAAAATCCATTTGTACCCCACTTACTTGACACCTTCAGGCGTTCGAACTATTGGTCCAAAAACTTCACATTTTTCGAGTGAAGTCAAGTCCACTTGAATTGAGTTTTTTTATTTTGGACAATCATTTCTCTATCTACATTCTTCGACAGATTTTGGCTCAAGATCCTTATCTTGTTGCATTACTTCAGCTGCAACATGATATGCAAAACTGTTGTCAACAACAATATTATTTTGGTTCCACATTTTTTTCCATAGAGACATAACTTATTGAGATCTCTTCATTTTCATCATTTCCAGGTACTTGAACCTCCCGTGAGGTCTTATCAATTGTTATATCTTTATGCTCTTCTTGATCAATTGACTCTACGTTACTATCAACTTGATCATTTGCTCCTTTCATTTTTCGGGAATTTTTATCCTTGGAACCGATTGGTCTACCACGTTTAAGGAGTGCCCTAGACTCATTTGCATTATCATATTGTCCAACTAGGACATCAACTCGAATTAGAGCATTTACAGCTGGAATATGCGATTTAGTAACCCGTGGAAGGTTAGTAAATGCATATGGCAGTTGATTTGCAACATTTTGCATCTACATGATCTTTTGAACTTCATGCTCATATTGATTTTCATGAGGATCTAAATGAGATAAAGATAATACATTCCAATCTATCTCTTTTTCCATTTGTTTATTTTCTCCCCCTAATATTGGGAAAACTGATTCATCAAAATGATAATTAGCAAATCTGTTGTAAACAAATCTCCTGTCACGGGCTCCATATATTTAATAATAGAAGGAGATTCATAACAAACATATACTCTCAACCTTCTTTGAGGACTCATCTTTGTGCGTTGTGGTGGAGAAATTGGAATATATACTGCACATTCAAAAATTCTTAGATGGGAAATATTTGGCTCCTGACCAAAAACCAATTGTAATGGCGAAACTTCATGATAACTGGTTGGCCTTATGCGCCCAAATAATGTTGCATGCAAAATAGCATGTCCCCATACTGAAAGGGGATGTTTTGTTCTCATTAGAAATGGTCTAGCTATTAATTGGAGGCGTTTAATCAACGATTCTACTAGACCATTATGAGTATAAACATGAGCAACCACATGCTTAACTTTTATGTCACGACCCCAAATCCATTAAAGGCCGTGATGGCGCCGGACACCGATGTCATGCAAGCTAAAAATAAATACTTAATTTGGTTCTCATTTTAATATTTCTGAAATCATATTTCTTTCAATTAAATAGTAAAAGATGGAATTTATAAAATAAATAATAATATTTTTAACAATTTCAATACATGACAACCCATAACCACCCCAAAGCCCGGCGTCACAAGTGCATGAACCTCAACTAGGAATGTAAAATAAAATACAACATCTGTCCGGAATACAAATTTGGACAGGACAAATATAAATACTCTGAAGGAGACTCTACTGGTTGAGGATCGTAGTATAGAATGCAGCTCACCTAATTCCCCGCAATAACCGTGCCTTTGCGCCCACAAGGCCACTAAACATATATGTACCTGCACAAAAATGTGCAGCAAGTCTAGTATGAGTACGTAAATCAATGCGTATCCAGTATCCCGCCTAACCTCGAAGAAGTAGTGACGAGGAGTCGACTTCGACACTTACTATGAGCTATAAATAAAATATCAATGATATAATTAAGCATGGATTACGTAGAAAGACGGTAAGGTCAATATCATAAAATAAGTAAACAATTCTTTTGTTAATAAGAAATTTCCAAAAAAAAATTGTCATTTAAAATTTTTGGACCTCGGGCCAAGGAAAGCAATATCAATTATTATCAATTCCAAAGATATATCATGCTCAGGTCGTACGACCCGATCCAACATAAATATTTAAATTGTGCACTGCCAAGAGTCGAACGACGCAAACCATAAATGCATCTATTTTGACTTGTCGATGCGTTCGGCCCGCTCCACAAAAGAGAAAATACAATTTAAAACAACCAATTCAAGATTTATTAAGGGCAACTATTCAAGAAAAATACAAATTCTCATTTACGGTTAAGAAGAATGAAGTTTAACCTTTTAAAGTTCATTTACCAAGTTTCGATATGATTTAAGAAATTTAAATTAAAGACCAACTTTACCCATAATCCCACGAACTCAAATATATAATTTATTCTCAATTCCATACCCAAATACGTGGTCAAAATACAAAAACACTAATTTCTAGATTTTTCTTCCAAATCCCAAATTTCTACCAATTTTCATGTCTAAATCCATATATAATGATCGCATTTGCGACAAATGCATCGCAAATATGAAGCCAAGCTGCCCCTGCCAAGGTCGCATTTGCGACCAAGATCTTCGCAAATGCGAAGGGGACAGATCCGCAAAAGCAACAAATTGTTCGCAAATGTGAACCCCTCAGAAAATTCCCACCCTTCGCAATTGCGAACCCGTCCTCACAAATGCGATGTTCGCATTTGCGACCATTACATCGCAAATGCGATCACACCAGAACAAGCAATCCAACTTCTTCACAAAATACTCTGAAGCTACTCCGAAACTCACCCGAGCCCCCGGGGTTCCAAACCAAACACCCACACAAGTCTAAAAATATAACATGAACTTGCTCGAGGCCTTAAATCACATCAAACAATGTCGAATTCATGAATTGCACCTCAATTCAAGCTTAATGAACTTTAGAACTTTAAACTTCTACATTCGATGCCGAAACCTATCAAATCACGTTCGATTGACCTTAAATTTTGCACACAAGTCAATTTGACCTTACGAACCTACTCCAACTTCCGAAATCGAAATCCCACCCCGATATCAAAAGGTTTACTTCCGGTCAAACTTCTCAAAAACTTTCAAATTTCTAACTTTCGCCAAACGACTCCAAAATGGCTCTACGGACCTCCAAATTCACATCCGGATGCGCTTCCAATACCAAGATCATCATACGGAGCTATTCCTAGACTCGGAATCCCAAACGGTCATCGATAACATTGAAATGCACTTCAACCCAAATTTATGAATTTCTTCCAAAATGCCAACTTCCACAATAGGTGCCGAAATGCTCCCGGGTCATCCAAAACGCGATCCACACATACGCCTAAGTCCAAAATTATCATACGAACTTGTTAAAACCTTCAAATCCCGATTCCGAGGTCATTTACTCAAAATCACACCTTAGTAAATTCTTCCAACTTAAAGCTTCCGAAATGAGAATTTTCTTTCTAAATCAACTCTGGATTTCCCGAAATTCAATTCTGACCACACGTACAAGTCATAATACCAGAAGTGAAACTACTCAAGGTTTCAAACCGCCGAACGACGCGTTGGAGCTCAAAACGACTGGTCAGGTCGTTACATTCTCTCCCACTTAAACATACGTTCGTCCTCGAACGTGCTAAGAACTGCTCTGGAGTTGTCCGAAATCATTATTTAATACCTTGTGCACCTACCTGTGCTACCACAACCCAGTTGAGCACATTAGCTCGAGCAAACCTGAAAATCCTCCTTTTTTTTCTTTTTTCAAATAAGCCTTAGAGCCAAATTCCAATATTTGAAATCCTCTACCCGGTTTGTTTCCAATATATGAATACCGTATCCATCACTACACGATGCACCAATACATGATTGCATACCTTTATTGAATTCATACCATGCATAGTGTAACTTACATGACCATAATAATATCTTCTGACAATGATAGTCGAAATCCCATGAATCTGATGCCCACACGCCTCTCACGAAGCATATAAGTCTCGTTTCAATTATCTCAATACTGCCATAACAGAAAGGATGTGTAGAAATTCATAACCAACTTTCGAGTCGACAAATCATTGAGTCTCTTCTCTTGACAAGGACCATTACCCCATTATGAACCAAATAACGATGTTTGCTTTTTAATATGCCTCATATAATCCGATCGCACTGATCCCAGGTCTAATAATCTCGTCTCACCCAGTATAAGTTGTCTCGGCAATAAGCCACCACAAGCACAACCAAATGTCTCATATGATGCCACCATGTGCCAACAATCTACAAACTCGCGTGTGATACATAAGGAAAAATGAACTCTGGAAAGAACTGCTCAACCCACATGACTAATTAAACAACCGAAAAGATGTTATGAACCTTCCTCATAAAATGAGAAGAAAAACACACAAGAATAGGTATAGGGAACTGTACTCAGCATCACACTGTTGTGACGTGCAACCCGATCCACACATGATATCGTTGCGGCGTACAACCCTATCCAACCATGATATATGTGGCAGCGTGCCACCCGATCCAAACAACGTACTCGTGGCGGCGTGCCACCCGATCCAATAATATACCCGTGGTGGCGTGCCACCCGATCCGCACATGACAATAAATAGGGAAGTACCCATCAAGCCAAAATTCTTATACTTACGAAATACCCGAATATCAACCACAAGCACGCAATGTGCATAATACAAATCCGGGGGAGACGGATAGTGCCATACGCTACGAAACTCAAGCACAACTAAGGTGTAATAAATGACCTTCATCTTGAGATCTATCCTACTCTCACAACACCATAAGTTACACGGGATCTCAATACGAGCGCGAATAATCAAACCGCCTCACAACGCACATGGCACAATAGAGATTATACGGAATAGCTAACGACAGAAGTAACATCCAAGGCCCGAATACTCCTCCATAAATAACGTTATGCTGAAATGAACCCATTCGACCTGATATAGAGCCCATATTCATATTTAGATCCATCCACGGACCTCAAGCCGATCCTGATCGCACCGTACTAGGCTAATAACCTTTCAAGGATCCATAATAACCCTGTTTCCCATGACACACAAGAACAATCGTCAAATCTGGAACAAACATCCACAGCTCAGTACCAAATGAATAGAGCGCCTTCCATGCTTAAACTCTCACATTAGTGATGGTACCATAATCTCCATACTTGGTTTCAATCTTCAATCAATCAAGTAACTATATGTCATACTTCTACAATCTTCCCGTGGGACACGCCCCCACATCCTTATGCACCAGGCAACAAGTCTGCATATCCATACCACCGGCCACACAAATACTGTCAAGCAAATAAAGAATTCGCAATCAGTACGCAAAGCTTCTTACACAGGACACAAATCTCAGGTGACGCCCAAGACAATACCAGCTTACTCTAACCATCTGAATCCTTTCTTGCTCATCCGAGCTCATGATATTCTTGCCAACACCAAATGACAACCTTGATCCTCAACTTCCAATTCCCATGCCCAAATTCGTGATCAAAATCCAAAAACACCAAATTCTAGTTTTTTCTTCCAAATCCCAAATTTCTACCAATTTTCATGTCTAAATCCATATATAATGGTCGCATTTGGGACAAATGCATCGCAAATGCGAAGCCAAGCTACCCCTGCCAAGGTCGCATTTGCGACCAAGATCTTCGCAAATGCGAAGGGGACAGATCCGCAAAAACGACAAATTGTTCGCAAATGCGAACCCCTCAGAAAATTCCCACCCTTCACAATTGCGAACCCGTCCTCGCAAATGCGATGTTCGCATTTGCAACCATTACATCGCAAATGCGATCACACCAGAACCATCAATCCAACTTCTTTACAAAACACTCCGAAGCTACTCCGAAACTCACCCGAGCCCCAGGGCTCCAAACCAAACACCCATACAAGTCTAAAAACATAACACGAACTTGCTCGAATCCTTAAATCACATCAAACAACGTCGAATTCATGAATCGCATCCCAATTTAAGCTTAATGAACTTTAGAACTTCAAACTTTTATATTTGATACTGAAACCTATCAAATTACGTCCAATTGGTCTCAAATTTTGCACACAAGTCACATTCGACATTATGAACCTATTTCAACTTCCGGAATCGGAATTCGATCCCGATATCAAAAGGTACACTTCCGGTCAAACTTCTCAAAAACCTTCAAATTTCTAAATTTCGCCAAACGACTCCAAAATGACCTACAGACCTCCAAATCCATATCCGAACGTGCTCCTAATACCATGATCACCATACGGAGCTATTCCAGACTCAGAATCCCAAACGAACATCGATAACATTGAAATGCACTTCAACCCAAATTTATGAATTTCTTCCAAAATGCCATTTTTCACAATAGGCGCTGAAACGCTCCCGAGTCATCCAGAATCCGATCCGAACATACGCCCAAGTCCAAAATTATCATACGAACCTGTTGGAACCTCAAATCCCGATTCCGAGGTCGTTTACTCAAAATCACACCTTAGTAAATTCTTCCAACTTAAAGCTTCCAAAATGAGAATTTTCTTTCTAAATCAACTCCGTATTTCCCAAAATTCAATTCCGGCCACGCGTACAAGTCATAATGCCTGAAGTGAAACTACTCAAGGCCTTAAACCTCCGAACGATGCGCTTGAGCTCAAAACGATCGGGCAAATCATTACATTTAATTCTAGTGGCCATACAATAATCAGTAAAGGCCTGTGATGTAAATTCACTAGCATTATCAAGACCAATTGTCTTACTTGCATAATCTGGAATTTCTGCTCTTAACCTTATTATTTGGGCCAACAATCTCGCAAATGCCATATTGCGAGCTGACAAAAAGCACATATGTGACCATCTTGTAGATGCGTCTATCAAGACCATAAAATACTTTAATGGTCTACATGGAGGGTGTATATGCCCACATATATCACCCTGTATACGTTCCAAAAATACAAGGGATTCAATCCTAACTTTAGCTGATGATGGTTTAATAACCAATTTTCCTTGAGAACAAAAATCACAAGAAAATTCCTTAAATTGAAGAATATTCTTGTTCTTCAATGTGTGCCCATTTGAATTCTCTATTATTTTGCGCATCGTGTTAGAACCGGGATGGCCCAACCGGTCATGCCTAATGATAAAATTATTAGAAGTAGTAAACCTTTTGTTTACTATGACATGTGATTCAACCATACCAATATTTGTGTGGTACAATCTAGAAGAAAATGCGGGTAATTTTTCATGCACATATTTTTCCCCGCTTTTATTGTAGTAATATAAATATATTCAATTTTTTCCTTCGTTAAAGGTCTCAACATGGTAGCCATTTTGGCGAATAGCTTTGAAACTCAACAAGTTTCTTTGAGACTTATTATAATACAATGCATTATTAATAGTCAATATCGTTCCTCCAGATAGTAATAAGGACGGTCTTCCAGAACCCTCAATAAATTTTGTACTACTAAATATTGTATTAACATAGACTTTTTTCATAACCAAATAAGAGAAAACTTTCTTTTCTTTTAATATTGTGTAAGTTGTAGCACTATCCAAAAAGCATAACTCTTCATTACTCATCTTGATCCAATTGAAGACTGGAGAATTTTATTTTCTTCAAAAAAAATAAAAGTACACCATGAGAAATACGAAAAAAACTAACAACATCGACAACAACATAAGATAACTTAAGTACTACTTGAAAATAAAAATAACTTTAGGACAAGACAAAAAAAATACTGAAAATAAAAATAACAACAATTGCATTCCCTAGTAAAATGATCAAACTTTAGTTTTGATCCCCAAAGAAGTCTTCAACTTCCAAGTAAGTAAGATCATCGAGGCCTTCAAAATCATCATCATTCAAAGCAAGATTTTTCTCGGCATTATCATCATTTATGTTTGAAGTGAGACTCCACTGGGGCATTAACAGAAGATACTCCATCATTATTTGTATTTCTTTTGATGGAGTTTTGATAACACCTCACAAAATGCTCAGGTGCACGACATTCAATTTTCAATGACCTTTCATGCCACAATGATGATAGTTACCACTTTTGCCTCTTGAAGGATTATTTTGAGAACCCATATGTTCTCTCGTTTGCCATGACCACTACGATGACGATTATTATATCGTCTCTTTCCATAGCCACACCCACGTATATTCATATGGCCATGATAATTATTCTGTCTTTTCTAGATTTATCAAGTCTCGCTACCATATTCGTTTCAGAAATCGAAGCTGACCCTGTAGGACGGGCTTCATGATTTTTCATCAAAAGGATATTATGTTGCTCACCCATAAGAAGGCATGTGATCAGTTCAGAATACTTTTTAAAACCTGTTTCACGGTATTGATATTGTAATACTATACTTGAGGCATAAAAAATTGTAAATGTCTTTTCCAACAAATCTTCATCATTCATAACATCCCCACATAATTTTAATTGGGAAGTTATTCGAAATACAACAGAGTTATACTCACTTACAGTATCAAAATCTTGCAATCTTAAGTGCATCCACTCATATCAAGCCCTTGGCAATACTGTAGCCTTAAGGTGATCATACCTTTCCTTCAGATCATTCCACAATTCAAGTGGATCTTTCAATGTCAAATATTCAACCTTCAAACCTTCATCCAGATAATGACGAAGGAAAATTATGGCCTTCGCGCCTTTAACGGCTAAGTGAATCTCAGCATCGAGAACCCATGATAGGTAATTCTTTCCAGAAATATCAAGTGCCACAAACTCAAGTTTTGACAAATTCGACATAATGAAAACTATCAAAGAAGACAAATAATTAGAAATTATTTGGATAATAGCGTAAAGAAATGATTGACATAATATCAAATTTGTGATCTATATACACTAAAGTGATAATTCCATAGAAAAGAATACTATTTTTTCAAATTATTAATATCTCTTTGATGTTAACTAGAACAAAAATGTCTTATAACTTTAATACAATTTCAATTGTCGAACATCATAAAACAAGTATTCTTCTCTCAATTCATTCTATTAACATGAAAATTAACAACTTTCACGTGTCAATCATGCAAACAACGTAAAATAAAGAAACGTAAAATTCTTTACTTTTACACATGTTTAGAGATGTTTGAAATTATAAAACTGCATATTAAAGACACTAATCATAAATTCAAAATATAAAACAAAAAAAACATAATGAACAAATATACCTGAACAACGAAAAGAGCTTAACTCCGTGCTGATAAAGTGTTAAAAAATATAGATCAAAGTAGCAATATAAAACAAGAAGATAAGTAATAGAATTAGAGAAGAAGAGATAACTTTGTTTTATCATCAAGTGCTCAAGTGTGTCCCATATTCACATTTCATGTCTCTATTTATACTATTATATAGAAGTTTGCAAAATGATTGTCTTAAACATGACATTAACAATTGAGATCATGAGGGAAGTCATGGAGAGGGGTTATGAAGGTGTGAGAGTTACAATTTATAATAGTGATGAGTAGTGGAAGGTTATTTACATCATGGGTGAAAGTGACGCGAGTAGTGGACATCCACATTTACTAATAGTTTTACAATACTTTTTAAATTATTAATTTTTCTCACTTTGATTATTCAAATCCCCTTTTAGCCAAAATTTCTTGAAAAAACATAATTTTTGGGGTTTGGGTAAAATAGTTTAGTGTGCGTTTGGACATAAGAAATGTAAAATTCCAAAAAAAAAGTGAAAAAACTTTCAAGTGAAAATTGTATTTAAAAATTAGAGTTGTGTTTGAACATGATTATAATTTTGGGTTGTTTTTGAAATTTTGGAGCCCGTTTGGACATAAGAAATTTTTTCTTTTTTTCCAAAACAAATTCATTTTTTTTTCGAAATCAGCGTTTGTTTATAAAATTTCCAATTTTCACTTGAAGATGCATTTTGGAAATTTTCAAAAAATTTAAAAACTCCAAAAAGTTATTTTTCAAAATTTTCACTTAAATCACTCACAAAATTTCAAAAACAACCCAAAATTATATTCATGTCCAAACATAACTCTAAATTTCAAATACAATTTTCACTTGAAAAATATTTTCACCCTATTTTAGAATTTTACAATTCTTATGTCCAAACACCCACTTAGAGTTTTTAAATTTTCGAAAAATTCTAAAATTTATATTCAAGTGAAAATTGAAAATTTTATGGCCAAACACTTATTTCAAAAATAAATAAATATATATTTCGAAAAAAGTGAAATTTTTTCTATGTATGAATATATACCAAAAACAATAATAAAAAAATATGTACCCTCACCCCTATATAAGCAGAGCATTGGCAGAGCTGTGCGCCTTTCTTCACAGTTCACTGCCTTTCTTTTCCCTCACATCCGTCCCTTCATGTCTGCTCTATCCTAGCGCTAGTGTTTGAATTGGCGGCGGTTAGCGTTTACAAAGGACGATATTGATATCACAAAACACGCCAGTGAATCATTCCAAAAATAGAAGATATCTTCAAAGGGCTTGCATGAAACTGAAGAAGACGCCTTTTAGGGTTTTTTCTGGCCAAAACCTCAAACATTGGTATGTCCATTTTTTTTCGCCAAGAATTTCTGTCTGCACAATATCTTTTTAGGGTTTTTATTAACCCCTTTTCCCGGAAAAGAGCACCGAGCAGTACCCATTAGACATTGTTAGGTTTAAAATTGGATGATTTTGAGTAGAGCTGTTTTTGTATCTTGTTGTGGGTGTTCCTTACTTTCTTTGATTTGTGAGTAGAGTTCTTCTTGTATCATGTATTTGGCTTGTAATGCAACGTGTCTATCGGCTTTATTTCTGTATAACTAATAAAGAGTTATTTAATACTGCTTGCTTTGCATTTCAGGCTAATCGGTGAAAACAATTAGCATCTTGGTGGAAACAGTCATTATAGAATCGTCAGGGACTAATCTGTGTGGTAAAAAGTAGAGGCCTTGATAGGAGACAACTATGGCCTTGGCAGAAGCAGTTAAAGTAGAGCCTTCAGCGGACCTAGAAAATGACGAGGAAGTTAAATTTGTCTGGGGTAGAAAGAGAGGTATTGGTGGTAAGAGGAAGGAGGTTCAGTTTTATGAATCTTTTACCTATGATGATGTGGAGTATGCTCTATATGATTGTGTATACATGCACAAGGAAGGTCAACTTCCTTACATTGGTAAAATCATAAAGATATGGGAAAACCCAGATAAGTCCAGGAAGATAAAGGTACACTGGTTTTTCCGGCTATCGGAGATCTTGTATCACCTGAAAGGTGTAAAAGTGGCAGCTGAGAATGAAATATTTCTTGCCTCAGGTGAAGGCACTGGTTTGGCTAATGTTAATCCATTGGTGAGCATCGCAAAACTGCTTTCTCTTATTGCATTTTCTTTCTCTCTGCTTTTACCTTAGATTAAAATAGGAATTAACTATGTAGAATTACTTAAACCATTTTGTTTTATTTGTAGCATAAACTTCTCAACCGACTACTTGTTGTTAGAGGAATTCAATTTATATGCATACGTGATCCCATATATATCTATCAATTGTCCACCTTGTCAATGTTGTTAGTAAAACTCACTTAGTTCTTGTGGAGGCCCTTCTGCTTGTTTCTACTTGGTTATGGTGAATCTTCAAGGGAAGATGGGCTTGGCACAAAGGAAATAAGAGTATAAGACAACAAATCAACTTAAAGTAGATGCTATAATTTGCTGAAGTTGGATAATATGATGAAGATTTAAATTCGATGCTCTTTTCTAACTTATATAGTGGTTAATGTGGTGGAAGATGAACAAAAAATAGGAAATCTGAGCTGGCTACTTACTAACTTATAATGGCAAAGCAGAGGAACATGTAAAAATTAGGAGGGTTTTAGCTTCGAGAAAGCTCTCATCTTCTTCGTTGTGGCCTTATCATCAGCATCAATAGAAGACTGCCCGGGCCGATTGCACCACGGGTGGAGTAATCATAGGAACCTGAATAGCAGTATGGATAACTCGTGTAGGTTGCTGCACAATAGGGATAGCAGCCGGAGCCTGAATGCCCATAGTAGCATGTGCACAATAGTAACCGATCTTTAGTTTGAATAGGTGCATCATGCGCCTTTGTCACCACTGTTTGTGGTGCTCCAGTCTGTCTAGCAGTCGGGGGCCTAGCTTTAGTAGCCTTAGCAGTTTTAGACCTGATTGAGTAGCAGGTTGCACACCGCCCTGAGCTCTAGGCCTTCCACGGGTAATGCGTCATCAAGTCCCCCAGGAGAAGATCTTCTCTTCACTATTTGTGATGAAAACATTCAAAGATTAGTTCTTATTTCACAGTCCATCGCATGAGATAAGAATGAAAGAAGGGAAAACTTTCTAAATGGCTTTGTATCCTCCTATTTATAAGTACGAGTGATAACATACAGGACTCTACTGAGACACTGATCCATGATAAAAGTTAGAATGCACTACATTCTATATCAGATTTGTGGAGATGGGGAGAGTGCGGACAACTTGTTCACAAGTTATGGTACCAAAGATTGTTAGTGTGAGAGGAGTCAACCTGGAATATCTTACCTATTTAATTCTCTAGGATGTGTGGGATGGTGTGGTTCTTTGCACGGTTGACAGTAGGAGTTGCGTTACAAACAATGGAAAATGTAACGAAGAGGAGGATCACTTATATTAGTTGGTACTTCATGTCTGGATGTTTGAGCGAAGATTAGACGTTCTCGCCACATTACTATGTGGCTGCGCTATTGTGGTTCGTGGTCCTAAATTTATTTGGAATACAATGGGTGATATCAGACATATGCTTTACGTAATTTGGCTTTTAAAAGGAGTAAGAGAAGATCGAGGACATAAGATGTTGCTCTAATAGCCTTTATATATGTCATATGGAAAGAGAAATAAAAGAGCACGAAAAAGGATGAAAATGATATGTAAAATTGGAAAATAACCTCTTATTTCTAGTTTCTTCTTGGTGTGCTCAACAGGTCACCGGTGTTTAGAAGTTTGGGTATCTTTTGTAGGGAACCATATTTGGTATAGGTTATCTACCTTTTAGTATACACCTCGTATATAGGGGTTCCTCATCATTAATAAAATTCTTTACCTTATTAAGTTGAATTGCAAAACATGATAGCAATACTTCATAGACCAAATATAATTCATTCAAATATGACATTTGGAAGTGGAATATTAGGGGATATGAAAGCTTTTTCAGTGAATAAGGCCTTCATTTGTTTTATTCCAGATTTAGACGTCTGAATCTGGATACACATCTGAATATCAAGATGTGTATTAAGATTAAGACATCTAAATCTGAATACACATATGAATATTAAGATGTCTATTAAGATCTGAATACTAAATGATTAAGACTGTTTGATTTTTAATATCTGAATATATAAAATTTATCTTTATTTGAAAATTAATAAACATAAAATTCAAATGAAATGCTAATTAATCTAATATTCTATCAATAAAATATATAATGTTTTTTAAAATATAGCAGTTGCTGGTGGTGATGGCTAACAGTGGTGCTTGTGAATGCCGACTATAGGCGGTGGTTGATGGTAGGTTTGGTTGATGGTGGTGGTTCAGGGTAGTAGCTAGTGGTGATTAGTAGTGGTGGCGATTATGATTGAGGATGGTAGTGGTGATAGTTAATAATGGCGGGTGTGATTGAGGAAGGTGGTGGTGGGTGGTGGTAGTTTATAATGATGGGTAGTGCCGGTTATGATTGTTGACGGTGATTGGGTGGTTAGTTGTGGTAGTTGAGGTGGATGAGTGTTTGTGGTTGAGAATGATAGTGGTGGGAGTGGTGCGGATGGCGGGTAGTGGGAGTCGATTATGGTGGTGGCTATGATTGAGGATGATGGTGATGATGGTTGTTGAGTATGGTGGTGGTGGCGTCGTCGTCATGGTGGTAGTTGATAATGGTAGGCGGTGACGACAATTAATAATGAATATGGATGATAGTATCTTAATTAAATTAATTCTCTGTTATGGATTTTGATCATACATACCTATTCAGACCCATTAAGTGGTTGTGAAGTAAAAAAAACAAACACACTTATTGATTAAGATCGGAATAATTAAGATTCAAACTTTAAAAACAAACGCACTTAATGTCTAAGATCAGAATGATTAGATTCAGACCTCCATCAACTTAATGGGTCTGACCCATTAAGTGGTTGTGAAGTAAAAAAAACAAACACACTTATTGATTAAGATCGGAATAATTAAGATTCAAACTTTAAAAACAAACGCACTTAATGTCTAAGATCAGAATGATTAAGATTCAGACCTCCATCAACTGCAAACAAATGAGGCCTAACTATTATTGTAGGTTATAGAAAAAAAATAGGCGTGTTTTCCAAATCGATCATTTTTGATTACTTATAACATTAAAAAATGTATTCCTCTTTACGGCAACAAAGGGGAGATCCTAATAGCGAGAAAACTAAGGAATAAGAAAATACATGACAATTCTTATAGGAATAGCAAATGGCCTACTTATAGCCTATCAACATGTCAATCAATATAGTAGGGATCCTCTTGCCTAATGGAGTTGTGCTTCATGTACAAATGGTCTTGAGGAGATGTGAATCACTTATTTGGCATGCCTCTCTATTTAACTATGCTAGACAATGTTTAATTCTTAAATTAGTTTGGATTACTCGGTCAATGCTTGAAATAGTGTACTATGAAGTATCGTTATCAAGGGCAAAATGCAACCCAAAAATGATAAGTCGGTTGGGGCTACAAGGGCATAAAGCAAATAAAGTGCGAGCTTTCATAAAGAAAGGCACAAATGAAGAAGAAAAAGAAAAACAAATTTAAAATTCTAGAATAATGATTATTAGCGTAAGTAACAATTGCATGGACAAAAGAATTAATTACAATTAAGTGAACTTTTTATTATTTATTGGTGCCTACTCTGGACAGTACCTATTTGCTAGGAGGGGTACGCCTTAGCGTTTTGGTGGCCGCATTGAAGCACCGATTGAGCAAGGCAAAGCGCTTAACTTTTATGCACCTAGCAGTAAACGCGTTTTAAGCAAGCTTTTCACAACATTACCATGAAGGACGAGGAACAAGAGCTCTTGAAACGCAGAAAATGAATTTGTACAATTTTGAGAGCCTATCTTTTAATTTTGGTTAAGTTTTGGAGCATCCACGAGGTTCCTATTAGTATAGAGAATTGGGTGTCTTTTAGTAAAGAATCATGTTATAGGTTTTCTATTTTTCCAAATACATAAACATGGTGTTTTCACACATTAGGGAATATATTACTTTTCAAAAACAAACTTTGAATCTTAGAATTAGTCTATCTTCTGATTGTTCTATTCATTTCAAGATAAGAAAGAAAATGTTTTTTAAATATTTGTTGATAAGGCGTGGAGGGAGGAAAGTTGTTGGACGCTACTTTGAGCTAATCATAGTTGCATCAATTATGGTATAGGTTTTGGCTGTTAGAAAGATAACAAAGTATGCTCCATTGAGTGATTGGGCTAATGCCCATTCATGCGCACTTTATTTTGATCGAGTCATTTGGTGATCACTTCAAATCGATAAAGTAAGCCTTGATGGGCCTTACTAGGCTAGTGGCTTAGTTATTATAGCTGAGGGCATTAGTGGTCCTTGTTTATTTGTCATAGGGAAGCTAATGATCTGCTTTGACATGTTTTCCATTGTTGTGGGACCTTGCAAAGGAATATGGGTGAAAGCTTGTTGCTTAAAATTGATGGCTTTAGATTAAAGACAATAAACTAATGGATGTTTAAGCTTTCTTATTTTTGAGGAACACAAGGATGGAAAGATCTTTTTAAATGTTTGGATTTATAGTTAGGAGACATAACTAAATTGCTTTTGCTCTTTGGATGTGGAAATGAATCCTTCGCATCCATCTAGAACATCTTAAGACAATAGTTGGTAGTTACTTCCTAGATTTGTAAAGTATAGAGATGTAACTTTATGTATCTAAACAGGAGAACTAAAGTGCCTGCCAAGGTGACTTGCTTCACATGGTTGTCTCTAAATGGGGCCTGTCTCCCTCAAGACAACTTAATGAAGAGGAACATTACACTAGTTAACAAATGCTACATATGCCAACAACCCAACAAAAGTCATAGAGTGTCAACCACCTATTCCTCCACTGTTCAGTTGCAAAAGAAATCTGGAACTTTTTCTACACTATTTCGGTATGAGATGGGTTATGCCACAATCAATAAAGCAAGCTTTAGAGGATTGTTATTTTTGGAGAGTTGACAAATTCATCAAAAAAATTTCGAAAATGGTGCCAATAGTAATTTTTTGGTGTATTTGGAAAGAAAGGAACCGAAGGTATTTTGATGACATTTCAACTCCACTCTACTTCCTCAAAGCTGCGTGTTTAGTTGGAACTATCTCACCCCTATTAATAGTACTGATATTTTTGTGGATTTTATTAGCTCCCTGATAGTTGTAGCATAGACTTTTGTACTTGAGCTAATTATCCTATCTCTTTTGTACTCCTTGCATCTTCTTGATGTCATTTGATGAATCTAATTTGCTTCATCAAAAAATCTTTATTTGATCTACATTTCGGGATGAATTTGTAAGAACCGAAAATAGAACATGAACATCTCACTAGGTTGTTGGATATCATGTATAAGAAATTTGTTACATTGACGGAACGAGGCACATGTAAGTGGGGAGGGGAAATCATAGATGAGGTGTTCAAGTTTAAGTCCTATGTAGCATAATACTTATAAGGAATTCTCTCATACATTAATTTGGCTACCTGGAATGCCAAGAAAAGTTCCATTCTTTACCGGGATAGCAACATGGGGATGTTAGCCACCCCTGTCGTCTACCAACGGTCTACTCATGGAAAATTTGAAAAAATCAGAAAGTAAATGACTTCAGCTTATCTAGTAGTTATATTTCTTATTTCTTTATAACAGTTATTAGCAGTGAGGGAGGTTATTTCTCTACTTTCTCAACTGATTATGGTCCCATGTTATGGATCTAGTTAATGGACTTGCAGGACAAAAAAATCGTTACTATGGAGTAAATTAGAAATTTAGGAAGAAGTTTCTTTTGCGACCTATGGTGCTGCTGGTTCGTTAAGAAAGAACCTGTAATCTCTTAAGTAAAAGTACTCAAAAGACTGGAATAATTTTCTGCATACCTTTTATTGAATTCAAATAACTTGGATTAACCACCCACCTGTAAACAAGGAAATAACTTCCTAATACTAGTGGAGTGAGAAAGTGGAGTAATAACTTCCATATTGCTATCAACGTCGGTAAAGAAATATGAAACGTCACTAATTTATAAACTGAAGTCATCTACTTTCTGATTTTAAAAAAAATTTCATGTGTAAACCATTGATCAAGTGTTGGCGGGAGATAATGAGATCAAGGATTGATGGAGAGGATATTTTGATCAATTGTTGAACTCGAACCAAAAGAATAGTATTTAAGACCTCCCGAGGCCTACGTTCGATAGAAATTTTAGTGAAACTCGTAGAATTAGGCCGACAGAGGTAAAGTATGCCATGAAAAATATGAAGATTAGAAAAGCTTGTGGTCCAGATTATATCCTTACAGTGGTTTGGAAGTGTTTGGGGAGGTTGGAGTGGAATAGTTCACCAAGCTATTTAATGCTATGCCAAAAAGTGGTAGGATGACCAAAGAGTGGATGAAGAGTACTTTGATCCCAATTTGTAAATTGAAAGGGATATTCAAAGTTGTGCAAACTATCGTGGCATTAAACTCATAAGCCATACAATGGAATTTTAATTTCTGGAAAGAGTAATAAAGTGTACACTTAGGAACAGTGATATAGAACCGATTTGGATTTATGCGCAGTAGATATACAACAGAAGCCATATTCTTGCTAAGAAGATTGATGAAAATTTAGAGCGAAAGAAATAAAGATCTACATATGGTGTTCATTGACCTAGAGAAAGCATATGATAGAGTGCCACAGAAGGTTTTTTTGGTAGGTGATGGAGAAGAAAGGAATTCATATTAAATATATAAATGCCATAAAGGACATATATGAAGGAGCTGTCATTAACGTGAAAATGGTAATAAGAGATACATATGGGTTTCCTGTAATAGTGGGTTTACACCAAGGTTTGGCATTGAGCCCTTACTTGTTTACCCTAGTTATGGATGAGCTAACCAACACAATACAAGATGAGAGGTCTTATGGTATATGCTATTTGTTGATGACATTGTGCCATTCGACGAAACTAGCGAGGGTGTCAACTAAAAGCTTGAGCTATGGAGGAGCACTTTGGAAAGTAAGGGTTTTAGGATAAGGAGGAGTAAGACTGAATACATGCACTGCAAGTTTAGTCAACATGAGAAGAACGAAGTGGAGGTGAGACTAGATGGGATTGTGGTGCCAAAATGGCAAACAATTTAGATATCTAGGTTAGTTATTCAAGAGAATGAAATGATAGATGACGATGTTACCTATAGGATCAAAACTAGACGGTTGAAATGGAGAAGTGCTACCGGAGTGTTATGTGATAGAAGGATGCCTACCAAAGTGAAATGTAAGTTAACAACTATAAGACCGTTAACATATCCACAAGATGAGTATTGTAGAGATGCAAATGCTAAGATGAATGTGCGATTATACAAGATTAGATAAGATTAAAAGTGTGCACATTCGCTAGAAGGTTCAGGTAGCACTCATTGATTATAAATGAGAGAAGGTCGTTTGAGATGGTGTAGTTGCCCTACAGATGCACCGGTCCTAAGTGTGGAACTATGGTGAATGAAGGTGTTCAAATGGGGATGAGGTAGACCTAAAATCACATGGAAAGAAGCTGTCTTGAAAGACCTGCACATCTTTGGAATCAATGCAGACTTAGCTAAAGATAGGGTACAATGGAAGAAAACGATCCATATATGTGATACTTACTAGTTAGGCTTTTATCTATAACTATTTTATTTTGGCATGTTAGAGATATGAGTTGAGCTTGAAGAAAGAAGTAAGGATTCATATCGCCGACCCCAATTTTAGGACTGAAGCGTAGTTGTTGTTGTCATGTGTAAACCGTTTGTAGACCAGAAGAATTTACCCTGTTGCATAAGTGCATTGTGTTGAATATGTTTAGACTTGGGTGGGTAATGCCATGGACAGTGAGAGAATGTTATTTGGGTGGTGTTCAAGACAAAAAGAAAAGAGAGTTTTTTAGATTACTCCTTTGGCACTCTGTGAAAATATGGAAGGTTAGAAATGAAAGAGCATTTAAAGGGATGGAGAACTTTCATATAGATGTTAGTAGTTCAATTTTTTGTTTACACTTTAGGAGTACACATGACATTCCAGTAAGTTTCAAGGATTGGTTGTGCTCACGTAACTTCGTATACAACTAGTATATGCGTTGGTCCCTTTTCTCCCAATTTTTTTAAATAAAAATGTTTGCCTTTGTTAAAATATAAGCTCTCATTTATATCTAAAAATTGGTATCATGAACGGCAGCTGCTGCTGTGATCTGTTTTTCTCTCCCCTGGTGGTACGCGAATTATACATCATATTGATGCTGTTTGCTTGTCCCGTTATCGTTACTCTACTTCCAGTATGAATCTGTCCATTTCTGAGAATTTGCATATAGCTATCTTTAATGTCGCGTGCTTAATGTTGTAATGTTATCATACGCCTATCGTTGGTGAATGCTGCCTCATAACTGGAAGAGAGTTGGCTGCTTAACTTCTTGTCGATTAACTTGACCAGGAAGCTATTGCCGGCAAATGCAATGTTGTCTGCATTTCAGAGGACAACAGAAATCCACAACCATCAGAGGAAGAAGTTAAAACGGCTGACTTTGTTTTCTACCGTGCTTTTGATGTTGGAAAATGTTCAATATTGGATAAGATGGATGACAAAGTTGGTGGGCTGGATGGTATGTGCCTCAGCTCCCTGGGTAGTCCTCTCTCTGTGGTGTCACCATAGTATAAGTTTCGATTTTAAATGGAATAATATAAAGTTATTATTGTGTTCCATTATATTTTGTTGTGGTAGATTTAATCTCTTATGCAAACTTGTTTACATTTTTGGTACAGTCAAGTATGTTTTTAACAGGAAGGAGAGTCAAAAGGCCAGTCACGTCCTCAAACATGCTTCTGACCATAACGGTGATAACAATGCTGTGGAATTCCAAGCTACTACTAAAGAGTCCTTTGGGCTAAAGGCACTAAATGATCTTGGAACTTTCAAAGCGAGTCATTTAGATGGAAAAATTGATGTGGATGCACAAAGTTCTCTGGTTAGACAGGACGCTTTACAGAGAGAAACAAATGTTTCACGTGTTAATAAGGAAACAACTAAGAAAGCGAATTCTGCCTCTGGTGAGCAAAACTCACATGATGTTTCGCGAGTTGCCAAAGCTGCTGGAAAATTGAGCCATATAGTGGGAAAAAGTGATGTAAATGTGCAAACTTCACCGGTTAGACAGGACCCCTTACATGGAGATGCAAATGATTCTCGCTTTAAGCAGCAATCAACAATGAAAGGAAATCCTGCTCCTGTGCAGATTGTTAACAGCACAACCACTACAGTTGTTCACAAGCAAAATACTATTAGTGAAGAAAATGCACGCTGCAAAACTAAGAATGAAAAGGATGATAAAAAAGTTAATAAGCCTCCAATCAATCTGGTGGAAGCTGGTGAAACAGGAAAATCTTCGAAGGATCTTGGCGTTTTGGACGGTAGGCCTTCAAATCGAATAAAAGTCAATGATTCTGTGATTTTATCAGAGGACAAGGGTGTGAACAGTGTAGAGAAGTCCACTGTTTGCAGAAATGAAAAAAAGGTTTTGGGAACAAGTGCTGTTCCTTCTGAAGAAAGAAAGAAATCTGTAGATAGTAAAGATAGTACAGGTGGACTGGACAAGAACATGAAGATCAGAAAAGATAGTGCTGCCTTGGATAGCAGACCTTCGAAGAAAGCAAACATTGACGCTCGTAAAGTACAAGAGGATAGAGATAAAAGTAACATGTTAGGTAAACGTGCTGATAATTTAGGCAAGTTGCCTAAATTATCAACGGGAACGTCCCCCAAGGAAGTTGAGAGAACGGAAGGCAAGAGCTTCGAAGTCACTCGGAGACCCGTTGCCGTAAGTTGTGCCTCGAGCACTGTCATTTTCTTGCCAAGTTTAATTTTTTATTAGATAAAAAATTGCGCATAGCCGACCTAATTTTTTGTGAAGCCGGTGATGCTAGATTTGATAAAGAACTAATTCTTTTTGATGATATAATGATGGTATTATAAGGAATTATGTACTTCTCCATACTAGTGAGAGGCTCCTAGACCATCTTCTCTTTTGATTATGTTATAACATACGAAGAATTAGCAAAATCTCTTGAATTGAAGCAAAGCTATGTTTTACAACCTAAAACATTTCATTAAATTTGGAGAGCCAAGTCTCATAGTAGGTCGGGAAGATGGGTTTTATGGCCTATTACTAATGTTGTTTTAGTTATATGGTCCTTTTAACATGAAATCGGAAAATATAACACATAAAGATCTTTGTAGGAGTCGTTTTTTTCTATTCAAATTGTAACGGACCCTAAGAGATAATTTCCTCTAATTTGACCTACAAATTATAAGTTGTAATTCAATGAATTTGCTATATAGCGATAAAGAATAAGAGTTTGGTTCGGTAATGGAAAGTTGTTGCATGACTCTGAAAGGAAGGAGATTGATGCTCCGGAGAAGTTTTTCTATCCAAATTGAAATCGTGAGATAGTTTGGTTCAGAGTCCCTTCACATGATATATGATTTGTCCTTTAGTAGTGAGGGAGGATATGATTGTATGGTTGGAGGGAAAAGGGCAAAGTCTTTTATGGTGAGTTCATTTTATAGGAAGCCATCCTGAGATATGGAGGTGTGGAAGAGAGCGTTGATACAAAAGCTACTAAGGTTTAATTCTTTGTGCCGCGCAACATGAAATTTTGACGACAATTAATTTGAGTTATATGAGCTCAAATTAATGATTGTAGATCATCGAGGATAGACCAGGAAAATTGGACAACTTGGAGAGATTACTTCTTTATGCCTTTTGGATGTCTTAGATGGGAAGCACAAGAGCACGTTCGTGTGTGAGGGAATATTAGAATTAGGTGGAATACATAATTACCCCCCTCAACTAGTTTCAGTTTACCAATTACACACTTATACTGTGCTAGAATTTTATAACCCCAAACTATTTTGAAGTGGAAGTATTTCATCCTTTTTTTCCGACATGCATAGAAAGTGATTATACTCTCCATTAAACGAGTGAGAAGCAAGAGAAGCAAGTAGAAAAGCACGCTTGACCAACAAATCAGTAACATTGGCTGGAAAATTCCATTTTTGACCGGCCAGGCTCCATTACTCCACTTTTCTTTCACTCCATCTATAATTTTTTCTCCATTCTTTCAAAGACCCATCATTTATATCTCACTAACCACAAGGCCAACTCTTTTATCTCACTAAGTTATTTGTTTGAGCCATAGAAAATAAAACCCAAATAAAATTGTTTAATTGAGCCAAAGAAAACAATAGGTCATCCTTTATTCTTTCTCTAGAAATTTACTTCAATGACAAATCTATATATTTTTCTTTACCAAGTCTAGTATTCTTGTCAAAATATTCATTACATCACTTTTGAGCATTTTTTTCGCTTTGGAACTTTTTTTCGTAAACGAGGACAATATTATTGCTAATAGGATTTTAAATTTTTCATTATATACATAAGAAAGCAAAGGGGAAATAAGACTAGTGTTCTCGCGGTTTTTTCTTCACTATTTAGGAACAAGCTCTGTTTTATTTATTGATTTCTCAGTTGGACGTTGGTGGCTTGGTAGTGGTTTGGATTTGGTAGTTTTTTTGTGATGATTCAATGGGTGGTTGGTTCAATTCTGGTAAAAATATGATGAGTAGAAGATGGTGGGAGAAAAAGTGAAAAAGAAAGTAAAAAATCACATTTTAGAAAAAAGTGACGTGGCAATACATATGTAGTGCGTGAGTATCATTGCCCAACTAAAATATGATCTTAGTCACGTGGGGTGGTAATAATTTCACTTTGAACAAATTCGGGGGGTTATAGGACCCCAACAAACCTAAGGTGTGTAGTTGGAAAAATGGGACAAGTTAAAAGGAGGTAATTATGTATTGTCCCTGCTATGTGTTTTTTTTGTTTTGCATATATTGGTTTGCTATAAATAGAAAAATACCAATTTATGTAGATGGTTGGAACAACTTTTTAGAAAATGGTGGTTTTAGGCCACTCAGTTTGTAAATAGGTTTGACACCATTTTGGTGTGACATCTGAAAAAAACAATTAGAGAATTAGGTCTGGTGATGTGCTATGCTAATTGGATATTATTACTATAGATAAAAGATGATGTGTTAGTTGTGGATTGTCTAGAGTTGAAATAATATGAGGGATTTTCCATATTAAAAAAATAGAAGAACCGATTATAAGAAAGTTGCTAAGGACTTGAAATCAAAGATAAAGATATTAGGATGATATAGCATTGGTCTAGGGCCCATGTATTTTCTTGTCTAACACATCAACCAGTTAATGATGTGGGGCATGAACTAGAGTCCAACTAGCGATGAAATCATGAAACTCTATTTTAAGCTTCCTAGAGTTAGAGTGGAGCCGGGAAAAGGCGAAGACATGGATAAAGATCGCATATCTATAGTTAAATCTTTTCAAACTTTTGAATGCTCCCTCTATTCTATTGTATGTAATTACTTTCCTTTCTTTTTTTGGAACTATCTAATCTTGCTATCCAGTATTCCAGTTTACCCTTGAAGGGTAGCCTTGGAGCAACAATATAGTTATCTCTATGTGACTTATAGGTCACGGGCTCGAGTCGTGGAATTAGCCACAAAAGCTTGAGACAGGGTAGGCTGCCTACATCACACCCCAAAGGGGTGCATCCCTTCCTTGAACTATGGGTGAACATGGAATGTTTCGTACACCGAGCTGTTCTTTGTTTTGGGCTGTTAGCTTATGGCTAAAAACAATCATTATAAAAAATGGTTGTAGCTGTTGGATAACGGTCAGGAAAAAATAATTTCGCCATAACTGGACCTGGTCGTGCCAGGTGGTCCACCTGTCTCCTTAATGGTTTGGTCTATTCTCGAGCTAATTCAAAAAATGAAGGGCCACTCCTAGCTGTTTCTATGGTTGGCCCAGCCTTACCCGTTTTGGTATGGTTGGGCTAAGATATTTTGAGCCTATTTAAAGTTGAGGCTACTAGGCCCAACCAAAATCAGCTTGGGCGAGGGCAGCATGTGAGGCCACGGAGCAGCTATTGGAGTATCAGCTATTGGCATCATTCCACTGTTCATCGACTCTAACAGAGGTTGGAAAACAGATTCCATAAAGTGGAAGCCTTCAGATTTAAGTCGGCTATTCCTGGATATAATTCTAGGTTGAAGCAACTTTGACATGTACACCATTCTGTTCCAAACTATTGTGAAGGCATAGACACTGAATCTCTTTTCTTAGTTCAGTAATTTGTTCCCAGTTAACCGTCTTTTGGAGCACCGTATTGTCAAATTAAGGCACTGATCTGTTAACAGTTTTATTTAAGTAAGCAGATAGTTGGTGAAATATGAGCAAAAAGAGAATGACAAGAAAAAGAGGTTTAGGGTAGGAAGTCCAAGTTCAGAGTCACAAAGCAGTAACACATTTGATGCCAAATTCGAGAGGACTAGTATGGCAACAAGAAAACTGCTATACCACTAGCATGATCTATCTTGGTATATGTTTCCATAAAAGATAAAATTGAACCCATGTTGTCTTCTCTTTCTCTCTCCAGTCAATATTCATTCTTAGCCTCACTTCTAACTTTTTCTTCTGTATTCTTCTCCTATTTTTTATTATTCCCTTATACCTTGAGATTTCCCTTACTTGCTTCCTTGAGTGCTTCCCATATATTTAAGCCTATGTCATAAAACTTTTGGATAATCATGCAGGGTTTCTCTGTATGTTTCTAGAAACTGCTTGCCAGTTAGACCATTCACATAAACAATTCAATAAAAATCAGATATCTCAAAAGTCTCACCTTGAAATATGATCTCTATATCTGAGAACACGGTGAGTTCTACTGGTGTTTAATTCACCCTTGCTTGTAGCATAGTGTTGAATCTTAAAGAAAAAAACTTAGCATAATGTAGATCAGATTATTTATGATGTACTAGTTTTAGCTGAGTCTCTTGTCTGACACGAAAAAACTGTTGAAGGGAAAAGAATTCCACCAGAATTAGTTGTTGTCGTCACTTCAGGGAGTCAAATTCCAAATCGTTTCCTGCAGACAAGAATGCACTGTCAACATCTCCGGGATTCTCGTTGCTGCCGAATATATAAAAAAGATGCTAAATTCAAGTAATTATGGAGAATTAAGATGCTAGGTTGATATGCTTGTAAATTAGAAGATGACTCGTATACTTTTTTTTTCGGTAAAAGTCTGTCTTTTTTAAAAAGAAACTGAAAGCAATATTATTCTTACATCTTATCCTTCTTTCAGTGAAAGAAAAAAGTTTGACTGATGATTTCGTAGAAACTAGTTAGTGTCAAATTATGTCTTCCTACAGGATGGGAAAAAATTGGACGTTTATTCATATTTTTTTTGCCTTTTTCCTTTATCTGGTTTTGGTCGGTGAAAGAAATGTCTTGGATTTACTTGCTGCTGGCTGGTGTATGATTTGATTCTAATGTCATCATCCTTTGTCTGCTTTAGACTTTATGGTATAATGATTTTTATGAGATCTTATTCTTAATTCTGATGCATGTGATCTGTTGTGAGATGATATTAGCTTATGGATATAGTTTGGTGGAACTTTATGCTGCTTCTCTCAATCATGGCTGCTAAGCTGTTTTATTTATAATCTTTTTATTCATATATCAAACTTATATATCCTACTTTATTTTTAATTACAGGAGTCAAGCAAGTGGTTTAAGGCACCTGTAAGTGATCCTATCCTTGGTCCTATTTACAATGCTGATTATGTCTATGCCAATTAACTAACTCTATCTGATATGCTGATTATTTTTAGGAGATATATGTAGCTTGTCTAAAGTCATAAATATAGGTGAAATGTTTTGAAAAGGCACGTTGTCGGTAATTTGAGCTCAGAATTGTTTCTTTTGTTGTTCTTAAATTGATTCCTTTAGTCAAGTTCTTGCTTTCCCTATTGTGGCATGGTCAAGTTGATTAAAGATCAAGTTTGATGGCTCATGTGTTGGTCGACAAGGTTGGGAGAGCATCATCATGGGAGAAGTGTGACCTTGAACGAATTGCTTGAGCCAAGAAGTCTAGGTCATTGTTTGGCCTGTTCATGTATTACCAAAGAAATACAAATAAGGGTGAAATATTATGCTTAGGCTAGGACAACATGACCTCATAAACGACTTGCTTTAGTGTTTTTAGCTATTTAGGAATACCATTCTCGGTTACTGCGTATACTAATTAGTTACAAATCCCTTTAGGAACAATAGCTATTGTGAACTCTATGAATAAGACTTCAAAGCTTTGTCTTCATGGAATGAATTGAAAATTTCGGCAATTATGCTGGTTCTTCTTAGTTGTGAAACATAAATTTACCCATGTGAGATAACTAAGGGATATATGAGGGATCCCTTGAATTTCTCCATTTCTTCTCTTGACTTTAGTGGTGGTGTCGAAAGTCCTTGGAGTCTAAAACTCCTTTCCAGGGTTTGATCTATATCCCGGAGCATGCCAAAACTTTTCTATGTTACAATCCTCAAGAGTATGCGTCAGGACTAAAAGCTATTTGTCTCATGTTGCAATACAAAATGGTTAAGCTTTGAACCTGACATAAAAGACAAGCTATGTCCATTGGATTTCTACTCACTATGAACTTACCGGTTCTCATGATATGCCTGATCTTCATAGAATGGACCGTGGTAGCAGGTGGATGGTCTATTTGCTTAATAGTTGCATGTGTGATGTATGTTTGGTTGGGGGGGGGGGAATAGTGGGATTTGTGTTAAAACTTGCTCAGTTTTTCAGAACGGTGATAGTTTTCAAGTTAATTGATAAGCACAAAGAAAAAAGTTGACATGTGCCGCATGGCAAATAACACAAAGAAGAGAGCTTGTTTAGTCTTTGAAGTTTATAAAGTTGCGTGCGAATGCAATCATTCTTTCTGTTATCCATAATGTGGAAACTCTATACTATAATTTGCTCTTACTTAGCTCATCAACAAAAATGTCGCTTGCACATAAATTCCTTTTCTTTTCTATTACTAGTGAAATGTAGATTGGAACGAAAAATAATGCTACGATCTTGATGCTTTTTGCATAAAATATGCTTCCTTTGTCTCAATTTATGTGGCACTATATCTTGTTTAGTCAGTCCAAAAAAATATTACCTATCCTCTAAGTTGCTCGGGTATGGGTGTCGATATAGGTGCGAATCTAGTTACAAATACATGTGTGAGGATTTAGATATTTTAGCTAAAAGTAATTCAAATATAAAAAATAGTGTTATAAAAATATGTCTAAATTATGAGATATTATGTGAAAAACTTACAAGATATCCGGAGAAAGAGAAAATATTGATCAAGAGGAGAATCCGAGAAGGTGATAAAAGGAAAAGGAAACCATCAAAGTATTCCTTTATTTTCAATTTCACCCTAGCTTTTGTTTTGATTTAAAAAATCATTATATTTGTTCTGAATTTCTACGTCGAGTTTGGTCAAAGTACCCAAAATCAGTTGACTAGATCTGATGTGAATCCCATACACCACACTCACATCGTGTCGACACGGGTGCCGCACCAAAGTGAAGAGTCCTAGCAACTTAGCATTTCCTTATTTAGAAATAATATATCTTTAGAATTTCTAGTTTACCCTTAATAAATTGATTTACAGCCACACAAATATCTATGTTTTGTTTTAGACCAGAAGTTTCAAAAGTCTTCTTTTCTTTCTTGAACTCTGTGTCGGGTCAAACACCGCTACATAAATTGGGATGGAGAGAGTAATGCATAATGTAACATAACTTTTTATTTTTAATAGTGGTGTCGTAATCAACTTGCACACACCTTGATTGTTTCATTGAATACCTATTATCTCCTACCAGTACAAGCACCGGTAAATCTGCCTACTAAGACGTAGACAGACATGAAGAAATCTACCGTAACGTATTTATTGACTATTTCTTGAATATAACCATGCTAATAGAAAAGAAATCTATTCAAAGAAAATAAAGTACTCAAGCACATAGCTTGCTAGTTTTTTACTTGTATGCCCATGTCAAGTTGTCCACAAATTTAAGATTAGAAGTTTCCTAACATATGTGGAGCTCTGACCACTTATTTTAGTGGAGCTATGATTCACACATTGGAACTGTTAGTTTGTGTGGTGTATCTTACATTACAATCATTGCCATAAGAAAGGGCCCATGCTTTTCTATGTAGCAAAACAATCTATTAGATGTGATATTTTTGTCGGTGAAAGATACGTATCATTTTTGTCGTATAAGCTCAATTGATAAAATATCTATCATTTTCATTGTTTTTTATATTTAGCCGTGGGAGGAAGTGATGCAAACAGCAAATGAGCAAGGGACGCTTATCTTACTAGAAAATTTGAATCCTGAATATACATCAGGAGAGGTGGAGGTAATACCCTATCCCTTGCCTATTAACTTTGTGATATTATCTAGTTTGACTTGATACCAATTTTGTGATTGTTCCCTTTGGGTGAGCATCATGCTTCTAAGAGTTTTCTTTTGCTTTGTGGCCTTTAACTTGATGTAAGGTTGTGATTTATGCGTCCTTCATGTTACTCATTCCTCTCTTTTTGTTTAACTACCTTATCATAAAAATTATTTTACATAGTCTCTTCCTATGTTGCGCGGACTCTTCATTTTAGCTGTCGCAATGGTGTCGACACAATACTAGTAGTGGTAAGGGTGTGGGATACATACCAGGTGTGGTCAATCGAGATCGGATACTTTGACCACATTCCATGGACAAATTCGACTATAAATGAAAAATAAAAGATTGAATTTTAGCTTTGTCTATTAGTGTCTAGTGCCTACAAATTGATACAACAACAACAACGACCCAGTGTATTCCCACAAGTGGGGTATGGGGAGGGTGAGATGTACGCAGCCTTACCCTAACCCTGGACAGGCAGAGAGGCTGTTTCCGATAGACCCTCAGCTAAATGCCTACAAATTGATAAATTCTGAAAATGAAAGATTGAACTATTGGCTGCACTCGATTACCTATAAGTTTTCGCAGAATAGCTCTCATAACTTTGGATATTTTTATAGATCTATTTTTAGAATCTTGATTTTTTTTCAGCCAAAATTCCCCCACCCGTATCCATACCTGGATTCGTACCCTGAATCCTAAAATTTAGATTATGAAGGATTCGACCTCTAGATCCGCATCTAGATCGGATAGTCGCACCCGAGTCTGAGCAACATAGGGTCTCTTCAAATTAACACTATGATAATTATAGTGTCTTAGCTAGCAAACACTTAAGTTGCAGAGTCTTTTTGTGATGCTGGCACAAGCAACGCTTTCTCCAGGTATGTTGTGCAAAGAGAATTTTCTCCTTTTTATAACTTCCTCTTATCAATCTTTGCTTATTCTTGCCCTAGAGGATGTTGTCTTCCAATGAACGAACTAAATGAGTTTATGAGCTCACTGTTTGATGCTCGCTTTATATATGTGATAAAATGAGTATGTATTCTCCATGATTAAGTCTATTCCCATCAATTTCCTGTTGCCCATCTCATCGCATGCATGCCTAAAATGTGACTTTTCATAAACCCTTTTAATGATACTAGGATACGCAAGTTGAAGTTAAAGTCAATGAGTTCATAATTCCATGCATCCCACTTTACTAGAAATGCAAAGCAACATATATTGTCTACTAAAATCCCCGAGGGTTAGTGGAGCGCGTTCTGGAGATAAGAAGACACATATCTACGAAGTTGCTCGAATATGTTAAGGTTTCTTTTCTCTTAATAGCCGAGAAATGAGGGCTAGTGGTGCACGGTTCAAAACTTTGTAGATGATGACCTCCCCCCCTCCCTCCCTCCCCCCCGGGGTGCATATGAAGGTTTCTATTTTCTATCTTTAAGCATTTTGATTTGAGAAATGTTCAGTAGTGTAATAAAGGGGTAGGAAGGGAGCGAATTCGGACTGCTTGTCTAAATAAATTATGAGTCACTAAGATGGTATAATTGAAGAAGGTCTATTGTTGGCTCTGTGAAAAGGTGCCTTAGGGAGTGAAGGTTTATTGTTAGGAAAAATTTGACTATAATACAAGTTCTCTAAGGCTTTCTTGGGTAATTAGAATTTGCTAGTTTTCTAGGAGGAAATTTAATACTTGCATCACCTTAGTTGGATATCCTAAATTCAATGTTTCACCAATGAGAAGCCATTTTTGTGAAAACATGATATTGGAAGGGATTATGGTACTTAGTTATGTATCAAGTGCTCATTCTTTCATCCGACACCTTTTTAGTTTGCTAGTGAAGTTGGAGAAATAGTTTCATCAGAAGTGATCAGGGATTGGTGAGAGCAAGTGGTTCTCCTTAACCTACCCTCCATCACTTCCTTAAACACACCAAATCCACATATCCTTCGGAAATTTCCACCTAGGGGCATCACGAGCGGGAACCACTTGCTCTCGCATCTCAAGTGTGATGTTGGTAAATGACAACACGTCATACCTTTCTCAAAGAAGGGGAACCTTGGAGCAATGATAAAGTTCTCTCCATGCGACCTATAGGTCACAGATTTGAGCCGTGGAAGCAGCCACTAATGATTGCATTAGGGTATGCTGTCTACATTATACCCTTTGGGGTGTAGCCCTTCCCCCGTACTTGCGTGAACGCAGATGCCTTGTGCATCGGGTTTGCCGTCATTACCTTTCTCAAAGCGCTTCCCAAGCATCTTCTAAACATACCAATTCTCCTTCACGACTCGGCAGTTCTCGGACAAAACCATGTTGAATGAAGATGCACTCCTGGGTTAAGCCAAATTGGCTTAGAACCCGTAGAGGAGTGCATGGTTGGATTCCTCTTAATCCCCCTAACTCAAAGAAATATATTTTGTTGTGCTTTTACGAATGGTCTCTCGTACATGCGGGACAATCTCCATTGGATGGAGTCTCCCGCGACGTGTCAGAGAGTGGTACCATTCCTCAACGTTGTTTGAGGCGTTCCAATGTCCCATTCTCTCATAATGAGTGCAAATTCTGTTGGCGCTTACAACACAATCGTCCTCTTCAAGTATGCTAGTTTAAACCAGGTGAAGTGTATTAAGGACGATTCTCAATAAGTATGGACATGAGATAATCAGTTCAAGGATAGGTGAAGAGGCTAATTTGATTAACTCTTTAACTTGAATTATGTGTATAACTTGATAGAGTTTGATACATCTTTTGCGTAGAAACTTTAGCTATACACACAAAATTAGCCGGCAAAATTAAAGGATGCTAAGAAGAATATAAGGATTAGGAAAGCATGCCAGCCAAATGTTCATATGTAGGTTAAAAACTGTCTTGGAGAGGTTGGGGTAGTATGGCTTACCAAGCTATTTAATGTTAACTTAAAGGTGGTGAGGATGCCCAAGCGCCGGAGGAGAAGTACGTTGATTTCAGTATATAAGCACAAAAGAGAAGTTCAAAGTTGTATGAACTTTCGCGACTTTGAACTTATCAGACGTGATTAAATTTTGAGTTTTAGTGATTCCGTGATAGAGTGTAGAATTTCAATTAAGGACACTGCAACAGTGGTGGAGAACAAATTTGGATTTTTGCCTAGTAGATTTACAGTGGAGGATATATTCTTGCTGAGAAGTTTGATGCAAATTTGTTGGGAGAGGAAGAAACATCTATGCAAATGTGTTTATATAGAGTATGATAGAGTGCTATATATGTTCTTTATGCTGGAGAAGAATGAAATTTAGATAAAATTTATAATTGCCTTAAAAGATATGTATGAGGAGCTATCAGTAGTGTGAGAAGAACGGCTATGCTATTCTGGACATAAAAATTTTACATCAGCGCCAATGGTGCTATTTCCCGTGCTCTCTTGCCAGTCTCTTCCTTCGGAACATCTATCTTTTTAGAGTAGTTCTAACGGTTCCTAAAGGCTATGCTATTCTGGACATAAAAATTTTACATCAGCACCAATGGTGCTATTTCCCGTGCTCTCTTGCCAGTCTCTTCCTTCGGAACATCTATCTTTTTAGGGTAGTTCTAACGGTTCCTAAAATCACCTATTCGATTTATAACATATTTCACACTACACTTCATAGTATATCTATAATTAGTTAGTGAAACGACAAATGATTGAGAAGTAACACTCTCACTTTTTTCGTTTTTAGCATGCATTCTACTTGATGGCTTTTGCAAATGCAGGTGATCTGTCCTGGGTGATTGATGTATTTGATGTTTTCTTCTTGTGTTTACTACATTGTGCTTTCGACCAGAATTGTCTAAGGTGTAAAGCATAGAAAAGCAGCGAAGTCCGTTAGGACTTTAAGCGTAAAATGCATTATTAAAGCACGCGTTTTAATGAAGAAATGAGCTTATGTCGTATATGTAATGCATGAAAAAATATCTGTAAAAAATAAACAATAATTTTTTATACAAAGGAACTAGGAATATTAATCTATAGTGTAATATATGAAATAGAATTCCTTGGTTATTCTCGTCCATAATTATTTAATTATGTTTATTTAGATGTAATGATGCAATTCATGTTTTCAGTGACGAAAGTTCTTATACTACGTGTATAGTTTCTTGATACTATTCATTGGAATTCACTCGTAATGTTTTTTAATAATTTAAATTTTCACTTCCTATTTATCTCTAGTTATGCTCTCTTTAAGATAGAGCTTGTACGCGATGAGGCTCTACCTTTATGCGGTGGTGCCTGTATTCAGAGGCTGACCCACGTGTCTGGTAAGGGGGGGGGGTGGGTCACTGGAGCCCCTAAACCTTGGGAAAATTTCTACATATACATGTATTATATGTATATATACCCGGAGAAACTGCTTTATATTAAATTAGGCACCCTAAAACACTAGAGTCTGCTTGGAGCACTGGTCAAGTCTGCAATTTCCTTTGCTTTCTTATGGAATGTCCGGGTTCAAATCCACACTGCCTCTCCTTCCTTAAGGTTATTTTCTTTTGCAGCCCAGGTTTTTAATTTATTTGTTTTTGCCTTTTCATTTTAGGTTCCACCTTAGCCACCTACCCACCCCCAAACACACCCCAACCCCCTTTTTCTTTTGAGTTTTGAATAAACCCTCCCTTAAAAAGCTCCAAATCACACTTTTCTTTTCATGCTACTAAGAGCAAAACTCAGAATCCCTTTTACCAAATTTCAAACCCAACTTCACCTCAACTCACTCACGTCACATGTCAGTCATCACCAGAAGTTTGCTGGCATCCGCCGACACCCAACAACTACGGGTGAAGTCCTCACTTCCGTCTAAATTAAAGATAGTAGTGCCCCCTCCATTTTTAAATCCTGGGTCCGCCTCTGCCTGTATTAAAGCGCCTCTTAAAAGTGACGCAAATCACTAACTAGGGATTCGACTAGCTTCAGTGCTTGAGTGCACATTAAGTGAGCCCTTAACAATACTGTTTGTTACCCTCGGTATTTTTCCAACTAGTGGACCGGGGATGCTACCAAAGCTCGGAGTTCGTGTACACGGCCATGAAATTTTCAGGGGAAATTAAGTTTATCTGGTGAAAGAAAATGGCTAGATTGTACCGTGTACTATGTTCATAACATGCACTTTATGCCCTGCTCTTAGTTTCCTATCAGTCCGATGATATCCTTTTCTATTAGCACCAACAATTGGTTGGGAGGGGGGCTGGCTTGTATTCATAGCTTTTGCCTGGCTGTCTCCTACATACTGATGATTGTGTTTATAACATTGCAGGATATTATCTGGCATGCATGTAGAGAAAACTGCACAACCAAAATGGTCCAGCGCACTGCTTTCTCTAGCCCTTACTCTGGTATGTTTTCAACTGGTCAATCTTTCTATCTATAAGCTTCTACTGGTTATCTAATTGGAATATTATTTTTTTGGGGTATGTCAAAATGATATATGAAGTTTATGCTATTTTAACGATCCCTGTCCCATTTCCTTATTTTTTCTTCTTCTTTTGTCTTAAAACGGTAGAGTGGATAGTATTTAATCAAAGAAATGCCACTTTTTGCTCGTGGCTAAATCCCGGGTGCCTGCTTTTAACCTCATTTTTTTTATGTGGCAGGTAGAGCTTTAGTTGCATTCAAAACAAGAGGAGTAGCAGAAAGGGTTACTAAAAAGTTGGCCGATGGATGCTTAATGGTGTCAAATCAGAGGTATATATCGATTTATATTCTTTTTGGCACAACAATTATTGAATGCTCGAGTGTCTAGATGAATTTTAGGATGAGGACTCAGAGTAGTTCATTGGGTTAGTTAGATTGGTTAGAATTACACAAGCTCTTCAAAAAATAAAAATTGGCAAAGTTGTTTCCATTAATGCTTCCATGTAGTAGACTGTTTTGGTACTTATAAATTAACATAGTAGACTACAACAACATATCCAGTATTATCCCACACCGTGAGGTCTGGGGAGGGTAGTGTGTACGCAGACCTTACCCCTACCTTGTGAGGATAGAGAGGTTGTTTCCAATAGACCCCCGGCTCAGGAAAGCATAAGCACCACATTAATGAAAAATTAACAAAGTAGACTGTGTTGGTTTTACATGAATATTGAGTTCCAGACCTGGTTTTTTGTGAACATGAGCAAGGAATTCATTCTTCCCTTTTTTTTTTTTTTTTTTTGTGTTAACTGAATTCTGTACAGGACACCAAATAGATAGGGTTGTTGTCACGATCTAAGCCCATGGCACATATTGTCCGTTTGGCCCATGATTTGTCCCTTGGGCTACGTTATTATCGAGTCCAACAACGCGCGTACCATGTGAACTTGTGTTGTGCCTTATAAAACTCTTCATTTTTCTCTCCCATTCCAATGTGGGATTCGCCTAAAGTGACATGTGCACCCGTTCTTCGGAAACTTACCAGTCTTGTTTGACCCGGCCTTGTCTCCCTACCCTGCATCATAGGCCCGTTCTTAGGACTCAACGTCCTTACTGAGGGGCACCACTAGGGGTGGGGGGTGTTCATGGTTTGATTTGGATCAGTTTTTCCCTAAAAAGAAACCAAACCAAGAAAGTCGATTTTTCAAATATTGGAACCAAAACAAACCAATTAAGCCGGTTTTTTTTATCGATTCGGTTTATGCCGGTTTTTGTTGATTTTTTGGTTATTTATCGGCTTTTTCTTAAATATGAGACGTACACTACCAAATACATATTCCGGCGACTACATTTTCAACGTAACGCTATCAAACCAATTGCTCTTTAAGAAATCTATCATTTACCAAGATATATTAATGATAATTGAATTAAATAGTGATGAATAATTTAAGGACTCAATTAAAAATAGATTATTTTTAGCATGAAATAGTTTCTTATACTTAACAAAAGAAATCTAACCAATCAAACTAGAATGTAAAGGCAAAAAAAGGACAGCACAGTGCACAAAGCATCCCTCCTTCACGCAAGGACTAGATTCTTATAATAGCAAAGAATTAGACTAAAAGTGCAAATAATCAATATGTACCATAAAATTTTAAAATGTTTGTATAATAATAAATGTGGTTCGGTTTTTTCGGTTATTTTTTTATTAAAACCAAAACCAAACTAAATTTTATCGTTTTTTAAAATTCAAAACCAAACCAAACGAAAAAAGTATTTGTTTTTTTGGTCGGTTTGGTTTGGTTTTTCTGGTTTTTATAACACCCCTAGGCACTGCCATACTGATAGAGAGTCTCTGATACCATATTTGTCACGACCCAAGTCCATGGCATGTATTATCCCTTTGGCCTAATAGAGCTAACATATTTGTCTTTTGGTTTACGCCATCATCGAGCCCAAAAGCGCGCGTAACATGTGAACTTGTGTTGTGCTAAGCTTTTCACTTTTCTTTCCCATTCCGATGTGGGATTTGCCTAAGATGACATGTGCACCCATTTTTTAGAAGCTTTCCTTCGCTTGCCTGCCCTGCTTGATCTGCCCTCGTTGGCTTGCACTCCCTCATTGGTGCCACAACTGTAACTGTTTTTTAATCACAAGGTCATTCAGCAAATTAATTTTAGTCTTTTGATTTCCTGGTGGTTTTATCGAACACTGGGAGTTGGACTTATTCTTGGTTTGGGGAAAGCCTTAATATTACTTGTGACTATACGACGGGATCAACTTGGTTTCTTTGCAACCTTTAATTTTCTACAAAGAGACCTGGTTGCTGGATAAGTGGATATGCAATTGCAGGATCCCTGCTTTTTATTTATTAATGTCTTCTTTTTTTCTGGTCTCCTCCCCCCTTCTTTCCACTTGCTCGTCGTCATATAAAACATCTGGTACCCAGTGAAGCAGCTGTAAAGATATTGTTTACTTTGATATTGGTTTTTTGTCATATACGATCATATGGGAATGACCTTATGGAAACTTTATCATAAAATATTTTTTAGGGAAGGTTTGGGAGTGTTTCATCATGATTTGTAGATACATTGGTGTCTTTTTGTTCTTTTCTTACCTTTTTAAACGGAGAAACATAGGATTTCAATGTACAAATTTGGTGTTAATAATACATGTTTTAGTTAGATATTAGAGTGTCTGCTGACTAATCCCTCTGCCCCAGGAAATAAGATATGACCTACTTTGAATAGCACACAGGGTAAGAGTGAGATATCTGACTAGATTATTATATTTGAGTTTGATAAAAGAAATTTTACAATAATAATGTGAATTGTGAAAATAGTTATATTTTATTTTAGGTTAATGGCAACATAAAGTCTAAAATAGTTTAATGAAGTGTTAATTTATGTTACTTAAAAAAAATTTGAATGAGAAAAAAGTTTTCATTTAGTGAAAGTTATGGGGAAGGAGTAAGGTGATATAAATTATTTTTTTCGAGTGAACCTGAAACGGAACAGCATAATATTCAAACATGTTTGGCTAGGATGGTTTCCCATGCCTAAAAGTTTTTTAATGCGCAGGCCGCTCGTTGCAAGCTTTGTATCTCTTCCTAAAACGGAAGGAAACGCTTCATCATTAGCTGGGCATTTATGTGTTGACAAACTAAGACTACAACTGCAGCGGGAAATGGTCAGTATCTCTCCTGTCTACTGTGTATCAAAAAAAAAAAAGACATACCATCTGAACACGTTTGTCTAGCTTAATCAATCCTTTTTTATCGTGTTTATTATTCAGAGAGAAGCAGTGTCTACTTCTCATTGTTCTCAGCCCAACACTATTGAGTATGAAATGGCCAATGAATGGCGCTTACTGCAAGCAAGATCTGACAGCTGGTGGAATCGGTTATATAAGGTTTGGAACTAGTTTGGATCAGTAATGTTCTTCTTGTATCTTACATTACCTGCATTCTGAGAGCTCACTTTAATTGTTTGTTTTAGCAACAAAAGGAGGACCTAACAAAAATCGCGTCAGGACTCTGAGAGAAAATAAGAAGCTACAGCTTTGTACATAGTGTACTTGTGGTTAGTATCCTTTAACCGCATGTCTTATTTTGTACTAATCTCGTTCTTTTATCGAGGGATTTTGTTAATTATATATAGGTAGGTATACAAAATGTTTGATGCAATGGAGATTCTGATATATGAATTTGAAGATGGTCACATTATGATGGCACCAAATCAAACATTATCTTATTTGAATGTCATCTATATATGAAGAGAAAAAAAGGCGGTGTTTGTCCATAAACAAACATACCCAGATTAATGTAGTTGATATTTGCTGAATAAATTTTGTCTACCAAAACGATAAAAAGCTTTCTGTTTTAGAAGTGGATAATGCAGAAACAATGGGATGATATTGGCATCAATATGTAGGATTGGTTACTTGTAGGAAAGAGAGCGTCAATAGAGAGCTTGTGTTAAAGACTACTTTTGCATCAATAAGCACAACACTCTGGTTTCTTATCTTCTCAGATTTGAGCATTGTTAAGGCTTTGCTCACACCTGGTTCGTTAATAGAGAAGGCAATATTTTAGTAAGGCTGTCATAAAAGTAAATTTACACACAGTTGGCGCCAAATTGAAAGTGTAATGCTATTTTTGCTTCTATGGTGCATGGATATTGTGGAGAATTACAGTAGGTAAAGCGTCTAAACCATACAAATGTTTTACATAGGTTTATATTTTAGATCTAATACTTAATATATTCGTGGTTGATTATATCATATTTCTTATCTTATTCTTTCTTATGGGCTGCTTTTTATGTTGGGAAGTACACGTGTCTTTTTGGAGCTGACTTCTTCTGGTGAAGGTGTTCTTCCAATAGTTTCCTCTGGAGCTATGCATTTTTGCTTGATTGACACATTTGTGGGTTAGGATCTAACCTTCTGCATGTACAGTGATGTTACTGTATTATCTGGAAAATGTCAAAACTGAGGTTTTCCTTTTTCCGTGAAAGATCGAGTGAAATCATGACATGCTCTATCATGTGATAGAAATGCTATATTGAAGTGAGGGTAAGAACCACCTAGCTAATGTGATGTGGCCTAGTATTCTTTTCAGTACTTAAAAAAGTGTGCCTTGTGGTAAGTTTTAATTCCGAGCAGTCATCTTTTAGGTTCTTCCTATGTATCCGCACATCGATCCTTTGTTTTGGTTGGCCTTTCAAGTCTTTTGGATCCTCCAGTTCTTTTTTCCACACATTGGAGTCCTATGTTTTCTAGCCCCCAGGGTTTAGGTCTAGTGTTGAGAGCGGAACATATGATGTGCGGTTAGGCGCACGTCACGAGTTCAAACTCTACTGCAGACAAGAACCCGGTATTTATTTAAGTGGAGAAGGGTAGAGGGGCAACCCATTTTCCACCGAGTTTCAAACTGTGTGCAGCTGACTCTCGGGGCTTTTTCGGTTAGAAAAAATTAAAAAAAATTGTGTTTTCTATCTTTAACTCTGTTCCCTGAAAGATGGCTAAAATTTTGTGTTGCGTTCAGTTATAGTATGTTGGAGATGCACTAAATCTAATTTACCATTATTTGCATGCATGAAAGTTGACTACAAATCCAATGCTATGAGATGCTTATCTCTCACGCCTAGCAACAGGCTTACGAATATGAAATCAGGCCAAACTTTAGGACTGAGCTGGAATAGATAATGTGTTTGCTAGTTGACAAGGTTACCAAATATTTAACTGATTTGTTCTTTTGCTTCACAGGTTCGGATAAATGACCAGTAGCCGCTCATTCCTTCAGGGATCGGGCAATTTTTGGCTGTACATATATGAAACATTCACGTATTGCAGTGTTTTTTGTTACACTTAGGTTCTCCACTTTTGAAGTTGTAGTAGAAGTTGGGTTTCTTTTTCATTCTGTGATCTCTGTACCCTAATCCCTAACCAACCTTCCATTGGCCCCCCCGAACCTCATGGTTGAGGGCAATTCATCAACGTTAAAAGTTGCAAAATTTTCCTTGCAATGATGTATGCATATTTCTATCAGAAATTTTGCTCTATGAATTGCTCTTGGCCTGAACGTTTTGTTCAATAGCTGTAGAAATAAGAATTCGCTTGGAAGAGCAGTGAAGTTTTGAAGTTGGCAATGAAACTTAATCTTTGTACCAGACCACAATTTCATTGCTTGAATAATATGTACAACTGTTGGCAATAATCATAAACGTAGATATGGATGTTACTCTAGGAAAAGCCTCGGTAAGTTTCATTAATCTCCAAAAGTAAGAAATGTTAATTGGTTTTTCTTATGCATTATCATGCCTTTCAGCTGCCTCACATTTTTTATATTTTATGTTAATGCCACCATTGTGGTGGGAGGTAAAGGCTTGACCTTGACCTGTGTATTATAGTCGGTAGGCAAAATTTTGGACATGTAACTTTCCGCATCCTTTACAAAAGAAGGCTAGTAATGACCATATGGCATAGAGCAGGCCTAATACAGAAAGATTAATATGTAATATGTCAACCTCCGTGAAGAATTAGATGTTTTCTTTTGTAAACACCAGTTAGCAAGAATATTAGCTGTATAATTGGTCTAGAAAAGTAAAAGTTGTCTTCCTGCAAAAGCTCAAAAATTCTCCAGCACAAAAGATATTTGTCAAGGAATGATGGATTGGTTATTGATCGAGTCGGATTCAATAATAACCTCCCTGTAACCTTTGTCCAGGCACAGGCACAGGCCCATGAGTATGGCTTTAGCTTCAGCCATATTGCTTGAGAAAAAACTAAAGAAGCTAGAGAAAAAGCCATCACAAGATTTCCTCTGGGATCCCTTAGAATTTCACCATCTTCTGCTAGCCCCGGGTTTCAGCGATCTGGAGGTTTAAGCCATTTAATAGAAGATAGTGAGAGCTGGTTTTATATTATCCAAGATAAGACACAGGTTTGGGAGGGAAATGAAATTGATAGTAGTCATATTGATCATAGTGGCTTGAATCATTCCCTCTCCAAATCTAGCTGCACATCTTCTTTTCCACAGTTCCCAACAAATGATACTAGGTAGGCATTTAAGTATGAAATCAATCACTTTATGCTTCCCGCCACCATATAAAGCGAAGCCGTCTTAAATTTCCAGTTTAGGGAATTCTAAGATAGTTCCTAAAAAACTTTCATGTGGCTAAAGCACTCTTAATCAACATGAACACATAGAAGGGCCCGTGAGTAGGAAGCCTTTTATGAATTAGCCTCATCATAAGGCAAGAGATTTTAAAAGGCGTTTTCTTATGCCAAATATAGATGGCAGAAAAAGTATGATTCCTTGTTTGTTTCATTTCCTGCTAGGCTGATCTGCAGGAGAAGGAACCACTATTGGATAAAGTCAAGATAGGAAGATCATTCTTGAAGAGGTCAGGAGGAGGTAGAGCTGCAATATATCTTCGGCTAGAACCTCTCTTAGCTTATTCACATCCCATGAACCTCTTTGCTCTGACCATTTAGTCTCGAGAGAATGTGTTTCTCAGCATCATCCTTTATGTCCATCAATTTTCTCCATATTTGTGAGTGACTAGGCTTCCTGGTGGCCTTAACAGGGTGACTTTTGTTACAATATTTAGCTTCCATAAACTCTCTCCAAAGAGAAAACTTAGTCCTTAAACTCCACCAAGCTTTATTAATATCATGGATAGACCTGAATCTAGCACCACCTTCCTTCTTTTCCAAGCATAATGAGGTCCATGAGTACCGATGGTATTTTTTCCTTCCCTCGGTATTAGCCTAGAGGAAGTTGGAGCATTGTTTTTCAATCAGTTGAAGGGTAGTCCTTGGTGGATTGGTAGCAGCCAGTATATGCATTGAGATTGAATAGAGGACTGCCTTGATAAAGATTGTTTTTCCACTAAAGGACATGAGCTTACCGTTCCAACCTTGAATCTTTTTTCCCCACTTTAGCTCTAAGTTCATTGAAGTATTCCACTTTCTTTACTCTTATGTAAATAGGGAAAGGGAGTTGTCTCTTAGAGAATCCGATTACCTAATTGATGTATTCTATCTGGGTGTTGCCAGAATTAGGATGCATGTAAAAGTGAGATTTTTTGAGGTTGATAACTTGTCCAAAGATATTGGTATAGTCTGGGAGGCATTGGTGAATAATCTGGATAGAGGTAGTATCAGTGGAGCTGAACAGAATGGTGTCATCTGCATTTGACAGATGTGTAATGTGTGGGCCATTTTTTCTCATTTTATAGGGTTTGAAATCCTGACTAGATATGATTCTATTCAACTTTCTAGATAGGAGTATGAAGAGATAACAAAAAGGGATTGAGAAGATTGGATCTCCTTGTCTAAGGCCCCTTGAGGAAGGAAAAAAACCTTTTTTGCATCCATTTAAAGGCAATGGAATACCAAATATTTGATATCAATCTAAAGATCATGTCTATCCAGCTTTCAGTAAAACCCAACTTTCTCATCATTTGACACAGAAAAAATCAAGAATGTCATAGGTTTTTAATATATCTTATTTGATGATGACATTGTCCCCATTGTTGTCTCTGCCCATATTATGAGCTAATTCATGGGGGAGTATGATCGACCTTTGATGAAGCCGGACTGATTTGGAGAGATGATTCTAGGTAGTAATTCAGTCAACCTCTTATTCATGAGTTTAGATATGATTTGAAAGTCACATTGACCAGACTTATATGTCTAAGATGTGTCATTGTTTCAAAATCATCTACCTTTGGTATGTGAACCAAACAAGTGTGAGTGATGTACCTTGGTAGGTCATTACCTGCAAAAAAGAAAGAGATTAAGTTAGTTAAATCTTGAGCAATGATCCCCATGCTTCTTGAAAGAAAGAAGATGTAAAACCATCAGGTCTTGGGGTAGAGTCTGGGATCATGGTGAAGACAATGTCCTTTATTTCATCCTTTGTGGGTTCTTTAACTAGGTTGTCATTTTCTTGATCAGCGATCAACTAGTTTATGCAATCCAAGCTATCTAGTTCAGCTTGCTCTTGAGGTTTTTTGAAGATATTATCAAAGAATCTAATAACTTCATTAGCTATTTGATCCTTATTCTCTAATCACTGGTCATCTTCATCCTTGATTTTCTGTATAGTCAATCTTCTCCTCTTTCTAGTGATAGAAGCATGAAAAGATGGGGTATTTAAATCTCTTTCCTTGGCCCATTGTAGATTTGCTTTTTGTTTCCAATTGACATGTTTTATTTTCAGATGTCTAGTCAGTTCAGCTTTTTTCTGATTAAGATTGGTTCTGTTCTGCTCAATGTTATTCAAGACAAAGAGCTCCTCAAGGTTCTCAATTTCCCTCTCAAGATCTTTAGTATCTACAAAATATCTCCTAAAGTGAGCCTGGACCAAGCTGAAAATTTAGAGGTAACTCTCTTCATTTTCTGATGGAATTTCCATTAAGGATTACCCTCGATTTGAGTATTCCGGCTTCTTGAATCAATTATTTGAGATCTCCTTATTTAGTCCAAATATTCAAGAACTTGAAGTACTTTATTGGGGGTGGTGAAGAGTCTGCCACCTTCAGTAGGGGATGAGCATGATCGGAGTTGACCCTAGGCATATGAGTGACTGAGAATTTTGGGAATTTATTGGCCTAGTGGTTAATCATGGCTCTATCAAGCCTTTTCCAAATCCTCCTATCAGGTGCCCAATCATTACACTAGGTAAATTTGTTGCTAGAGTATCCTAAGTCCATAAGGTCACTGTCAAGTATATTAGGGGTGTCATGTGGGTCGGGCCCAGTCTTAAATGGGCTTCACGGGCCCGGTCCTAGGCGGGCCGGTACTAAACGGTCCCGGGCTTCTCGGACTTCTCGTTGGAATCGGTACGGGACCGGAACCACGAACTAGCGGTCCCGTGTTAAGTGGGTCGGTCCCGGACCCAAGTGGGCCTAGCGAAAACTTTCTATTTTTTAAATTATTTTTATACAAGTTAGAGAAAAAAAATGGTAATAAAAATATCTAAGGCAATTCCTAGTAAATTATATTATAGAATTGTCACCTAAATTTTTTAATTCAAATTTAAAGACAAAAATATTATAAAGAGATATTCAAATCAATGCGTTATAATATATATACTATACTATACTATATATACATCTTAAGATATATAAGCTATATTCAATTTACTATATATACATCTTAAGATTTATACATTAATATTCGATTTATATACTATATATACATCTTAAGATATATATATATATATATATATATATATATATATATAAAGAGAGAGAGTATAGTATATACTATATTATACTATATGTATAGCTTAAGGTATATAAAAAGACAAAAATATTGTAAAGAGATATTCAAAGCAATGCGTTATATTTTTATTATAGCATTAAAAAATTATGGCAATATCTTTCTTAGTCTTCCTCCCCCCTATGGAATGAGCACAACAAGGTGCTAATACCACCATTGAGAAGAAAAAGAAACTAATCAAGATGTGCCAAAATACAAGTTACATATTAATTTACATGGTATCTCTTACAAATTTCATAAATCCTTCAAGGTCCGGAGGAATTTCCGTTGGTTGTGGCGGAAATGAAGCTTGGTCATCACCGCTTCCAGGCAAAGCATCATCTTCCGCAAGTTCAGCTAGCATTTCTTCATAAGCTTTGTCTACCTCTGGTTGTGATTCAGCAAGTCCAAAATTTCTTCTTTCCGAACGGATCCAATCTCTGAAAAGTACTGATTTTTCCAAGCTCTCCCTCATAGACGCTCTATAATCACCGAGTTGAAGTCTTGCTTGACTGAAAGCGCTCTCTGATGCCACTGTTGAAGCTTGAATAGTTAAAATATCTCGGGCCATCCTTGAAAGAATCGGAAAGTATTTTTCTTTGTCCTTCCACCATTCCAAAATATTAAAGGAGCCGTCGGGATTCACTTCCTCAATTCCCTGTGACAAATAAAATTCAAGCTCATTTAGTTGTGAAAAATCACTAGTACTAGAACCTTGAGAACCCCTGAACCCTGCCCAAGCACTAAGTGCTCTTACTCCCGCAGTTCTTTTAGATGATTGAGAACTAGAAGAAGAAGGAGTTGGAACATTTGGTCTAGCATGATCTAATGCAACTTGATAAGCATTATAAATAGTTTGAACATTTATTTTAATTGAGGCTATTGCGTCCGCAAGTGTAGACAACTCCTCATCTTCAAGTGTTAAACCATTATAAACAGTTTCATACCAAAATTGAGGACCTCCTAATTTCATAGTAGGATTTAACAATGCAGCAACACCATAAATAGGGGGAAATAGGAAAAAAATATTTTTAAATTTTTTTTCTCATGGAATCAATAGCAAGTTGATAAATTTTCTCACCCTGTGAAAAATGATCAAACAAATTTGCAAGTTCTGCAATATAAACTAAACATTTAGAAATAGTAGGATAATATTGCCCAAAAAATTCATTTGTAGCAATATAAAATTTTTCTAAAAAATCTACAAGCATTTTAACATTAGCCCAATCCGCATTTGTAAGGTGCTCATCATCATCACTTACATGAGCATTAAACGTTGAGTTTATGAGGTTTCTATATTCATATGCAACAACTAAACTTTCATACATGTAATTCCATCTAGTTGGACAAGGTTTAGGAACCTTTCTTTCTCTTAGGCCAAATTCATCGCATCTTTTAAAATATTCTCTCTAAGTCTACTTCTACGGTTTGAATAAAAAAGCCAATTAAGAGCCATTTTAACCTTTTCAATTTCAACATTTAAAATTCGCATACCATCACCCATAATTAAATGGTAAATATGACAAATACATCTAACATGAAAAATGCTACTAAATGTAGGACTTAATGTAGTGGTAAGTAAGGCTACAACATTTGTGTTACTAGTAGCATTATCCATTGAAATTGACATTATTTTATCACTAATGTAAAAATATCTACAAATATCCGTAATCGTGCTAGAAATAAACTGCCATGTGTGACGTGAATTAATTATTCTATAAGCAATAATGCGCTTTTGTATTATCCAATCCTCATAAATCCAATGACTGGTAATAGTAAGGTAATCACAGTCATTACCACTTCTACCAATATCAGTTGTAACAGCAACACGACAATTTATATGAGTAAATAAATAGTGTAAATATTGTTCATATTCATAAATATCTCTCTTTACGGTTGTGCGAGAAAAACCTTTATAAGTAGGATTATAAACTTTTCTAATATAATGCATAAAGTGAGAGTTAGAAAGAAAACTATAGGGTAAGCACATAACAGTAACCATTTTTGCCAATTCTTCCCAATTTTTTTTTGGATCATAATATAAAATACCACCGGTAACAGTGTTAATTCCCGGTTGAAATTGATTTGACCTGGTACTAAGGTCATCCATACTAGGTGCACTTGTCCCCTCGGCCAAAGCTTTCATACGAAAATATCTAGCTTTATCTTGAGGGTGTAGCAATATGTGTCTAGTCAAACTTCCCCCCCTCCCCTCCCCCGACTCCCGACTTCCAACATATTTAAAAACTAACTCTTTGTCACAAGTTTTACACTTAGCCCTATTTTTTATCTTAGTTGAGTAAAAAATTGCCAAACAAGAGATGTTTCTACCCGTTTAGAAGGTTGTCTAGAAAAAGTAAGGGCAGTAACAAGAGGGTCAGACGGGGGATCATTTGGATTATTATTAGTTGGGTTAACTTCAGGAGCAGGACTAGTGGGTGTATCGTCATCCAGTTGCGTTTCATCAAAATCTATTTCTTCATCATCATTTTCATCAGTAGTTGGATTACCATAAAGAACATTCATATATTCATGGTTTAATTGTTCACCGGGTGCAATATTATGGCAAAATTGACTCTCAGTAAATTATAATAAACTATTATCGCTATCAAAAATAATAGGTGTAGGACGGGTAACAGGTTTCGGTCGGGGAGCCGGGGGAAGTGGAGGAGGAACAGATTGGCTACTAGATTCACCACTCTTGGATTTTTCCTTATTTTTACTAAATATTTTTTTAGGGAATAAGTCATCTTAATTAATCAAGCAAAGTAAATAAAACAAACAAAACTATAATATTAAAACTTAAGAGTTGGAGCGACTTTACCGAATTGACGAACAACTTGTTGAAAAATAATTATCGTTGAAGACTTGAAGACTTCAATTCACCAACTTCACAATTTTGCACAAATTGTAACAATTAAGTAAGCAATTATAGAAGAATATTATAGAGAGATTGATGATTTTGTGAGAAAAATAAAAGAATGAGGGGGTATTTATAGTTGAAAATAGGGAAAAAGTATAATTATAAAAAGTTTGGGGTTAAAACAAAATTTGGGGGGGTTAAATGGCTATTTTATAAATAGCCAACGGTTATTTTGGCAAACCAAACGGCTAATTTTTAAATGGCCAAACAGTCAAAATATTTTTTTTAAAAAATTATCCTTTGGGCCCGTTTATGACCGCTTGAACCGGCCCACTTCTGAGCCGGTCCCGGTCTCGCGGGCCTTTCCTATGAGACCGGCCCACTACCCGGCCCACCACCCCACGATCCCGGTCCTATCTGGTTAGGACCGTTTAGGCCCACCGCCCATGTGGGCTTGCGGTCCTGGGCCGGTCCGGTCCTAACCGGCCCATTAACCACCCCTAAATATATAACTGATAAAGGCCAGAGCATTCTGATGTTTATGGGGGCACCACCTTCCTTTTCCCGTGCCTTAACTATGCAATTGAAATCCCCTACAATACACCAAGGGCTAGGGCTACCAGATAATAATCTATTTAGAATATCCTATAGTGGAACTCTCAGTGCAAATGTGGTCTTAGCATAGACTACAGAAATCATGTTATGATCACCATTGTGCAGAAGATGAAGGTGCTTCCCATTTCTTCCTTAGAGATGGATACGTCCTTTTTACTGTTGGAAAAGAAATCTTCCACACCAATATATAATTGTGGCATTATTGGATTATAAATAGGGTGTTAAAAATAGTATAAATAGCATTCATTGGTCATTTTTTTCCTTTGAACTTATTGAAATTTATACTTTACTCTAGCATAATTGAAATTGTCATGGCATTCTCTATTTGTTTTTCCTTTTCGCACCAATTTTTGGATTTAGAAATTGTGTATTCAGCAATCTCTGTTTTCCAACTTTAAGTTGATTTTCCTTTACCTACTTTCAAAGTTTTTTTTTTCTAGGGGGGGGGGGATTTATTTTTCTATTCCTAAAGGACAAAAGAGATAACCTATACGACTGAATCCGAATTGAGGTAATTTTGGGAAAATTCTACCTACGACTGACTGCTTTTTACACATCATTATAAGTGCAACAAAATAAAGAGCGAATACATCTAATTTTCGGTATTCAATTACAAAATAGATTACATCTCCCATCATGTCCTCTTTGATAGTACTGTGGAGAATGTCAACGTTTCTTGCTTTGTTGTTGAGTTTATTATATTTTCTTTTCTTGCTTTCTCTTGTATCGCAGACCTACAAGTCTTTAAATAAACTTCATGAGGGTATATCTACAGGTTTTCCTTGCTTGTAATCTCTATGAAAAAAACACTAAGTCCTCCCTTGTCAAATCTTGAAATGAGTTGACCAATCGAGTGCCTCTACTGCATCTGCATGGTTTCTCAACCAAAAATCAAGGCTTCCATTCTCCATGTATTCATAACCAAGGACTTCTCATCAGGAAAGTTATAGTAGCCAAGCAATGGTACCATATTTTCATGCTTTACTTTCCTAATTATTTCCATTTCAGCAAAGAACTCGTGATCACCATCTGAGTTGAGCTTGAATGGTGAAATGAGAATTCACATTTATTTTTATTGTTGTTATTGTTGCTTACCCCTGTTGAGTTTTACTTTTTTCGCTTTTGTTTTGAAGGTCATTTGGTTGATTTATATTATTTGTTAGATATTAGGCTTTGTGTAGATCAATTTACGTGGTCAAAAATTAAATTAAAGACAGAAAAATATTGAAATTACAAGAGGAAGAAATAAAGTTAAATGGTAATACAGGAATATTCACATGTTGTCCATCGACTACGCCTTTCGGCCTGATCTAGGCCCTAACTTACCTTGCGGAGGAACCCTTAGATTTTCGGGGCGTTGGATTCTCACCTCTGTGTGTATGTATATATATATAGTTCTCATACAATAACATAAACGTAAAAAATAAACAAGTTGGGAGATAATGAAGGAAAAATCATGATGATGATGATGATGATATATATATATATCAACTCTTTAAACAAACCAAGTAAACCATATGATCTCAGCAGTTGCATCAGCCATCCTTCTGTACTCAGCATCAGCTAAGCTCCTTGACACAATTTGTTGTTTCTTTAATTTTCAAGACACCAAGGAACTTCCAAAATTTATCACATAACCAGTAATTGACATTCTTGTGTTGGGACATGCTGCCCAGTCTGAATCACACCAGCATGTTAACTCCCATGTGTGATCAGAAGCCATTAAGATTCCCTGTCCTGGTGCACCTTTTAAGTAACTTACAATTCTAACTGCAGCATCTCAATGAGACTTCTTGGACCTTTACATGAACTGACTTGAGGTTTGCACAACATAATTGATGTCAGGTCTTGTAATGGTGACATACAGTGGCTTGCCAACTAGCCTTTGATAGGCACTGATGTCCTGCAATAGGGAATCATCCTTGACTCCATTTGCCTGATCATATTCCACTGAAGTGAGTTTTGCATTAACCTCCAAGGGTTTGCAAGCAGTCTTAGCCCCACTTAACCCCATCTCTATGAGTTGCAATATATACTTCCTCTGGTTTAACAAAATGCCAGCCTTGAATCTTAGTACTTCAATTCCCAGGAAGTACTTAAGTTCTCCTAAGTCCTTGACTTTGAACTTCTGGTGTATGATATCCTTGGCCTGTTTAATCAAGTTTGCACTGCTTCATGTGATAAGAAGATCATCCACATAGCCTAGGACAATCATTACCTCTTCCTGTCTCCTCAGAGTGAATAGGGAATAGTCATTATTGCTTTGAACAAAACCTGCACTTAGAAGTGCTTATGTTAACTTGATGTTCCAGTGTCTTGAGGCTTGTTTAAGCCCATATAAGGACTTCACTAACTTGCAAACTTTCCTGTCACCTTGTTGTCTAAATCCCTAGGCAATTCCATATAAACTTGCTCATACAAATCATCTTGCAAGAAGGCATTGTATATATCAATTTGGAACAGGTACCACCCTTTTGAAGCAGCAAGTACTATGATTGACCTCACAATTACCATCTTTGCCACTGGAGAGAAAGTGTCATGATAGTCCAATTCTTCTCTTTGACTATACCCATTTGCCACTAGTCTTGCCTTATATCTCTCAATGTCCCCATTTGCTTTATACTTAATCTTATATACCCATTTTGAGTCTACTGTATTTTTACCCTCTGGAAAATCAACTATGCACCATGTTTTGTTATCTTCCAAAGCCTTTATCTCCTGCTTCATAGCCTAAACCCATCTATTGTCCTTGACAGCTTCTTTGAAGAACTGTGAGTCAACACGTTGAGAGAACTTGGCCAAATAACACTGATAACTGGAGGATGTTTTGTCATAAGACAAATAGTTTGAAATTGGATAATTGTAGGTAGTAGCCTTTTTGTAGTGATGTAATCTTTCATCCACAGTGGCTCTTTGGTCTATCTTGAAGATTTCCTGCATGTGTTTGGTGGTACATTTTTATTTTCTTCTTCAAGTGATTGCTGCATTTCATTATGCAACTCATTATGAGCCTCTGCATCCTGGAATGCTGCATTAGGACTTTGAGCTTCTGCATCCTGAAAACCTGCTGCATCAAAACCATCAGAACTTGCCCCCTCAACTTCATGTTGTATATTATCTTCAGTATCTGTGTGATCTACACCTGTTGCTATTTCTGGTAAGTTTGACTCATAAGGATTACTACTGTAATCTGATATCTTCATATGTAGAGGAGAAGATATAGACAATTCAGATTTCTTGCTCATATTAGTGCTTCCTTTGGCAAAAAGAAACTCAGACTCCCAGAAAACAACATCTCTGCTAGTAAAGAAGTGTCTAGTTTGTAAATCTAGAAGTATATATCCCTTATGTGTTTCAGAGTATCCCATCAAAATTGTTGTTTTGGCTCTCTCAGTAAATTTGTCTCCCTTTGGTAGATTTATTGCATAACACAGACAACCTAGAACCCTTGGATGAAGAAGAGAAGCCTTCCTACAATGTAATAACTCAAAAGGTACCTTGCCCCCTAGAATGCTGGATGGTAACCTATTTATCAAATACACTGCAGCCTTAACACAAATGCCCCAATACTTTATAGGAATGGACCCCTGAAATTTTAAGGCCCTAGCAGTATCAAGAATATACCTATGCTTCCTTTCTACTATACCATTCTGTTGATGAGTATAAGGACAACTACTCTGATGAATGATGCCAAAAATACTCAACAAAGTTGCACATTGTGAATTAAAGAATTTAGTCCCATTATCTGATCTCAGTACTTTAACCATGACTCTAAATTGATTTTGAACCGTGTTTAGAAACCATTTTATTGCTACTATTATTTCAGACTTCAGTTGCAAAAAATGTACCCATGTGTATCTAGAGTGATCATCCACAATAGTTAGGAAGTATTACTTGTTATCAAATGTAGGAACCTTATAAGGGCCCCACAGATCCATGTGTACAAGATGATACAATCCATCAGCTCTAGAATCATTAAGTGTGGGAATGCCAACCTAGTCTGTTTTGCTAAGGGGCAAACAAAGCAATTATTCTTTGCTATACTACTAACATAGCTATGTAACTCCTTTATATTCTTCATAGTTGATAGTAAAGGATGTCCCGGTCTCATGTGTCATAAGCTGATAGTTCCTCCACACACTCTGCTCATTACACAAACGGCCTTCAGCTTGTTAGTTAATCTTCCATCTCTAAGAATATATAATCCACCTCTCTCTCTACCAATCCCCTTCACCATACCATTGCAGAGGTCCTAAAATACATAGAAATCAGGGAAGAAGTTGACATTGCGAGACACTGCTCTTGTGAGTTTTGAGACTGATAATAGGTTCAACCTAAAATCAGGTACATAAAGGACTTTTTCACTATTTTTTTATCCAACAAACATACACTACGAGTATGTGCAATATCAGCCCTTCTCCTTGTAGGTAGATGTACTCTATCATTGCTAGACTTGTCTGTAGCTCTAGTGTTAGTTAACAACTCTAATTTAGAGGCAATATAATGAGTTGCTCCTGAGTCAACAATCCACTCCTCTTCTTTCTGGTTGGAATTAGATATTAAGCAAATAACATTACCTGTCATGTTAGCCTGGAGGTCACCAGAATCTTTGTTAAGTAAATTCAGAATTTGATTGTACTGTGCATCAGTGAAGTAGTATCCCTTGTTCTCAGCTGTTGTTTGTCCATGTCCATCCACTTGAGAGCATGATCCAACATCTGCTTGATTCACAACTGCAAGGGGTTCTCTCTTCCAATTATCTGGCCTTCCTCCACCATGATTTTGACTCCCATTACCAGAATTTCTCCAGTTGTCAGAGTTCTATGTACCTTGCTTCTTTTTTTGAACAAAATCGGATGGATAGCCAATGATTTTGTAATAATCCCCTTGGTGTGACCTTTCATCCGGAAGTGCTCACATTGCAGAAATTACCTTTTGCCTAGAAATCCTTGTCCCCTGTCTGTTGCTTGCATAGCCAAGGAAGGATCACCTCTGTCAGTCACAACATTAGCACCCACACTCTGTCGACTTTCATCATATATAATCATTACATAGGCCTGATTTAGCGTATGTGCAGTTGTCTTCATGAGAATTTGTCTTCTCGCCTGATCGTAGGACTCATTCAATCCGCTGAGGAATTGCATAACTCGTTGTTGATGTTGTTGTTCCATATTTTCCTTAGACTTAGGGCATCCACAATTAAAGAAAGGGAATAACACATCATACTCATGCCAAAGTTCTTTTAATTTTGTGGAATAGGCTGAAACTGAGTTGGTTCCCAATGAGAGGATTGCAATTTCACGATGCAATTGAAAAATTCTTACTTGATTGACCTTATCGAATCTCTCCCGTAGATCCTCCCAAATGAGATGAGCATCTGATGCATACACAATGCCATCAAGAAGCTCCTCACACACATTGTTCATAATCCATGACAAAACAATATCATTACAGGTCTCCCATTGCTTCTGTAAATCAGTTGTCTTGTAGGATTCCTTTTTGCATGTACAATCACAAACCCTAGCTTCCTCTTCCCCAGAAGTGCAATCCTCATCGCCTACTCCATAACCCATAGTTTTCTGACCCAGTGAGCTTTACTGGAATCGATAGAGAGCTTGAAGTGTCTGAAGGACCCCAAAACAGGGGATGTGTGTGGTCAATTGTGTTCTCTCCAATTATCGTGTTAATAACAGTAATTGATCGAACGAAATTGAGAGATTTAGGCCAGCAATCAGTTTGAGTGTCACAACGTGAGATTCCGGTATCTCCCGCTCTGATACCATGCTGAAATGCAAGAGATTTGGAGGCGTAACAATGGCAGAAGTTGAGAGAGAGAGTCGACTGAAGAGGAAATGAAATCACTGTTCTATTGAAGATAATGATCGGTACATTTATACACCTAACTATCCAACTAATTTAAGTTAAGCAACTAACTATTCGACAATTGACTAACATCTATCACATAACAGAAAGACATGTGACTAATATATATATATATATATATATATATAGTTCTCATACAATAACATAAACGTACAAAATAAACAAGTTGGGAGATAATGAAGGAAAAATCATGTGGGATAACGTTGTAATAATTAATTGATTTTCCTTTTGAAATCAATTAATTGGTAGTTTCGTGAGTAAAAATTATTGACAAGGGTACTTGCCTTTACAAAAAAAAAATTGTTTTTACTTTTGTAAAAAAAAAAGAAGAAGGTTTTTGCTGGTGCTCAAAGGACTTCTCTTTTTTGGCCAAATATCTCAGTTTTTTATAAAAACATATTTTTTATATAATGCTTTTGATTTCAAAAGGCTTGGCCAACAAATATGAGTAAAGATGAGTGTGCATATGTTCCGAACTCAAACGAACATTGTTTGAGTTCTTTTTTTTTTTTTTTTTTTTTTTTTGAAAAAAAATGCAATCCAAGCTAAACCAAAATAAGTTTGGCTTGGTCTGGTTTTCTTTTTTCGTTTCGATATTTTCAGGTTTGATTATTCGGATGTGTAATATAAGCTAGTTGACATAATCAAATATTTATATTTAAATGACGAAAACAATTTGAATATTATTGAGAATGAAAAGTAAAGATGTTAAATCTCTTAAATATGGTTTCTATTATTAGTCACGAGTAAAACTTTATAAAAACAATCTTTAAAAGTAGGGAAAATTACGCGACACATCAAGCATTTATACGGTATTTATTATTTGTAGCTATACTTTCAGCAAATTTACTATTCATATCTATATTTTAATTTTTATAGCAAATTTATGAAATAAGAGATTAATTATTTTGAACTGAAACAAGAGAGCAATAAACTCTTGTAACTTGGTTAGAGCTCTAACTTAGTTAGTGAAGGTATTGAGTTCGACTCTCAAAAAGAACATTTTATTTTCTGTATTTCGCCTTGGTTGTATTCGTTGCACGAACAAATACAGTAGATAAATATTGTATCCTTTGTATATACACCCGTGTATACAACCGATACAAGTGTATATATATTAATTTCTCAATCAAAAACCAAACTAAAAATCAAAAAACAATCCAAACTAAAACTAGATTTGGTTCAATTTGGATTGACGAAATACATAAAGGGCCCTTTAAGTTATCACCAACGTTCACCTGGACACCTGTACTTCCCAAATGTCCAACTAGACACTTCTATCGAATATATATGTGTGTCATTTAAACACATGTAGCTGATGTGGCATATGCGTGATAGCTACCAAACTTTTGAGCGCGTGAACTCATTTTTTCAGCCTATTTTTGTTTTCTTTGAAAAAGAAATATTTTTTTCTCTTGGTCTCGTTTCCACTTTACAGTCACCTCTATTACCGACCACCATTCACGGCAGCTTCATCTACGCCACGCCGCCATTCTTCCATAATTCTCTTCACCGCCAGGTTGCCACCAGCTTTGTCACCCTCATCTCTACCATAAAGAACACACCGTTCTCCACCCCCATATCCTCATCTCCATCAATTAAATTCCAGCAGTCGCTTTAACCACTACCGACAACAATTCCTTCCTTCCAATTGAAACACAAACAGCAACAATTTTAAGGAAAAAATTACACAAAAAGAAAACAATAAATTAGAGAAAGAAAAGTGATACAAGTCCAAATTCATAATCAAGAAAATGAGAGAGAGATAGAGGATTAAAGATTCCAACATAATTGAATCTTTCAAATTCTTCTAGCAATGAGCTTTTCCGGCGAGAGAGGCCACAAGATGAGAATTTTCAGCGAGGTCCGTGGGTGACTGGGTTATTCGCTTGGTTATTCGATGTTTTTTCATCTTTGTATTAGTTTTAAGAAAAGGTTTTAGATTTAATTTCAGAATATGAAAATGATAGATTTTGGGTAGAAGGTGTGTCGGAGAAGAAGGTGGGAACTGGGAACTGGGAAATGGAAGTGGAAGGGGTCTGACGGGAAAAACTTAGGTTTGTTTGGAGGGAGGATGGTTTTGGGAAAAGGGAATGGGGGATCGGGAGTTGCAAATGGTTTTGTTTGGGCAGAAGAGGGTTTGGGTTTTTCTGTTATTTTTATTTTTTAGTTTATTGAATTTCTTTTTAAATTATTGTTTACCATTTTAATTCAACATTACATGTGTTATTATCTTATTGGTTCATTTATCACGTAACCAGTTCCAAATGACACATATATATTCGATAGAAGTGTCTAGTTGGACATATGGGAAGCAGAGGTATTCAGTGATCATTGATGACAACTTAAAGGGCCTTTATGTATTTCACCTTTTGGTTTCCACCCAATTAATGCACACATGACACACCTAGATACACCAAATTAAATATATTTGGGGCATTTTGCATATGATTTATTGTTCTTTGTATCAAATCCTTTCGTCTTATCCCGCTCACTGAAATATTAATTAATCCTACTTCTCCGACCTAGCGCAGTTCGATTTTCTCACAGTCGTCCATGGCGGCAGATACTGCTACCAACCCTGACCGGATACATGCCTTCTTCAGCAACCTCGAGTCCCGGAAAACCCTACTGGCCACCGTCACCGACCTCCACAAAACCCTAACCACCCACTTCACCAACATCGACAAAACCCTCTCCCAGAAATCCGAAACCCTCGACAACCAAATCAAATCCTTCAAGGAAAACACCGAAAATGCCCTCCTGAAGCTCCAGAATCGCGAGAATGCCCTCCCCGACATAGAATCCGGCATGGCCGCTTTCATCGCGGATAAGAAGGACGCCGCCCTCTCGGAGATTGAGAATGCTGCTGAGGGTTTGGGGGATTTGAGCGAGAAGAGCTTGGCCGAAGTGCTGAGGATTTACTGTAGAAGAATGGATGCCAGCGGCCTCGTTAGATTCCTTCAGACGAAGCGAAAGGAATCTACTGGTTTGAGGACGGAGATTGTTGCTGCCCTTGACACTTCCGTTGACCCAATGAGGTTTTTCACTTACTCTTTCTAGAACTAGAAGGATATTTATGTACTCTCACCTCCATTTTATGTGAACCTACGGCACTGGTAATTTAAGGAAAAAACAAACACTTTTTTCGAACTTATAGTTTAAATTAAATTATTTCTAAATTCAAAAAAGGGATACTTTTGTTAACGGATTGAATAGGAAATAGGTTCACATAAATTGAAATTGGAGAGTGTGTATGTGTGTATTATATTTTGCTCTCTTTTCTGCATTTGTTAGATGACTATGTGCACTTTGTTCCATCTTTATAAGGTGATAATGTTTGATAATAATGTGGTAATGGAAGAACGATAGCTAGTTGGTAGGTAATGAGAGATATTTTCAGCAATCTATTACGCCAAAGAGACTATGTGCACTAAATCCTGCTTCAAACCATTTTTCATGATAAAATCGGCTCTTGGGCACATCACACCTATTAGAAAAAAAGGACATTTACAAGTCTCGACAAAGACCATTCCTTAACTGGGTAGGACGTCTGCAGCTCCTTTTCACTGTCCACAAGGTTTCTATAGCTTATGCACATCCAACTCAACAAGCATATAAACATAACTCTGGCCTATCCCCTACCTAGCACATATTCTTCTTGGTCCTTCTAGAGAAATACTTATCTGTGTCGTCAACAGCTCTCTGTATTATTTTGATAGTGTAATAGTTTATTGTGGATCCATTTTAAAAAAAAAGGTTTACTATAGACTCTCTAGATATGGGGATCCGTCAAGATGGAGACTTAGATACAGAAAATTGGAAATAAACCAATTCACAATTTTAAAACTATTTTGCATCCTCAATATAAATATGTTCTTGACGAGGCAACATGAATTTACTTGTGAACCAATTAATTGTATAGCAAACAAATAAGGGGATGAGCGAAACAACAGTGATCTGGATTAATAACTTTTGGTTGCTCAACTCTCAGTTGTTGTAGTAGTCCTATGGAAGTTATCCATAATCTTTTTTAAAAAAAATCTTAGTTTGGGGACTTCTTCCATATCCCACGACTTAAAAATACTTAATTATTTTTGGAGAAGTAATTGAAATCGAACACCTAAAAGACTTTCCCCTACTGTATCAACGCCTTCCTTGGCTTTCACAATTATGCATCTTTTAGGTTTTCTATGTTTGTTTTCTTTTATTCTTTTCAGGGTGGGGTTGGGTGTGTAAGGGAGGAGACAGGTTTGGTCAGAGTCAGAGTTGTCATTCCATATGCCAAAGCAAAGTAGAGACTTCGAAGCCCACATTGTATATTGTGTTGAGTGTTTTTGGTCATCTTATTCTTATCATTTTTTTTACTGGTTTCTTTCAGGTTGATCTTGGATGCTGCAGAGGAGTTTGTGGGGATGAAGGTAGAGGAGAAGATGATAGGGGCAGATAGGAGGTGGGCATGTGATATGTTAGTTCAGTCCGTTGGGCCAGTTGTGGAAGGGGGTTATGGTGCGGGGAGGAGTTTGAAGGAGAGGGCAGCAAGGGTGTTGGAGAAATGGAAGGGAGTTTTGGGTAGTGGGGACAGGACCAGTGGAGTATGCGCTGCTGAAGCAACAATGTTTTTGCAGTTGGTTATATCATTTGCACTAAAAGAGAGGTTTGAAGAGGAGTTCCTAAGGAAGCTGGTGATGGAGTTTGCTAACAGGAAAGATATGCCAAAGCTTGCGGTTGCCTTTGGATTTGGGAACAAAATAGTGGGTGGGTTCTCATGAACACCGTTTATCTGTGGAATTAATGTCATGGAAAAATCTGATATCCAGTATCCTCCATATAGGCGTGCCAAATTTGGATTTAGTTGGCTAGAGAAACTTAAGTTGCTTTAAGATATACTCCCTCTGTCCCAATTTATGTGTCATACTTTTCTTTTTAGTCTGTCCCAAGGAGAATGTCATACTTATTTAGAAACAATTTCTCTTTAAACTTCCTGATTTACCCTTAATGAAATGATTTACAACCACACAAATATCTATGATTTGTTTTAAACCGCAAGTTTCAAAATTCTTCCTTTCTTTCTTAAACTCTGTGCTGTGTCAAATAACGCCACATAAATTGGGACAGAGGGAGTGATATTTGGTTTTAAGATATTTTTCTTAACTTGCTTCCTGTTCAAAAAATTATTTTTCTTAACTTGCTCCGGAAAATATTCAAATTGAAAAAGAACCTATTTCATGCTTTGCTAGTAATTGGAATATATTACACAGTTTTTTCCTCCTTTAGGATGTGTTGCCTGACACTTTTACTTGCCTTTTAAACTCTACTATGCTTGAAGATTTTCTTCAAACTATGGGGTGAGAACCATGAGGTCTCAAGTTCAAATCCCAGAGGTAAAAAATACTAGGTGATTTCTTTCCATCTATCCAAGCCTTGGTGGATAGAGGTATGTGGTACCCGTTGCTGGTGAGAGATGGTAGGTATCCCGTGGAATTAGTCGAGGTGCGTGCAAGCTGGCTCGGACACCACGGTTATAAAAAAAAGATTTTCTTCATTCTAATTTCTGCAGTTGTCTGCATACAATATGATTATATGTGAAGTGAAATTCTACTCTAATTTCTCATGACTTTGAATATGTAAATTTGTAAATGGTGCCTGAATTTCTGTTCCGTCGAACAGAGAGTATTATTTAGGGACCTGTGTTAGCTTGGAATCGGGAAGTTGTTGGATCCAGCTATTTGCTTTTGGGCCAAGAGCTTTATGGTTTTTTGTGGTTCCTTTGAATGTTGGACTTGCATTCATTACTATAGAAGATGACTATGTTACCTTCTCTTTGATCAGATATTATTGAAGAGCTGGTGAAGAGCGGCAAAGAGGTTGAAGCAGTATATTTTGCTTACGAGTCGGGATTAGCAGAGCGATTCCCTCCAGTCTCACTTCTTAAGGCATATCTTAGGAACTGTCGAAGAAATTCTAATAACATATCAAAGAAGGGAAGATTTAGTTCAGCTGCAGTGGTGCGTATATTTCTCTGTCCAGCCCCTCTGTTTTCTCCTCATTGTGGTTGCCTGGTTGGTTTAAAAAAACAAAAATTGCCTGGATGAAGAAGTGATATACAAACACATTATTGTGTTTAGTACAACAGAGAGATGAGTGAATCCCCCGCATCCAAGGAAAGGAGAAAGAACTCTCTTTTCATTTCATTTCCCTGAAAGTTTTATATTCTCAATAGTAAGCTAAATCTGTTGCAGGAGGATTACAGAGAATTGATGATTCTAAAAGTAATTAATGCCATTCTTTTAGTCTTTATGGAGGACATAGTTGTAGAAGTTGCATAAATTGTTTTTAAATCCAAGCCTGCCTATGTCATTTTAAACCAAAGTTATGCGGGAAAAGCAGTGTCATATGATGATATAGACTAATTTCCATAAAAACAGTAATTTTGAGGGTGTGCAGATCAAAGACTGTAGAGTGTAGACTTTAAGGACCACCTCAAATTGTACAAGCACCTTCTGCTGTAAATCCTTTCGTGAGATTCTCAGTTATTCGTGCATCTACTTTTATGAATCTGTTCTTTTTTGCTGCTGTAGTCATATGTTCCCTTTACTTTTATTTATTTGTTTGTCAGTATCGGATAAGTGTGACTTGTTTCTCAGGACAAAGCTAACATCATAGAGTGGGAAGCCACTAAGGCTATAATAAAATGTGTGGAAGATCACAAGCTTGAACAAGAATTTTCTTTGGAAGGACTTAAAAAACGGGTGACAGAGTTGGAGCAGTCCAGAGCAAAAAGGAAAAAGGGCACAGCTCCTGGGCACAAGCATTCAAAAAAGCGGGGCCGTGGAAGTGGCTCTGGCAAGGCCATTGACCAGTCCACCTCTCGGCCTGTTAAATCTGGAAGATTGTCGAATGCGTCTCCTTCTTTCCGCTCCAGGAATCCTCCTCCATCACATCAAGTGCCACCAGTTAGATATACAGGAGCACATAGCTATACCAGCCAGAGTGTATACGAGGCACCTAGCACGGTCTCATATGCTCCAGCTTATAGTGGAACCCACACCACAAGTCCGGCTGCACTTCCTCCACAATACGGATATGCAATTCAAGAAACTGGAGCTTATAGCGGAACTCACACCCAAAGTACAGCTGCACTTCCTCCACAATATGGATATGCACTGCAAGAAGCCGGAGTTAGTGGAGTGCGGAGTTATCCTGGATCCTATGGAGGGCAGAGTGGTTATAGTGCATATGATTATACTCTTACTGCTACTGCTTCTGCATACCCACCTTCATATCCCCCGCAGTAGTGTAGACTTTTTAAAAACAGACAGACATTTTTAGCTGTACCTTCAGCTTTTTACGTGGTATCTAACAAGATAGGAAATATCTTGTAACTCTTTTGAATTAAGTGTGTGCTCCTAACATTATTTTGCGCAGCTTTGTCCCTAATGGTCTTCTTTTAGTGAATTAGTAATTTCTTTGAATATACATGTTATTTTTAAAGATTTAAAGCATCCATAACTGAAAAAAAATTAAGAGGCGAATACATAGTCACTTAAGTATGTGCTCTCCTAAGGATTGTTAGTTTTATGCTAATTTCTTTGTTTTCTTGAGTCGACGGTCTTTCGGAAATAACCTCTCTACTTCTTCGGGGTAGGGGTAAGGTTTGCGTATACACTATCCTTTTCAGATTTCACTAGTGAAATTTTACTGGATTGTTATATGCTAATTTCTAGAAGTATCTCTTTTCCCGTCAAAACAGTTGATGTATTCTTTCATCCTTTGACTATAAAAAAGAGGTGCATATACTTATAGGGAGAGTAATTGGTCACAATTTTGAGTTGCGTTGAATTCATGTCAGCTTGTATGATTTTATATGTTGCATTCATCCATAAATCGATTTCTGCAAGGTTTTTGATGTTCATCGCGCATTTGAGTATAAGTGATCGTTTCAAATTTGTACCATATACTGTAGGAACACTTTACCAATTCTTTCTTTGACATATTAATCTCTCAGCATATTGAACCTATTATCACCATCAGAACATTCTTCCAAAAAAAAAAAAAAAAAAAAAACACTCCCTATTAAGGAATTGAAGATGGTGAAAAATAAAGAACTCTAGGTAAAAATAGGAACCACAGTAATGTAGCTCGAAATAGAAGCCAGAAATCAAGGTTCACGCATGGCATCTTGTCCTTTGTTATTTTTCTGGATTTGTCCCATATATCAAAAAAGAAGAGACCAAAAAGACGACAATGCCGGCAAGTATTGCACACTCCCGATTAACCCTCACGGCAGCATCCAAACACTACAGTCATCTGGCGCCGGTTTCTCATTCCCACCTTCGATTTCTCGCTATCACCTCCCTTCCCATCAAACCTAATGTTCTACGGGAAGCAGAATTAATATTGTCCATTAAACTTGTTCTGTCACAATTCCATGAAATTAACATGTGCACCCGAGGCATCTAGATGCACAACCGCAGGCAGTGAACGGTCACCGGGACTAAATTCTTCTTCTGTCACTTCTTTATCTTACTCTGCTACTGAAGAATCCGCCCTCTTCAACTATAACGCCACGGCAGGACACCTATTTTTAAATATCTCACAACCTTTGCTTTTGGCAACTTTCCAAACAAACATCCAGGCTCCAGCTAAAGGCAACTCCAGCTCTAAAAGATAATTTAGTACCTAACAAAGAATATGCAGCCCGGTGCACTAAGCTCCCGTTATACGCGGGGTCCGGGGAAGGGCCGGACCACAGGGGTCTATAGAAAAGTAGCCAAATTAACCACCTAAGTGCTTAAACCCTCCACCTGAAGTGTGAATTACATAAACCACCTCACAAAAGAAATGGCATTACTGCCCATTTGATTGCCCTGGTGCAAAGCTGCTCCACTCTTTTGTTGATAAGGTAAAATTTTATTAAATAAAAAAGGCACCAAGATGGTACAAATACAATAGACCAGCAACTAACACAAAACGGATTTCCAGCAAAGCTGCTCCACTCTTTTGTGAAGAGCATGTGATTTCAGAGACATCTTAATAATTACTCAGCTACACAGGTAACAGAAATTCTATTTTGTATGTATGAAAACTATAGAAGGTACATGTTAGAAATAAGAAAAGAATTTAAAAAGAAAAAGTTATGGTAAGCGGCATTGTCTGGTTTCCTGTATTGGTTTCTCATGCTCTTTTGGATTGATGAATTCAGTCACACCAAAAATTTTGGCTGTAAATGACAATTACAAAGAAGCATGAGTTTTTAATGGACCATTTCTCAGGCAAACACAGATAACAACTACGTATACTCGAAAATTCATGAGAGCAGTGTTTAAAACTCAGAATGGAACAGCCACTCTGACCATAGAAACCTTTCACAAGCCAACTTCCTAATACGGGTGAGGATAAGCCCCCAAAACCATTTTGTTCAACAACCGTCCTTCAAAGGGATTAAGACTTCTTGTTCTTTTCAATTAGCATTTTATTCTATCATAGAGGGAGCTCTACATAGGTGGTTAACCCCCTTCGTGTGAAAGATCAACAAATTCAACTCCTTATTAGCTACCAATACGAAACAAGTGAGGACACATACCTACACGTGTACGAACATGAACCCATAAAGACACATCTAGATACCTTCGCAACTTCAATGTAGAACTTTTTTTAATAAGGTGTGTCAAACTTAATTTGACTTCTCTCTAGAACACATAAATACATACTCACACTAACATTAAGCATGACTTTGCAACTTCTATGTAGAACTTGATTTGACTTCTCTCTAGCAAGCTACAATGGGATCCAAGCTCAACTTTGGTCACAGTTGATATAGGATATGAACAAATACTATTCATTATCCCAGACAAAGGAATACAAAACTCTACTTGTACCATGTTTCTCAGCGTCAATATCAATCCCAATAATTCACGAGGACACCAGCAGCTTTGCATCCTCTTCAACCTATCAAGCACATTTTTAATTGTTTAGGTAAAAAATAGAAGAGTTCAAGTATTGACACAATTATACTGTCAAAAGCTTACAGCGATGGAGCCAGGTTCAATTTTTGCAGTGGAACCTAGTTCAACAATGGAACCTGGTTGAACTTTGCGTGCCTAAGCAAAAGATAGAAACAATGGAACCTGGTTCAACTTTGGCAGTGTTCCACGCAGCTACAAGACCTAAAGACATCAAATATATAAAGTATGTTATAATGTGTGGATGGAAAAGACGGGCATAACTCGGTAGTGGATAAATTAAACAAATACATTTCACAGAAAGGAAACAATAGGCAACAGTAATATAGGAATTCTATGAGTTGCAACTTTCTTCCTCCTTTTCGTCAGCAAAAAACTTCCTAGAGATTACTCTAGTGGAATAAACCAATATGAAGTTCTAATGAGAGATAAAAAGACACTTGGATTTACCAACAAAAGCACTGTCCAGTCACTCATATATTAGCTATAAAAAGAGTTCACAAATGGAATCGGGCTAGCTCTAAATAAGAGATAATACATGCCAGTGACTGAGGAATCAGCTACACAACAATCCTTATTGCGAAACATTAATTCAATGATGAAATAAATAGCAAATTAATAATTGGAACACCACGACCAAGAAGGCAGACTTTTTCCAGAGGAGCTCCTATGTCAATAATTGCATCGCCAACGTTTCACTCTTTCGAGCTTCAGTTCCTTCAAAGTCACTAAAGGAAGAAACTGTTGCAGCAGAGGTGAAGTGTCTCACCTTATTAGGTAAAAGTAAAACCCAAACCACCTCCCCTTACATTACACCACACAGTGTTTCCAGAGAGGAAACGCACTAAAATAGCAGAAAAGAGCCTCTCCAACTTTTCTTCCCACATCCAGTTTTTCTCTCTGACAAGAGTGAGTTGCTCTAGTGGTGAGCACCCTCTACTTTCAACCAAGAGGTTGTGAGTTCGAGTCACCCCAAGAACAAGGTGGGAGTTCTTGGAGGGAGGGAGCCGAGGGTCTATCGGAAACAGCCTCTCTACCCCAGGGTAGGGGTAAGGTCTGCGTACACACTACCCTCCCCACACCCCACTAGTGGGATTATACTGGGTTGTTGTTGTTGTAGTATCCAGTTTTTCTCTCTACTCATTTTCAAAAAAGTTCAAACTTTTGGATCTCTCCAGCCTCCCAACATACCTTATTCCTGAAGTACAGGTCTCCAAAGTCATACCAAACAATAAATAGGATAAAAAAAAATGCATGCATTCCAATTCAGTTGGTTCACTTAAACTCTACATGAGAAAACAGAATTTTACAATGCTTTTGAATTATTACAGCAAATAAAAGAAGAATATAGACAAGGGAATTGGTTCAGAATGACATAGAGCATTAACAAACAAGTCTTAATGACTAATATAACATAATACAAGAACAAAGGTGTTGCTGTGAATAAAAATTCAACCAATTTGAGGAAAAAGGAAAAGGTACTTACTCTGCAAGGATGAAATGCTAGATGACTGATTGGCTCATACAAAGTCATGGTGTCAAATTAGGGTTTCTAGCTCTGTGTTATTGGAGATTGCTTGTATTATGATTCGTCATGGGACTTCCGGGCGCTAAAGAATGTGGTATAAACTATACCAAAAACCTTGAATCGAAAAGGACATACGCAAAAGTGACCACTTCTCATCGGTGTTAAAAAGACATCTCGCTGAAGTGCTTTGAAGTATAAGTTCAAGGACTCAAGTACTCAAGTGTTATATCAACTAGATCATTTTCTTTGCTTTGATGGAAGGCCAATAGCTCTAGCACCTGATGGATATCTTTTGAGAATGGTTTTGAGTCATCACCTGATAGAAATTCTTGAACCACACTGTTTACCTCAATTAGACTGCAGCCTGGTGTTTTCTTCATGCATTTACTTCTTATGAATTTCCTCATCCTTGATACACCATCCCACTTTCCAAGATCTGCATAAATATTAGCGAGTAGAATGTAGTTGCCTGTATCTTCAGGTTCAAGCTCTAACAGATGTTCCATTGCAATGACTGCAATTTCAAGATTGCGATGAGTTCGACAAGAACTCAATAGAGAACCCCATATAGCAGAGTCAGGCTTCACTGGCATGCTTTTGATGAGTGCAAGAGCTCGTTCAAGACGTCCTGTACGCCCAAGAAGATCAACCAGACAACCATAATGCTCTATCCGTGGCTCTATGTTATAATCATTTTTCATGGAATCAAAGTACCTCAAACCATCCTTCACCAGACCAGCATGCGCGCAGGCACATAGAAGACCAACAAAAGTGATCTCATTTGGTTCAACGACGGACCTCTGCATTTCATGAAACAACTTCAGTGCCTCATGAGCTCTACCATGGTTTGCTAGGCCTCCAATCATTGTACTCCAGGAGATCACATCTCTTTCAGACATCTCATTGAACAACTGCCAAGCTTGGTTTACACTTCCACATTTCGCATACATTTCCATTAGTGCGTTGCAAACAGAAGTCTTCCTCAAATATCCATACTTTTCTGCATAGAAATGAATCCATTTTCCTAACTCAAGAGCTCCAAGTTGTGCACAAGCAGGCAAAACAGCAACCAGACTAATCCAGTCAGGTTTCATCCCTACCATTTGCATTCTCCTAAAAACATCCAAGGCATCTCCATAGCAGCCAGTTTTTGTGTATCCTGCAATCATAGCAGTCCAAGAAACAACAGTCTTGTTTGGCATCTCTTCAAATAAAGCTCTTGCCTTTCTCACTTGACGCAACTTTATATGCCCGGAAATGAGACTGTTCCAAGAAATCACATCTCTCTCGCTCATTTCCTCGAATAATTTATGCGCGTAACTCATTTGATCACACTTCACATACATATCCAATAAAGAATTCTCTATCACACTACTAGACTTCAACCCAAATTTACACACCTGCCCATGGAATTGTTTACCTAGATTAACACACAAAAGCCCCCCACATGACCTAATAACAAATGGGTATGTATATTCATCAGGAGAAATAGTTGTTTCGTCACTCTGGGTTTGTTCCATCATTTGCTTATAGATATTGATACATGGCACATACCTCTGTCTGTTTGTATAGGCTCTGATCATACAATTGTACAAATAGTTGTTTGGCTCCTCAACTTGTTTGAACAGCAAACTGGCATAGTCTACTTCTCCCAATTTGTCACAAATCTCAATCATTTTGGTCACCAAGTAATTACTCTGTGAAAGGGAAAACTTGACGATTTGGGCATGTATTTTCTTCATAAAACCCGTGCTCTTGCAGTTTCTCAACATGGGTATAAACATGTCTTCCAGTCCTTTGACCGTCAGGAATCCATATTTGGCATCCATCCTGCACTCTGATCATATTCTTTATCAAAACGTTCAGGACTCTGAAAGGGGCTGTGTCTTTCAATCAGTGTTGAGGCTTGTAGTTTGAAAGCTTCAGCTGTCCCAATACAACAACAACAACAACCCAGTATAATTACACTAGTGGGGTCTGGGGAGGGTAGTGTGTACGCAGACCTTACCCCTACCCTGGGGTAGAGAGGCTGTTTCCGATAGACCCCGGCTCCCTCCCTCCAAGAACTCCCCCAACCTTGCTCTTGGGGTGACTCGAACTCACAACCTCTTGGTTGGAAGTGGAGGGTGCTCACCACTAGGCTGTTTCAGCTGTCCCAATACCTAGGGAAAAAATAGAAATCACATAAATGTTCACAGCAACTTATACCAGCATTGCAGTAAAATCAATAATCTAAATTTTGTCACAGTAAAGTCACTTGCTCCACATTTCACAGAATATCTTTTTGGCCGGAAATGTCACTGAACTACACCGGTCTTCCTATTTCGCAACCCATAGAATTTAACTTTTTGTTTGATAAGGAACAAGCCATGCAAATAAAAGACACACCCAATTTCCCCATATTATTACCCGTTTCCCCCAATTTTTACATATTATTAGACATTCCAAAACCCACTTGAACAAGTTGGTTGGAAGAGAGATTTGAATCTGGAATTTTTCAATCAATATCACCAAATGGCAGTTGTGTCAACCTTAAAAAACAAACTTTGAAATGAGGGAAATGCAGATCAGTCTATTTGAAAAATAGTTGAAAGAAAGCTGAAACAACTATACAAACAACAGCTTCGCTTCAATCAAAAACTAGTCAGGTTGGTAGCATGAGTCTTCAATACATTTTAGTCTATTTGGACCGTTTCATTCTAAAAAGAAAGCTAAACGGATCCCAAAAAAAGTTCAAACTGAGCCAGACAATAAAAAAAGGAAACCGAGCATACATTAAAATCCCAAAAAATCCCAAATGAGAATTCGTTTAGCATAAGCCTAAGATGCCTATAGAAAATATCTTTGTACATAGATGCAATCAAGATTGTCCCAATAAATGGATGCAATCAAGATTGTCCCAATAAATGCAGCAAGTTGTGAAATTTCAAACTGCAATTCGAAAAAGGTGAAAGAAAAACATACTCCAAAGTTCTTCCGAAATAATTGCAGTAACTGATAACTTTAAAGTGATGAACTTTACCTCGTTAAAAATATGGTGGCAGAGGAGAGGAGGAAAAAGCTAAGGAACGCCCGGGGGTGGGGTGGGGTGGGGGGATGGACAGGGCGGCTCATGAAAAGTTGTGGCGTTAAGCTTTTAAAAAAAGTTCAAACATATTTTTACTTTAATTCAATTTTGTCTAATTGTTTTAGATGTAAAATTATTAATGATATGTATATAATTTATTTTAATCGTTCTTTCCTATTTAACAATATAAATAATATATTTAATCTTTTTTTACCACCCATGAAAATATTAAAGTTCCAATAATAATCATTTTTAAGTTGAGTAACCTTATTCATACTAACATATTTGAATTCTAATTTTTAATGAAAAGAAAATTACATCTATGAAGTGAAAACACACAAAAAAAAAAAAAAAAGCAAAGCAAAGTTTCACTACTTTAGTTAATTTTGATTGTTATTGTGCGTGCTTGAAAACTTGAGAAATAGTAATGACAATGAATGTACAATCTAATTTCAATATCCTTGTTTTTTAGAGAATAAATAGCCTTTGTAGGAGAAAAAAATAAAAAAATACAAGTTTTATTATGAAAAAAAGGAGAAGACAACATTAACGTCATATTGTAAATTGACCAACATTCATTTTCAATCCTTGAGTTAAATAGTTATCTATTCATCTTCTATAAGTATATTATACTTTTTACCTTATACTATTCAATATTTTTGAAAGAAAATCAATCATAGAAAACATAATTTAGAAAATGGCCTCCCAGAGAATTTGGGATAAGTGCACGGTTAGCCACTAACTAGAGATGTCGTTACTCTTTAGCCATTGTTTAAAATATATTTACTTTTTAGCCAATGCTTAATAATTTTTTATCCGTCCAGATGAAAATACCCATGTGCTAATATTAAGGACATGGTGTCCTTAATTTTATGAATGTTGTGTAAATATTAAGGACAAAGTGTCTTGTATTTGCACTTTCCATTGTTAAACGTTAGGACATCATGTCTTTAACTTCATATGTGCAGTGAAAATGTTAAGGACATGGCGTCCTTAACTTCATGTGTGTAGTGTAAATGTTAAGGACATAAGGTCCTTAACTTGTATTTGCACCTTCTATTGTTAAACTTTAGGACCTCATGTCCTTAACTTCATATGTGCAATGTAAATGTTAAGGACATGGTGTCCTTAACTTCATGTGTGCAGTGTAAATATTAAGAACATAGTGTCCTTAACTTTATGAGTGTTGTGTAAATATTAAGGACATGGTGTCCTTAACTTCATGAATGTTGTGTAAATATTAAGGACAATGTGTCCTATATTTGCACTTTCCGTTGTTAAATAATATATTTTTTAAGTTGAGTAACTTTATTCATACTAACATATTTGAATTCTTAATTAATTTTTAATGATTTTTTTTTTTACATCTATGAAGTGAAAACACACAAAAAAGCAAAGCAAAGTTTCACTACTTTAGTTAATTTTGATTGTTATTGTGATGTCACGACCCAAAACTAACTCCTGTCGTGATGACGCCTATCGTGGAACTAGGCAAGCCGACTCATTTCCAAAACAAACCAATATTTTTATTTTAAAGATAATTCCAAGGTTATTTAACATAAAACCTCCATTTAAAGAGTTCAAATCAAAGAAAAACAGAAGTGCGGAAAGAAAAGCCCGACATCGGCGTGTCACTAGTCATGAGCATATACTACAATTTTTCTAACAATATCAAGGCTAACTCAGCCCGGAAAATAGCTAAATACAACTAGAGGAAGATAAGAAGGAGAAGAGCAGGGGCTGCGATCGCTAAACAGCTACCTTGCTATCTCCAAGAAAATCTGCAACCAGAACACTCAATAATTGCTACTGTATCCAGCTATACCTGGATCTGCACACAAGGTACATGAAGTAATGTGAGTATGCCAACTCAGTAAGTAACAACAATAAATAAATACTGAGCAGTAGTGACGAGCAATAAAAACATATAACGTTCATATCATAAAATCTTAGTAAAGTACAACATGCCTTAAAAATCAGTGTTTGAATCAAATTATCTAGTTTAAACCCAGTTCCAGTAAAATCATTTAAAGATATTTTTCCAACAGTTTTTCAAACAAAGGCTCAATGCAAAGGTGAGCAAAAAAAAATGATGAAATCATAAACAGCCCCTCGGGCAAAATATCACTCATATACAGCCCCTCGGGCAAACCTCACAGTCACTCGTGCCACTCGGGCATTCCTCATAATCACTCTTGCCACTCGGGCATACCTCACAATCACTCATGTCTCCCAGTCACTCGGCACTCGCACTCAGTAGGTACCTGCGCTCACTGGGGGTGTGTACAGACTCCGGAGGGGCTCCTTCAGCCCAAGCGCTATAATCTGCACGGACAACTCACGTGCGATAATAATAAAGTATGATGCAGGCGGGCAACACCGATCCACACTCATCCTCATAAATCAGGCCCTCGGCCTCACTCGGTCATAAAGTATGCTACAGGCGGGCAACCCCGATCCACACTCTTCCTCACAAATCAAGCCACTCGGGCATTTCATTAAAACAGGGCATTCGGCCCAAAATATTTATATGCATCAAAATAGAGTCATAAAACTGAGTTATGCTGCAAACAAGTATAAACGTGACTGAGTATAGATTTTCATTCAAAAACAGTGAGAGGATGGTAAGAAACAGCCCCTAAGGGTCCAAACAACATTGGCGCAAGGCCCAAACATGGCATTCAACCAAATTTACAGAAATTCTTTCTAAAACATATAAGTATCAAATGGTTTTAACAAAGTATGCAACTTTACAGTTGCTATGGGACGGACCAAGTCACAAATCCGCAACAACGCACGCCCACACGGCCGTTACCTAGCATGTGCGTCACTTCAAAATAGTAGAATGATACGAAATTCGGGGTTTCATACCCTCAGGACTAGATTTACAATCGTTACTTACCTCAAACCGACCAAATCTCTACCCCGCAATGCTCTTGCCTCTGGAATCGGCCTCCAAATGCTCCAAATCTATTCACAATCAGTATAATACCATCAATATACGCTAATGGAATGAATTCCACAAGAAAAGCTTCAAAATTAGACCAAAACCCGAAATTGGCTAAAACATCGCCTGTGGGGCCCACATCTCGAAATCTGACAAAATTCACAAAACTAGAAAGCTCATTCACTCATGAGTCTAACCATACCAAATTCATCAAAATCCGACATCGTTTGGTCCTTCAAATCCTTAAATTACTTTTTCAAAATTTCCAAGCCCTAACCCCTCATTTACACTAATTACCATGATTAAACAACGAAAAATTACCATATATACAAGTATTAGGGCTCAAGTAACTTACCTCAACGAAACCCTCTTGATTCCCTCTTCAAATCTCTCCCAAAAGCTCCAAAAACTGAATAGAAATGGTGGAAATGAACCAAATTCGCGAATGGTTCTATTTATGGTTTCTGCCTAGGTTTTTCGCACATGCGGCCATTTTCTTGCACCCGCGCGACCGCACCTGCGGTCCAAGAAGCCGCACCTGCGCAACTCACTTAATCACCCAGCTTTCGCACCTACGGACCCCTTCCTCGTACCTGCGAACTCGCATCTGCGGTCCCAGGTGCACATTTGCGGTCCCAGGTGCGCATCTGCGAAACCAGTCCAAACTCCTCCTCTCCGCATCTGCGCTCAAGGCTTCGCACCTGCGGGCTCGCAGATACGGCCAATTCTTCGCACCTGAGTTCCCAACCTTGGCCCAGTGTCGCCCGTACCTGCGCACTCCCCACATGCACCAGCGTCCTCACACCTGCGACCCTTTCTTCCGCAGATGCGGAAAGAGCAGAAGCAGCAGCTCCAGCTGCAATTTCCAACTTCAACAAAATCCGTTAACCACCCGGAATCACTCTGAGGCCCTCGGAACTCAACCAAAAATACCAACAAGTCATATATCAACATACAAACTTAGTCGAAGCTTCGAATCACTCAAAACAACATCCAAACACCAAATTACCCTCGGATTCAAGCCTAAGAACTTCTAAATTTCCAAATTCGGCAACCGATGCCAAAACTAACCAAACCATGTCCGAATAACCTCAAAATTTGTACACACGTCACAAATGACACTACAAACCTACTCCAACTTCCAGAATTCCATTCCGACCCCGATATCAAAAAGTCACCCCCCGGACAAACTTCTCAAAAAATAAAACTTTCGGCATTTCAAGCCTAATTCCTCTACGGACTTCCAAATAATATTCCGGACACGCTCTTAAGACCAAAATTACCATACAGAGCTATTGGAATCATCAAAATTCAAATTCGAGGTCGTTTACACATAGTTCCATATCTGGTCCACTTTTTTAACTTAAATTTTTTAATTATGAGACTAAGTGTCTCATTTCATTCTGATGTCCTTCCGGACCCGAACCAACTAACCCGATATAATATAATATAGTTGAATAACACAAAAAAATAGAAATGGGAAAAAGGGGTTATAACTCTCGAAACGACCAACCAGGTCGTTATATGTGCGTGCTTGAAAACTTGAGAAATAGTAATGACAATGAATATACAATCTAATTTATTCAATGTCATTGTTTTTTAGACAATAAATAGCTTTGTAGGAGAAAAAAATAAAAAAAATACAAGTTTTATTATGAAAAAAAGGAGAAGACAATATTAATGTCATATTGTAAATTGACCAACATTCATTTTCAATCCTTGAGTAAATAGTTATCTATTCATATTCTATAAGTATTTTATACTTTTTACCTTATACTATTCAATATTTTTGAAAGAAAATCAATCATAGAAAACATAATTTAGAAAATGGCCCCCAGAAAATTTAGGGTAAGTGCATGGTTTGCCACTAATTAGAGATGTCTTTACTCTTTAGTCATTGTTTAAAATGTATTTACTTTTTAGCCAGTGCTTAATAATTTTTTACCCGTCCGGACGAAAATACCCATGTGCTAATATTAAGGACATGGTATCCTTAATTTCATGAATGTTGTGTAAATATTAATGAAAAAGTATCTTGTATTTGCACTTTCCGTTATTAAACGTTAGGACATCATGTCTTTAACTTCACATGTGCAGTGAAAATGTTAAGGACATGTCATCCTTAACTTCATGTGTGCAGTGTAAATGTTAAGGACATAAGGTCCTTAACTTGTATTTGCACCTTCTGCTGATAAACTTTAGGACCTCATGTCCTTAACTTCATATGTGCAGTGTAAATGTTAAGGACATGGTGTCCTTAACTTCATGTGTGCAGTGTAAATGTTAAGGACATAATGTCCTTAACTTTATGAGTGTTGTGTAAATAATAAGGACATTGTGTCCATAACTTCATGAATGCTGTGTAAATATTAAGAACAAGGTGTCCTGTATTCGCAAAAAATATTTTTTCGTATTAATTTTAATAGAGTAGTCACTATTTTTGCTCAACATTAAAAATACTGGATAAATTTTAAGTACAATATTAAAAAGTGGCTATAACACACCATTTCTACGAGAATTGGGGGGCCTAAAGCCATGGGCTTAGCTGCTTGGCCCTTCAGCCGGCCTTGATGTGGACCCTACTCAGTCCGCTAATCTTACAAAAAAATTACTCACACAACTATGACTTAACATGTGATACACAAAATAAACTTTCTCAGCCTGGAATTGTCAAAAAGTTAATAATAATAATAATAAAGTTTAACAACGCACTTATTAACGGACTACGTTTTGTATGCTGTAACTAGTTAGGTATTCCTTGTTAGTTTTTGCATTTTACTGTTTTACTTGCAGTTCATTTATGAAACATAAGATACTGGTAAGCTAGTAAACTGTGCCAACTACAGTATTAAGAGGTCGTTTGCTACGATGAATAAGTAAAATTAATCCCGAGATAAACATTTAGAACGAAAAAGGACCAAAACTGCCCCTGAAGTATCGAAATTGGTACAAAAATGTCCTCCGTCCACCCATTTGAATAAAAATACCCCTACAGTTATTTTTTTGGCTCAACATTACCCTTATTACTAATAAAAAATTCTAGGGAATTGTTTTTAATTAATATCCATGTGTCACCGATCCATTGACCTAACTTAAACTTCAACTAAAATATAACTAAATTCACCCTTAACCCGTCCGAATATTGACCTGCTTCGATTTTAAAACACAACTCTCTCTCTCTCTCTCTCTGCCTTATTGCTACTTGGGCGGAATTCACCGGCAGATCTGCCGGAAATAACAACGTACACATTAGCCTATCTCATTTACAAATTATGAGTAGAAAATCCTTTTTTTATTAGACTTAAAACAGTAATCTAATCGAGAAAATTGAATCCATGATAACAATCAAAATAAGAAAACAAATACTAGTGAAGAAATTATCTAAAAAAATTACTAACTATTATTAGTACATCATATGAACCTAGTGTATATGAAATATGATAATTGCACAATACCCGTTACACGTAGTAGAAAAGCTTACATATTAATTGAATAAATAGTGAAATAAATAAAAAATAGTAATACACGTCACATAAACAATAAAAAAAATTGAAAAAAACATCCTCAAAATTTCATGGAGGAACGACAAAGAACACCCATTGCATAAACAAAAAGAATCTAAACTTTTTGCATTAAGAAGAATATGACAATTCCTTTCATCTTCCATAAAAATAATTCTAATAGAGAACTCAATTTTGAGTTTGCCTCATGAATAATAGTATACATACACTCGTAAGTAAGTACACACTAAAATAAAAGAGAGAGAGAGAGAGAGAGAGAGAGCAAGAGAGAGAGAGAGAGAGATAGATAGAGAGAGAGAGAGAGAAAGAGAGAGTTATGTGTTAAAATTCGGGCGGGTTACGAGTTGGGTTTTATGTTAGGCCAATGGGACGGTGACACGTGGATATTAATTAAAATTTCTTTTTTAATAAATTTTCTGCTAGTAATAAGGGTAATGTTGAGCCAAAAAAATAAAAGTAGGTTATTTTTATTCAAATAGGTGAACGAAAGGTAATTTTGTACTAATTCCAATACTTCAGGGGCATTTCTGGCCCTTTTCCGAATTTAGAATCGTTCAATCCCTTGTTTGGTTATTAATTTATGAATAAGTTATCCCAAGATTTAAAATAGTATCCGGATAGAACGACCCGGTCGGTCGTTTTAAGAGTTGTAGTTCAGTTCCCCCATTTATTACTCCATTTGTGCTTTATAGCTGTTATATGACTTATCGGGTTAGTAGGTTCGGGACTAGAGAGAATTCAGGGTGAATTGAGACACTTAGTCTCTTAATTGAAAGCTTAAGTTAGAAAAGTTGATCGGATATCGACTTATGTGTAAACGATCTCGAATTTGAATTTTGATAGCTCCGTTGGATGATTCTGGACTTAGAAGCGTGTCCGGATTGTAATTTGGAGCTCAGGAGTAGAATTAGGCTTGAAATGGTGAAAGTTGGAATTTTGGGAAGTTTGACCGGTGGTGGAATTTTTGATATCGGGGTCGGATTCCGATTCCGGAAGTTGCAGTAGTTTCGTGGGGTTATTTGTGACTTGTGTGAAAAATATGAGTCCAATCAGACGTGATTTGATAAGTTTTGACGTCATTTGTAGAATTTGGAAATTTCAAAGTTCCTTAAGCCTAAATCCGTGTGTAATTCATGTTTTTGATATTGTTTGAGGTGGTTTGAGGATTTGACTAAGTTTGTGTCGTGTTTTGGGATATGATGGTATATTTGGCTGAGGTCCCGGGGGCCTCAGGTGAGTTTCGGATGGTTGGCGGATCATTTTTGGACTTGGCTTGATGCCTAAAGACAGCTGGTGTAATTGTTCTGTTTTCCTCTTACGCGTTCGTGAGAGTGGCCTCGCGTTCGCGAAGGGCATCTGGTAGCTGAGGAAGATTTATCCTTCGCGTTCACGAAGAAGAGGATGCGTTCGCTAAGGTTTGGATTGAGAGTGCAACGCGAACGCGAGATGGGGGACGCATTCGCGATGAAGAAAAGAGGCATTCGGGGACCCCGTGCTATTGGTCTATGCATTCGCGAGGGTGATGCCGCATTCGTGATGAGAGGGTTCAGTGAAGGTTCGCGTTTGCGAGTGGTTGATCGCATTCGCGTAGAAGGGATTTTTGGTCAGAGGAATGTTGTGCTTCGCGAACACGAGGGTGCTTTCACGTTCGCGAAGGAGGCGTATCTGGGCAGAATAAAAGATTCAAAATCGAGGGTTTCGAGTTCATATCACAAAATTGATTTGGGAGCTCGGTAGAAGGCGAATTTTGGAGGGATTTTTACGTGGGTGTTTGGGGTAAGTGATTTCTATCTAGTTTTGGTTAATTTCCATGATTATGCCTTTAATTCTACCATTAAATTTATGATTTGGGGTGAAAAATTCGGGAAAATAAGGAAGGGTTCTTAGGCTAGATTTTTAAGGTTTTGAATGGGATTTTTATGATCGGATTTGAGTAAGTTTGGTATGGTTAGACTCGTGAGTGAATGGGCTTTCGAATTTTGTGACTTTTGTCAGATTTCGAGATGTGGGCCCGGGGGCCGAGTTTGGATCGATTTCGGATTTTGGCTATAATTTCGTATTTTCTTGTGGAATTGATTCCTTTAGCCTATATTGATTGTATTGTACTGCTTGTGGCTATATTTGAGACGTTTGGAGACCGATTTGAGGGGCAAGGGAATTTTGGAGTAGAGTTTATCCCGGATTGAGGTAAGTAACACTTTCAAACTTGGTTTTGAGCGAATTATGTGTTATGTGATTGGTATTGAGGTGACGCACATGCTAAGTGACGAGCGTGCGGGCGTTCACTGTGAGAATTGTGACCTGGTCGATTCCACGGCACTGTCTAGTGGTTCTATCCAGTTGATATCCGTATTTTCATCATGTGATAAAATAATTGAGCTATCACTCATGCTAGATATTATGTTTAGTCTTTATGGCGATATTGTTGGAACCCATAGTGGTCGTTTCTTGTTGTTGTCTTACTGATTTCATTGATATTTCGTACTCAGTCATATTCATTCATTTCATATCATATCTCAGCCTCTGTTGTTAATTATTGATACATCATATCATTTTTTTGGGCTAGTTTCATGATATTGTGAGCCCGTGAGAGAGAGAGAAACTGGAGAGATTGATGACTGAGTGAGGCCGAGGGCCTGATTATGAGTGACATTTATAGGATCGGTCTGCACGCCGCAGCGGTTATATTGATTTATGATAGTCCTTGGGCTGAAGGAGCCCCTCAAGAGTCTGCACACCCCCCAGTGAGCGTGTTTGATATTATTGAGGATGGATCTTCCCTGGACATGGATCTTGTCCGAAGCATTTTATACCTGGAGATGGATCTTCTTCACAGGCTGTATTTTCCCTACTTGGTACTTGGTGACTGATGGTCAGTGATGTATATATTCCGGGATGGATCTTCCCTGGGCTGTTTGGGCTATATACAGTACCGAGTGATTGAGCATTTGAGAGTGTGAGCACATAAGGCTATCATCATGGTGCATCATATATATCATGTGCATTGGCATGGTAGAAGTAGAGGAGTTATATTTTTCATATAATTCAGATTGATTCACTTTACTGTTTTAAGATATCTATCGAACTTGAAAGCATGTCTACATTTCTGCATTGTTATTTTCTGTATTGAGTTGTGCCGGTTGAGTTCGTCACTACTTTTAGCCCACAATTTGAGTTTGTTACTTACTGAGTTGGTTTTACTCACGCTACACCCTTTACCTCGTGTGCAAATCCAGGTACTTCAGGTTACGGCGGCTGCTGATCTCGGAGACTATCGAGGTAGTTGCATGGCATTCGCAGGCCTTGTCTCTCTCTCATTATCTTTATTTGTACTTCAGTTTTTACTCCTTAGACATTGTAGTAGACTGTATTCTGACATAGATGCTTATGTACTTGGTGACACCCCGATTTTTTGGGAGGGGTTCGTATTGCGTTGTGGTTTTATTTCGGGTTTTAAATGGTTTCTTAAATATTAACTGCTTCTGTTTAATTTTCAAAGCTTTTATTTGGTTGAACTAGTTGAGTAGTTGGCTTGCCTAGTCCCACGATAGGCGCTATCACGATGGTTGGTTTTGGGTCGTGACACCGGATAACCTACACCTGCTAGAGGATGGAATAGTAATCACATGATAAGTTATCCAGAATAAGCAGTAAAATTGACAATCCCAAGACTAATACAACATACAAAACAATCAATAATAAATAATACTAGGATAACTAATCTCAGTAATTAATTTCAGCATAACTAATCCCAGCATAACTAATCTCATCATAACTTGTCTTCAAACCAAACAATTCCTAAGAGTGAACCCACTACTCTAGCCTTGGTTGGCAGGATTTACCCACAATTCTGCTTGTAGGCTATAGCAGGCTACTTGATAGATTAGTCATGTAGCAATCCAAAATCCCACCACAAGCGTCGTGATGACACTTAGTCTCTAAGACTAGGTAAGATGATTACAATTACATTTCGAGCTATTTTTTTAAACATATAATTTAATACAAGTGTCGAAATCAAAAGCGGAAACTAATATAAAAACCTCCCAAGACTGGTAATAGTGAGTCACGAACTCTAACTGAGTACATGCAGTGATCCCAAGGATTGAATATATAATACTGCTCGAATAAGAGTGGACAGTACAATAAAAATGGAAAGACTCCAAGGGACTGCGACGACCAAGCACCCCTAACTTGAATCCTTGCGATCACACTGTAATCTTTGTCCGAATCCGATATCTCCAATACCTGTCTGTACAACAATGTACAGAAGTGTAGTATGAGTACATCACAGTCGGTACTCAGTAAGTATCAAGAATAACCTCAGTGGAGTAGTGACGAGGTACAATCAAGACACTCATTAGTCATTTAACCTGTGCAATATAGTAATATACATGAATAATAGGAAACAAGTAGGAGTGACGGCAGCAAAGATCAATCAGGGATATGAACAACAAGGCAACAAGAACACCATAAATATTGCTCAAACGAATAAAGAACATAAGTACAACCAATTAATCAAGTCCTTCAAATATAAATCTTTCAAATATAAGTTTTTCAAATAAAAATCTTTCGAATATAATTCCTTCAAATGAATATCCTTTGAGTCTAATTCTTTCAAATAAAAGTCACTTTGTAACACCTCATTTCATAATCATAAAATACGGGTCTCAACTCACTTTCATATTTGCACAACACCTTGTGCCCATATCTCTATTACAACCGCACGGACAATTCACGTACCAAAATATCAACGTATATAAGAATCCGCAAGATCAATTTATTTTCAATAAAGTAAGTTTACAATTTTTAAACCAAGTAAGAAATCAACAAAGAAATGTGCTTATTTTTGAACTCGTTTGGGTGAAAAAAATGACATTTCAATTAAAATATAGCATCTGATAGCTACTGATTTGGATGTAAAATTTATTCAATTAAAACATAATAGCAATTTCTTTTATTCGAAACAACTCAAACCTCGAAAACCAGTAAAATCCAGAAACACAAATCCTCAGAGTCTTGTACAAAGAGCAAAAGCTAACACAATATAACAAGGAATACAAAACACATAATAAAATCAAATAATACATCACGGAAGAACACAAGAATTTACATATCACGAAAAAACAAAATAACCAAAGGCAAGTGCAGCCATAGAGAAATATCAACAAAGGGCACTTCCAAGGTACTGCCTCGTAGTCCCAAATCATAAATAAATTTCAACAAAGGGCATTCCAGAGATACCACCTCGTAGTCCCAAATCATAAATAAATTTCAATCTTTCCTTATATCACCGCGGGAGCCTTCACATTTAGTTTTTAAAATTATTTTTCCCAAAATAACATCCCGCATTTTAGCCACCCTTATCACACTGCATGGCTTCTAGTAGTTTCCCTACTAGCCACGCGTATCAAGCCCCCCCTTATCTCACCGCATGCATTTCAATACCAAGACCTTATACCACCGCATGCGTATCAATATCACAATTCGCACCTCAAGTGCCCGATTATCACTGCATAACATAACTTGCACCTCAAGTGCTCAAATGTCATAAAATATTATAAATTTACACATCAAGTGCTCAAATATCAAAATATATCACAAATTGCATCTCAAGTGCTCAAATATTACAACATATCAAAAATTACACATCAAGTGCTCAAATATTACAACATATAACAAAAATCAACAATATATTATTTTCCACAATAAGGAGCTCATGGCTCGACCATAATATTCACAAAATCTTAACAAAAATATCCGGGAGTGAACAACTCAACAAAATAATATTTCACAATTTAACACTTTGCCTCAATATGATTTACGACCTTTATAACTCAATACCAATTTCAACAACATGAACTGAGAAGTAATTCATCAAGGAACAACGCCTTCTTTAATCAAAATTTTTGGCAAATAGATTAATGCCTCTTATTAAACTTACATAATAAATTATTTACAAATGAATAATCCATAATGAAATTATCTCCGGGAAATATCAACTAAAAAAAAATACAAGATTCACATAAAAATCAAAGTGGAAATCACACCAAATTATCATATAAAAATAAATTCAACAAATAAGGATTTATGCATGACAAATAAATGATTTACTATATTCCAACAATTTTCCAATTTAATACATAAGGGCGTCTACGAATTTCAACCAATGTAATTTGCACATATAAACTAAGTACGTACTCGTCACCTCGCGTACATGGTTTTCAATTACACAATTTCCACATAAGACTCAATACCTAAGGGGTAATTCCCACACTCAAGGTTAGGCAAGATACTTACCCTTTTGAAGTTAGGCCGATATTCTAAAATAGCCTTCTTGCTTGAATTGACCTCCGAACCCAGCTCAAATCTATCCAAATTAATTGTATAACTTCATTAAAATTCATCGAAAATAATTTCGAATAATAAAATGTCGACTTAAAATTTTATTCTAAACATTTAACGCGGGGCTTGCCTCTCGGAACCCGATAGAATTTTTACGAAATCCGAACACCCATTTCGATACGAGTTCAACCATACCAATTTTATCAAATTTCGATAACGAATCGATCTCCAAATCCTCAATTTAAGATATAGAAAATTTCTACCATTTTCAACCCAATTCACTAATTTCACAATAAAAACAACAATAGATTCATGTATTTTAACCAAAATCGAGTTAGAAATTCTTACCCCAATGTTTTCCTTGAAAAACTCTTAAAAAATCGCCTCACCCGAGCTTCATTCGTCCAAAAATGGAAGAATGCGATGAAGTCTCATTTTTTGACTTTATTATGCTGCCCAGGGGTTTGTTCTTCGCATTTGCGACCCTCCCCTCGCGTTCGCGATCAACAAATTCTTCAACAACCATTTCCAAACTCTTCTCAGACAAATTATAGTATAAAGGTAATAACTTTTTGTACAAAACTCCAAATGATAAATGGTTTGATTTTCTGAAAACTAGACATAAAGGGCTACAACTCTTATGTTTTGTTCATCTCCCAATTCCTTATAGATTTCTAGATATATGCTTCCAAAATTATCCCTGTGCAGTAACAATTTTTTTTTCGCGATTTCCAAACTCTTCTCAGATAGCCTATAGTGTATCCATCATAACTTTTTGTACATAACTCCATATACCAAACTGTTTAATTTTCTGAAAACTTGACACAAAGGACTAGAACTTTTATTTTTGTATCATCTCCTAATTTCTTATAAATTACAAGATATAAGCTTCCGAAATCGGGTGACGGACAACATGATTTCCTTCTTCGTGAATGCGAGAGTCTCTACGCGAACGCGAAGAACAAAATCCCAGAAACCAAATCCTTCTTTGTGAACGTGAGAGACACATCGTGAACGCAAAGAACAACACTGGGCATCAGAAAACCAGCATCCAAAGTAGCCCAAAATGATCTGAAATACACCCGAAACACACCCGGGGCACCCGGGACCCCAATTAAATATACCAACAAGTCCCAAAACATATTACGGACCTACTCGAGGCCTCAAATCACATATAACAACATCGAAACGATGAATCACACCTCAATTCAAACTTAATGAAACTAAGAAATTCTAACTTCTACATTCGATGACGAAACCTATCAAATCAAGTCCGATTGACCTCAAATTTTGTACACAAGCCATAAATGACATAACAGACCTATTCCAATTTCCAGAATCGGATTCCGACGCCGATATCAAAAAGTCAACTCCCTGGTCAAACTTCCAAACCTTCAATTTCTTATTTTCGCTATTTCAAGCCAAATTCAACTACGGACTTCAAAATAAATACCCAGACACACTCCTAAATCCGAAATCACCATACGAAGCTATTGGAATCATCAAAATTCCATTCCAAAGTCCTTTGCTCTAAAGTCAAACTCTGAATAACTCTTTTTATTTAGGCTTCAAAAATAAAAAGTGTTCTTTTAATTTAATCCCTAATCATCCGAAAACCGAACTCGACCACACACAAAAGTCATAATACACATCACAAAGCTGCTCGTGAAAACGACAAGTCAGGTCGTTACAAGTTGAGGTGTATACAAGTTAGTCCGTCCACCTCTGACAATGAAAAACTAATATTAACACTAAAGGGAGACAATTTTGATGTCAAAAAACTGTCTTCCCTTGTTTTACCTAGTTATATCGTTTTTTTCCCAAGTTTGAGATACTTGAGTTGAACATGATCCAAATTCTGCTTGGTCCTTTCCTTTACTTTTTCTATTTTGGGTCTAGAAAAAAGTACTCTTCATCATGTTCTCTTTCAGATATTTATCTTTCTACTTCAAGATTTAAAGAAAGAAACTTCCTATTGAGTCGAAGGATTTCTTCTTTTCCTTTCAGGCCAACTGATCAACATTATACAGTTGTGACATTTACTAAAGTTGATTGTTACATGGGTTATGTTTGTGTTAAACTATGGCATACACTTGTGTTTTCTTTTAGTTATTACCAGATAAAGCCTTGAAGAAAGCTTAATGTACGACATGTAGCAGACCATTATTATTGGCAAAATTTTAGGCCACTCGGGTCTGGTCACCCGGACTCATACCGGTGGCGAGGGTATATCACACGAAAATATGAGAATCGGGTAAAATTCTAGTTTTATGGCCCTAAAACGCCAAATAATGAGTAACAGTCATGGAGAGGCGATGACTATAGTTCCCTCAGTGGTTTTGAATGGGCCGCAAAATTTTAGGCGACTCGGGTCTAGTCGCCCGGACCCATACCGATTTTGTGGCCTATAGCATACGAAAATATGGGAATTAGATGAATTTCAGTTTTATGGCCCTAAAATACCAAAAAACGAGAAACGGGTATGGCAAGGCACTGGCTATGGTTCCCTAGGTGGTTTTGGATGGACCGGCAAAATTTTAGGTGGCTCGGGTCCGGTCACCCGGACCCATGCCGGTGGCATGGGTTATAACACACAAAAAGCTGAGAATCATGCTGAATTCCTATTGTAAGGTCGTAAAATGCCAAATAAGGATAAACGGTCATAAAACATGATTCATGTTGTTTTTTAATTTTTCGTGTGCAGTCCACGACATCTGCATGAATTCTAGCGACAAGCTCCGAATCACCTAAAATTTTGTTGGCCCATCAGAAACGACATAACAAACAAGAATCATTTTTTTGCTATGACCATTCCGACTTTTTCGGCGTTTTAGGGTCATAAAATATGAATTTGGGACGTTTTCCAATTTTTCGCGTGCTTATGTCCACGCGATCTTCATAAATTCGGGCGACGGGCTTCGAATCGCTTAATATTTTATGGGGCCATCAGAAACGACATAATGAACAATAGTCATTATTTCTCCATGATCGTTCCTCCTTTATCAACGTATTAGGGCTATAAAACAGGAATTCAAGATGTTTTTCAATTATTTAAATCTTCATGAATTCGGGCGACGGGCTCCGAATCGCCTAATATTTGTGGTCTATCAAAAAAGAGATAATGAGCAATAGTCATTTTTTCGCCATCATTGTTCCTCTTTTTTCGGCGTTTTAGGGCCATAAAACAGGAATTCAAGATGTTTTTTATTTTTTCGTCTGCTCCACGCCATCTTCATGAATTCAGGTGACGGACGCCGAATCGCCTAAAAGTTTATAGGCTTATCAAAAATGACATATTGAACAGTAGTCATTGCTTCGGCATGACCGTTCCTTATTCTTTGACATTTTAGAGCCATAAAATAGGAATTCAGGACATTTTTCAATTTTTTGTGTGCCAATAGCCAATCTTCATGAATTTGGGCGACGTGCTCCAAATCGCCTAAAATATTTTGGGCCCATCAGAAACGACATAATGAATAATAGTTTTTGCTTCGCGATGACCGTTCTTTATTTTTTGGTATATAGGATCATAAAAAAGGAATTCAAGACGTTTTTCAATTTGTTATGTGCTAATATCCACGCCATGTTTATGAATTCGGGCGACAGGATCCGAGTCGCCTAAATTTTTTAGGGTCCATTAGAAATGACATAATAAACAATAGTCATTGCTTCGCCATGATTGTTCATCATGTTTTGATGTTTAGGGCCATAAAACAGGAATTCAGGATGTTTTTTAATTTTTCGTGTACTAATGTCCAGGCCATCTTCATTAATTCGGACGTCGGGCTCTGAATCATCTAAAATTTTATGGTCCATCAAAAATGACATATTGAATAATAGTCATTTCTTCGCCATGACCATTCGTCATTTTTTGGCGTTTTAGAGCCATAAAATAGGAATTCATAACGTTTTCTAGTTTTTTGTGTGATAATGTCGACACCATCTTCATGAATTCAGGCGACGGGCTCCGAATCGCCTAAAACTTTTATGGGCCAATTATAAATGACATAATAAACAATAATCATTGTTTCGCCATGACCATTCTGCCTTTTTGGCATTTTATGACCATAAAATAGGAATTTATGATGTTTTCTAATTTTTCGTGTGCTAATGTCCTCGCCATCTTCATGAATTCGAGGGGACGGTCTCTGAATCGCCTAAATTTTTGTAGGCCAATCAGAAATTACATAATGAATAATAGACATTATTTCTCCTTGATCATTCCTCCCTTTTCGGTACTTTAGGGCCATAAAATAGGAATTCAAGATGTTTTCCAAGTTTTCATGGTGTTATTGTCCACTCCATCTTCATGAATTCGAATGACGGGTTTCGAATTGCCTAAAATTTTGTGGGCCTATCAAAAATGACATAAAGAACAACAGTCATTGTTTCACCATGACCATTTGTCATTTTTTGGAATTTTAGAGCCATAAAATATGAATTCATGGCATTTTCCAATTTTTCGTGTGCTAACGTTCACGCCATCTTCATGAATTCGGGCGACGGGGTCCGAATCACCTAAAATTTTTGTGGGCCCATAAAAAATGACATAATGAACAATAGTCATTGCTTTTCCATGACCATTCTGCCATTTTCGGCGTTTTAGGGCCATAAAACAGAAATTCATGATGTTTTCAAGTTTTTCATGTAATGTCCTCGCCATCTTCATGAATTCGGGTGAAGGGCTCCGAATCGTCTATAAACTCATCAGGAATGACATAATGAACAATAGTCATTGCTTCATTATGATTGTTCTTCCTTTTTCGGCGTTTTATGGCCATAAAATAGGAATTCAAGATGTTTTTCAATTTTTCATAGTGCTATTGTCCATGACATCTTCATGAATTCGAGCGACGGGTTCTGAATCGCCTAAAATTTTATGGGCCCATCGGAAATGATATAATGAACAATAGTCATATCTTTTCCATGACCATTACTTAAGGTATTTTAGGGCCATAAATAATAATTCAAGACGTTTTCTATTTTTTCGTGTGCTATTGTCCACATCATCTTCATGAATTCGGACAACGCGCTCTGAATTGCCTAAATTTTTTGGGCCCATCAGAAACAACATAATGAACAATAGACATTGCTTCACCATTGTTGTTCCTCGTTGTCACGACCCAAACTAACCCCTGTCGTGATGGCGCTTATCGTGGAACTAGGCAAGCCGACTCATTCCAAAACAAACCGATATTTTCATTTCAAGGATATTTCAAGGCTATTTAGCGTAAAAAACTTCGTAAAGGAGTTCAAATAAAAAAAACAAAAATGCGGAAAAGAAAAGCCCGACATCGGGGTGTCACTAGTCATGAGCATCTACTACCATTTGTCTGACAATATCAAGACTAACATAGTCTGGAAAATAGCTAAATACAACTAAAGGAAGATAAGAGGGAGAAGAGTAGGGGCTGCGATTGCCATGCAACTACCTTGCTATCCCCGAGAAAATCTGCAACCAGAATCATCAACAACTGCTACCGTGTCCAGCAATACCTGATCTGCACACAAAGTGCAGGGAGTAACGTGAGTACGCCAACTCAGTAAGTAACAATAATAAATAAAGTCTGAGCAGTAGTGACGAGCAATAAAGCATAAAAAGTTCACATAATAAAATCTCAATAAAATACCACATGCTTTAAAAATCAGGATTTGAATCAAAACATCTCGTTTAAACCCAGTTCCAGTAAAATCATTTAAAGATATTTTTCAACAGTTTACAAACAGAGGCTAAATGCAAAGGTGAGAAAAATTATGAAATCATAAACAACCTCTCGGGAAAAATATCACTCATATACATCCCCTCGGACAAACCTCATAGTCACTCATGCCTCTCGAGCATACCTCACAGTCACTCATGCCTCTCGGGCATACCTCACAGTCACTCATGCCTCTCAGGCATACCTCACAATCACTCATGCCACTCGGGCATACCTCACAATCACTCATGTTTCCCAGTCACTCAGCACTCGGCACTCGCACTCAGTAGGTACCTACACTCACTAGGGGTGTGTACAGACTCCGGAGGGGCTCCTTCAGCCAATGCGCTATATCAAGCCAAATCATGGCATAAATCACTCAGGACCTCAGCCTATATCGAATATGCTGCGACGTGCAGCCTGATCCCATAAATATCCTCACAAATCAGGCCCTCAGCCTCACTCAGTCATAAACCTCTCAAGCCACTCGGGCATTTCAGTAAAAACAGGGTACTCAACCCAAAACAACATTTATATGCATCAAAATAGAGTAGGGAAAACTGAGTTATGCAGTAAGCAGGTATAACCATGACTGAGTATAAACTTTCAATCGAAAATAGTGAGAGGATAGTAAGAAAAGGCCCTAAGGGTCCAAACAATATTGGCACAAGGCCCAAACATGGCATTCAACCCAATTTACAGAAACTCTTTCTAAAACATATAAGTATCATATAGTTTCAACAAAATATGCAACTTTACAGTTGCTACGGGACGGACAAAGTCACAATCCCCAACAGTGCACGCCCACACGCCCGTCACCAAGCATGTGTGTCACTTCAAAATAGTAGAATGATACAAAATCCGGGGTTTCATACCCTTAGGACTAGATTTACAATAGTTACTTACCTCAAACCGGTCAAATCTCTACCCCGCAATGCTCTTGCCTCTCTACTCGGCCTCTAAATGCTCCGAATCTATTCACAATCACTACAATACCATCAATATATGCTAATGGAATGAATTCCACAAGAAAAACTATCAAATTAGCCTAAAAACCCAAAATTGGCTCAACCCAGGCCCACGTCTCAAAATCCGACAAAATTAACAAAACTAGGAAGCTCATCCACTCACGAGTCCATACAAACAAAATTTAACAAAATTCAACACTGTTTGGTCCCTCAAATCCTTAAATTAAACTTTCCAAAATCTCAAGCCCTAACTCCTCATTTTCACTAATTACATGATTAAACAACGGGAAATCACCATACATACGAGTATTAGGGCTCAAGCAACTTACCTCACTGATAGCCCTTCAATCACCCTTCAAACATCACTCCCAAAGCTCCAAAAACCGACTTGAAAATGGTGGAAATGAACCAAATTCGCGAAGGGTTCTATTTATGGTTTCTGCCCAGGTTTTTCGCACCTGCGGTCAATTTCACGCTTCTGCGCCACTGCAACTGCGGAAAATCCATCGCAGGTGAGAAACTTACTTAGGAGCCTAGGTTCCTCATCTGCGGCCCAAAACCCCGCGCCTGCGAAAGCGCTCCTATGCGTTTTCCTTCCGCTTCTGCGAAGCCTGCCCAACATCCCCTTTTCCGCATCTGCGCCCCAGGTTTCGCACCTGCGAGCTCGTAGATGCGAACTCCAACTCGCACCTGCGCATCCTGCCTAGCCCATCACTGACCGCTCCTGCGGACTCCCCATCCGCACCAGCGACCTCGGACATGCGACTCTTCCTTCCGCAGGTACGAAAATAGCAGCAGCAGCAGCAGCTTCAACTGCATTTTCCAACTTCGACAAATCCGTTAACAACCCGGAATCACCCCTAGGCCCTCGGGACCTCAACCAAAAATACCAACAAGTCATACATCAACATACAAACTTAGTCGAACCTTCGAATCACTCAAAACAATATCCAAACACCAAATTACCCTCGAATTCAAGACTAAGAACTTCTAAATTTCCAAATTCGGCAACCGATGCCGAAACCAACCAAACCACGTCCGAATGACCTCAAATTTTGTACACACGTCACAAATGACACTACAATTCTACTCCAACTTCTGAAATTCCATTCCGACCCCGATATCAAAGTTTCCACTTCCGATCGAAATCGCCAAATTTCTAACTTTTGCCAATTCAAGCCTAATTCCACTCCAGACCTCCAAATCACATTCCAGAGGCGCTCCTAAGTCCAAAATCACCTAACGAAGCTAATGGAACCATCAGAATTAAGTTCTGAGATCGTTTACACATAGGTCAACATTTAGTTGACTTTTCCAACCTAAGGTTCTAAATAAGAGACTAAGTGTCTCATTCCACTCCGAAAATACTCCGGACTCGAACAAACCAACCCGATACAACACAATGCCGCTAAATACTACATAAAGAAGCAGAATGGGGGAAACAGGGCTATAACCCTCGAAACGACCGGCCGAGTCGTTACATCCCCCCTCTTAAATAACCGTTTGTCCTCGAACGGGTCTAGAAACATACCTAGAGTCTCGAATAGATGTGGATATCTTTTTCGCATCTCCCACTAGGTCTCCCAGGTGGCCTCCTCCATAGGATGACCTCTCCACTGCACCTTCACTGAACCTATATACTTTGACCTCAACCTTCGAACCTGCCGATCCAAAATTACCACCGGCTCCACAAAATAAGTGATATCACCCTCCAATCGAACCGTGCTGAAATCCAAACATGGGACAGATCTCCAATATACTTCTGGAGCATCGAAACATGAAATAATGGGTGCATACTTGACAAGCTGGGTGGCAAGGCAAGCTTATAAGCCACCTTCCCAATCCTTTAAAGCACCTCAACAGTCCCAATGAACCGGGGACTCAACTTCCCCTCTTCCCAAACCTCATAACACCCTTCATGGGTGATACCTTCAGCAAAACCTTCTCCCCAACCATGAAAGATACATCACGGGCCTTTGTCACGTCCCAAAACTAACCCTGTCATGATGGCGCCTATCATGGAACTAGGCAAGCCGACTCATTTCCAAAACAAACCAATATATTCATTTCAAAGATAATTTCAAGGTAAAAACCTCCATTTAAAGAGTTCAAATCAAGAAAAACAGAAGTGCGGAAAAGAAAAGCCCGACATCGGGGTGTCACTAGTCATGAGCATCTACTACGATCTGTCTAACAATGTCAAGGCTAACTCAGCCTGGGAAATAGCTAAATACAACTAGAGGAAGATAAGAGGGAGAATAGCAGGGGCTGCGATCGCCAAACAGCTACCTTACTATCTCCGAGAAAACCTGCAACCAGAACACTCAATAACCGCTACCGTGTCCAAATACACCTGAATCTGCACACAAGGTGCAGGGAGTAACGTGAGTACGCCAACTCAGTAAGTAACAACAATAAATAAAGACTGAGCAGTAGTGACGAGCAATAAAGCATGTAATGTTCATATCAGGAAATCTCAGCAAAATACCACATTCTCTTAAAAATCAGGATTTGAATCAAACATCTCGTTTAAACCCAATTCCAATAAAATCATTTTAAATACATTTTTCCAACAGTTTTTCAAACAAAGGCTCAATGCAAATGTGAGTAAAAATGATGAAATCATAAACAGCCCCTCGGGCAAACCTCACAGTCACTCTTGCCACTCGGGCATACCTCACAATCACTCTTGCCACTCGGGCATTCCTCACAATCACTCTTGCCACTCGGGCATACCTCACAATCACTCTTGCCACTTGGGCATTCCTCACAATCACTCTTGCCACTCGGGCATACCTCACAATCACTCATCACTCGGCACTCGGCACTCGCACTCAGTAGGTACCTGCGCTCACTAGGGGTGTGTACAAACTCCGGAGGGGATCCTTCATCCCAAGCGCTATATCAAGCCAAATCATGGCATAAATCACTCAGGTATGCTGCAGGCGGGCAGCCCCGATCCACACTCATCTTCACAATTCAGGCCCTCGGCCTCACTCAGGTATGCTGCAGGCGGGGCAGCCCCGATCCACACCCATTCTCACAAAAATCAAGCCACTCGGGCATTTCAGTAAAACAGGGCATTCGGCCCAAAACATTTATATGCATCAAAATAGAGTCATAAGACTGAGTTATGCAGTAAACAAGTATAACCATGACTGAGTAAAGATTTTCAATCAAAAACAGTGAGAGGATGATACAAAACAGCCCCTAAGGGTCCAAACAGCATTGGCGCACGACCCAAACATGGCATTCAGCCCAATTTATAGAAATTCTTTCTAAATCATATAAGTATCATTGGTTTCAACAAAGTATGCAACTTTACAGTTGCCATGGGACGGACCAAGTCACAAATCCTCAACAGTGCACGCCCACACGCCCGTCACCTAGCATGTGCGTCACTTCAAAATAATAGAATGATACAAAATCTGGGGTTTCATACCCTCAGGACTAGATTTAAAATCGTCACTTACCTCAACAATATGAACCCAACGTCGAGCAAGCTAATCAATACTCAGGAAATTTCCACTCTATGCGTACCCACCTCTGAAAGCCCTCTTGTCTCCTCAATTCAATGCCAACAATCCTAAACTAAAATTCACCCCTTAATGATAATACAACGATCTACTATACTAAGCAACTTCAATCTACAATATCAACATCCATTGGGACCAACATTAGTAACCCATTCCATAGTTTCAGCCATTTAGACAATCTACCAAACACCTAGTGGGCATACATTTATACATTTCTTAACCATAGAATTAGTTCTTGAAACTCCCATCACTTATCAACAATTCATCCCACCATCATTCTTTAACAACTTATAATGCTAACATCACATGTGTGACCAACCATTCTCAAAAGTACTATTCATGCCATGAACTAGAGTTTTATAATCCAATCTTTCAACCATTAAAACATGTAACAAATGCTTCAAATACTTCGAACTACTCATAATAAATGAGTTTGAAGCATTGGAATTACCTCTAGTAGATCAATCTTGAAAAATCACAACTTTGGTGATTTTTGTGTTCTTGAGGATTTGATGATGAAATCTTGTATTTGGATGTAAGAATGATGTTAGAAATCATGTATATTGAGTAATAATCAACCCAAAACATCATTAACATCTTACCTTGGTTGATTGGACATGATTTGAGCTCAAAATCGTCCCTTCACCTCAAGAACCCTAACCCCCAAATTCTCAAAATATCCCTCTTCCCCGACCTTGTATTTATAGGCCCAGATTTCTGGGTTTCGGATGCGTCCCTGGATGCTTCGCATCCCCACTTCACTCCTCTTTGAAGGTCGGATGCGGACCTGGACGCTATGGCGTCACTTCACTGCCAGCCTCTCTTTCGGACGCGACCTCGGATGCTTCGCATCCGCAGGCTCCTCCGCCAGCCTTTGGTAATATGGTCATAACTTCTTGTAGGAATGTCCAAATGAGGAACGGTTTGAAGCGTTGGAAACTAGACTCAAAGATATTTCATTTGATAGGTAATAAACCATATAACACTTAGTATAATGAGAGTTATGCTCAATGGAATTTAGGTCTTATGCGAACTCACTTGAAACTTTAATCTTATGAAATTTCCAACTTCCAAACTTCTCATTAACCATCCGAAATCATCCCGAGCCCTTCGGGACCTTAACCAAATATACCAATAAGTCCTAAAATATCATACGGAGCTATTGGAATTATCAAAATTAAATTCCGAGGTCGATTACACATAGATCCATATCCGGTCCACTTTTCTAACTTAAATTTCTCAATTATGAGACTAAGTGTCTTATTTCACTATGAGTTCCTTTCGGACCCGAACCAACTAACCCGATACAACTCAACACAGCTGAACAACACATAAATAAGGATAGATGGGGGAAATGGGGCTATAACTCTCAGAATGAACGAACGGGTCGTTACATTCTCCCTCACTTAAACATACGTTCGTCCTCGAACGTGCCCAGAGTTGTTCCAAAAGCCATCAAATCACTGTGTAACTTTGCCATGCACATACCCGGGGCTTATCCCACATCACTCTAACCCATACAGGTCTGATAGCACAGCATAACTGAAATTCCTCAATTCAACCTAGCCCACAAGCCTTCGAATCAAATTTCCAACATCCGAAATTTCCTATAAGATGAAAAGTTTGCATCTACATACTGTATAAGTCTGAACAATCTGTACCAAAAGCTGTAATCATAACTAAAATACTCAAATTCAAATACCGCATAGCTCGAATGCTCGAAGCAATGATTTCAAATCACAGTATCGACTCAAATCAACAAGTGCTGGTAATAAACCTCATATCAGACAAAACCTCGTTCTAAAACCTTCGTACACTGCCGATGATAAAAGAAACATACCGAATTCATAACCATTCATTAGACCAACAGGTCATGGAGCTCCCGTTCCTTCTACAAGAAGTATAGCAAATTTCAAAGCCGACTTCCGATATTATCTTCCTAATTATACCACAATCAATCTGATAGTATCCATTTTAGGCCCAATGACCTCGTCTCCTCTAGCACGACCACTCTAGTGACATGACACATCAATACAATTTAAAGCCACAACCCGTGCAATTCGTGCACCAGATAGCAACATTCCAAATGTACCCAATCGTAATAATGACCCAAATAGGAGAACCGTTCCGCAAGCTCGACGAGTACCACCCCGACGCAATGCTAATAACCCATCACACACCGCAAAACCATAACATACGAATCTTACACAAGGGATCATATTTCCACATAACCCTGCTGCAATACGCGACCCTATCCAAATACTGGTCCATATGAAACACCTCAAGCCACCCTGCTAAAATCAATAACCATGCGCAATTCGACATCAAGTACCCAAAGTACATTACTATAACCACAGAGAACCAAACGACACCATGCCACATAAAATCTGAAAGAATGCGACCAATACATCATCAACCAAGAAATATCCAATACTATTCTCGCTCAAATTCCGCTATAAGGCCATAATAGAACCGCACCATATGTGCATATAACCAACGAATCACAACTCCTCGTAGCATAGAAGAGTAACTCACATATCATTCCAGAACACGAATAAGCTTCACATCAACCGAATGGCACATCCTTCAACAATAGCAGTATGGAGCCAATCAATGCGGCTCAGTGTAGAATACACATCCTAATTGGGCCTACCAATACGCCCCAAATCAACTATGGTCAGCCACCAATAGATAAACAACCTCCGAACATCCACAATGACGGAATCATAACACCTTCTATCATCTGGCTAGCTCCGTCCACAACTTTACAGTCCACCACCATGAAACAATCTGCTCATGAGAACTCCCAATCTTCAATTCCATAGAATACATGAATCACCCTATTTGATTCCACCTCCATCGCCCGAATGCCTAACACCTCTCTCATACACAATCCTCCCACGAGAAATACTTTGAAATTTCTTCCGTGCCACCTAGTCATCGGAAACCATTCATGCTGCCTAAGAATTTATGTCCTTCCCTTCAAAACTGAACTGTGACCTGGTATATGTAAATCCTATTCCCGCACAACACACCACATCTGTTATGCCATCATGTGACAAGCATAAGAATTCCATTATCAACTCTGAGTCACTAGCAAATTACATACATTATTAGTCAGAAACCTCATTCTTGCTTCTTTCTAGGAGAAAATCATAACACACAACACGCTCCGTACATCGGTAGAAATTATCCGGTTTAAACCATGGTAGAACCCATCATGAACACTTTGAAATCCATTTGCACATAATCAAGCTATCTGAACCGAATTCCTCTAACTTCACCAAGCCACACAAATTGCCAAATTCGAGAGTATTGCCACGAAACACCTGTAGATACTAGCCATATCATAAGTACCCAAAGAACCGATCATACCCATTATTGTGCTAACCCAACCTACTACCAAGCTGTCCTATTTCTCCAAGTCCTTTCTAAATTTCCTTCAAATTGCTATTTTATTTCCTTATTAGAACACTACTATCCTTAACTAAAACTTGCCCCGCGAACTCTAGCATAGAATCACACCGCCCTAAGACTTATAAGCTACCGAATTCCCTTTTTATGTATTCCAAAGGTTCCACAACCAAAAATGCTTACTCCGAAGAGACTTTAGGTGAATCTAAAACAGTTTCATTTACCTTCTTGATACTAAATTGCATAATTCACAATGATATAAGATGGCACGAGTCTCAACACCGTTCAATGCAACTCCTAGTTTTCTAGCCATATTTATAAATCTTGAATTCATTGGAACCATTCTCGAGAATCATCCACTCTACTCAATTCTCGAATTAACCAACCAAATGAACTGAAACGACTCGTGCCCCATTAGCACACCAACACCTAAGGGAATAAAGAGTAACCCACACTCCTACGTAACCGAGCAAATTCCCGCTCCATGTACACTACATTCTCTGCGAATAACCACTCAATTATTTTATGGTCCTCCTATAACCATAGAGTGTAATACAACTTATGTCCAGAAATTTCTTTACCCGAGTCATCCTCGACCTCGACCTCTGCAAGTCATAACTGATTCACCGGTATACCCTGAACCGAAACTAATACGACCCATAATCGTGCAATCAACTCGTCAATAGCAGACTTCCCCACTTAGCCTTAAGCTGCGATTATATAAAATTAGAACCTGTAAGGATTTCTCCTTTTCAATTACCAAGGTCTCACATCGTTAACCTGCCAGACTTCTCGAAGTCTTTTATTAAGCCTTTCATGAACATTCTGAATCTCCAGCCAAAATCACACACGCGACCTCCTACCTGGTAGCAAGTAATATTCCTCACAAAGCTTCATCAACATCACACCACCGCTAGCTGCACACAGGAGATAACCCACATGTGGAATTCCTTACCGACATCTCCCAATGACACTGCACTGAGTGCAACGACCACTGAATCTGTAAATTCTCCTGAGTTCATGCTCGCCCACCATTTGTATAAGTCTGCACTTTCCCTATTGACATCAATTGTACGTCAACAATACCTTCCGAACTCAAGTCATATTTCACCTGACACGATAATCAGATCTCCACCCCTCTATTCATTTCAAATACACTCCTTTCTTCCATATTAAATTTTCCTTTGTACACTAACCATCACTCCAAATAGAGTCTGCAGAACGATTCACATGTTAACACGATTCCAAACCATTCTACATTTTCTCAAAGCGCACGACTACCCTACTAGTGAATTCATATGCTAATTTGCCACTCTTACTTCGGTTAAATCATCTCTTTTAAGAAACTCCTCAACCTCTACTTCTCCTACTTCACCTGCTAGTACTTCAACCACCGCGGCACAATTCCCGTCATGTCTTCCCTCATACTTTGCTACCCAACTACTGCATCAAATTGAAATGTATTTTTGTCGCACCTGAACCAATAAAATGTTACCGACTTTAAGTCTCTTCAAAGATTATCTTTCCCGAGCCATCAACATCAAAATACCCATTCGCAACCACCATTACTACACAACAATTTACTCTTCTTGAGTTCAAACTCATTGACATACATGAGAATTTAATATGCCCCAAAGTTTAACAACGTGAAAGATCCTTCAAAACATTCACACTCGAGACGGTATGTCGCATCAAAACGAAAATCCAAGCACCCAATGGCCTTCCTTTACATTCAAAGAAAACATTTCTCGTCACATTCACATAGTCTTAACACTTCCAGCAGTTACGTCATACTCACCACAAAGCCATTCCACTGCTCATCGAGCCACAATTCAACTCGTAGTGACATTATCGGACATATGAGTCCAAATGTATAGGTTAAAACTCAAGCTACCGAGCCTAAGCTGCGGTCTAACCATGGCCTCAAGTCCTCCAGACTGGCCCACCACAATAACACAAAATACACATCTCAACCTTGTTCATAGAATCACAAGCTGGCGATGCACAACTGATACCAAGCGCTCATGTGCGCGTACGAGATGCGTGGAAGGAATTCAAAGAGTTATGTCTCAAACTGAATAAATTTCACACGATAGAATACAAGAAAGTGAAATTTTCCTAAGGGTTCTGCAGCCTCCTGAAGATAAGTACAGACGTCTCTGTACCGATCCACAAGACTCTACTAAACCCGCTCATGACTCGTGAGACCTATGTAACCTAGGCTTTGATACCAATCTGTCACGTCCCAAAACTAACCCTGTCGTGATGGCGCCTATCATGGAACTAGGCAAGTTGACTCAATTCCAAAACAAACCAATATATTCATTTCAAAGATAATTTCAAGGTAAAAACCTCCATTTAAAGAGTTCAAATCAAGATAAACAGAAGTGCGGAAAAGAAAAGCCCGACATCGGGGTGTCACTAGTCATGAGCATCTACTACGATCTGTCTAACAATGTCAAGGCTAAACCTAAATACAACTAGAGGAAGATAAGAGGGAGAAGAGCAGGGGCTGCGATCGCCAAACAGCTACCTTACTATCTCCGAGAAAACCTGCAACCAGAACACTCAATAACCGCTACCGTGTCCAACTACACCTGAATCTGCACACAAGGTGCAGGGAGTAACGTGAGTACGCCAACTCAGTAAGTAACAACAATAAATAAAGACTGAGCAGTAGTGACGAGCAATAAAGCATGTAATGTTCATATCAGGAAATCTCAGCAAAATACCACATTCTCTTAAAAATCAGGATTTGAATCAAACATCTCGTTTAAACCCAATTCCAATAAAATCATTTTAAATACATTTTTCCAACAGTTTTTCAAACAAAGGCTCAATGCAAATGTGAGTAAAAATGATGAAATCATAAACAGCCCCTCGGGCAAACCTTACAGTCACTCTTGCCACTCGGGCATACCTCACAATCACTCTTGCCACTCGGGCATTCCTCACAATCACTCTTGCCACTCGGGCATTCCTCACAATCACTCTTGCCACTCGGGCATACCTCACAATCACTCATCACTCGGCACTCGGCACTCGCACTCAGTAGGTACCTGCGCTCACTAGGGGTGTGTACAAACTCCGGAGGGGATCCTTCATCCCAAACGCTATATCAAGCCAAATCATGGCATAAATCACTCAGGTATGCTGCAGGCGGGCAGCCCCGATCCACACTCATCCTCACAATTCAGGCCCTCGGCCTCACTCAGGTATGCTGCAGGCGGGGCAGCCCCGATCCACACCCATCCTCACAAAAATCAAGCCACTCGGGCATTTCAGTAAAACAGGGCATTCGGCCCAAAACATCTATATGCATCAAAATAGAGTCATAAGACTGAGTTATGCAGTAAACAAGTATAACCATGACTGAGTAAAGATTTTCAATCAAAAACAGTGAGAGGATGATACAAAACAGCCCCTAAGGGTCCAAACAGCATTGGCGCACGGCCCAAACATTGCATTCAACCCAATTTATAGAAATTCTTTCTAAATTATATAAGTATCATTGGTTTCAACAAAGTATGCAACTTTACAGTTGCCATGGGACGGACCAAGTCACAAATCCCCAACAGTGCACGCCCACACGCCCGTCACCTAGCATGTGCGTCACTTCAAAATAATAGAATGATACAAAATCTGGGGTTTCATACCCTCATGACTAGATTTAAAATCGTCACTTACCTCAACAAGATGAACCCAACGTCGAGCAAGCTAATCAATACTCAGGAAATTTCCACTCTATGCGTACCCACCTCTGAAAGCCCTCTTGTCTCCTCAATTCAATGCCAACAATCCTAAACTGAAATTCACCCCTTAATGATAATACAACGATCTACTATACTAAGCAACTTCAATCTACAATATCAATATCCATTGGGACCAACATTAGTAACCCATTCCATAGTTTCAACCATTTAGACAATCTACCAAACACCTAGTGGGCATACATTTATACATTTCTTAACCATAGAATTAGTTCTTGCAACTCCCATCACTTATCAACAATTCATCCCACCATCATTCTTTAACAACTTATAATGCTAACATCACATGTGTGACCAACCATTCTCAAAAGTACTATTCATGCCATGAACTAGAGTTTTATAATCCAATCTTTCAACCATTAAAACATGTAACAAATGCTTCAAATACTTCGAACTACTCATAATAAATGAGTTTGAAGCATTGGAATTACCTCTAGTAGATCAATCTTGAAAAATTACAACTTTGGTGATTTTTGTGTTCTTGAGGATTTGATAATGAAATCTTGTATTTGGATGTAAGAATGATGTTAGAAATCATGTATATTGAGTAATAATCAACCCAAAACATCATTAACAGCTTACCTTGGTTGATTGGACATGATTTGAGCTCAAAATCGTCCCTTCACCTCAAGAACCCTAACCCCCAAATACTCAAAATATCCCTCTTCCCCGACCTTGTATTTATAAGCCCAGATTTCTGGGTTTCGGATGCGTCCCTGGATGCTTCGCATCCCCACTTCACTCCTCTTTGAAGGTCGGATGCGGACCTGGACGCTATGACGTCACTTCACTGCCAGCCTCTCTTTCGGACGCGACCTCGGATGCTTCGCATCCGTAGGCTCCTCCGCCAGTCTTTGGTAATTAGGTCATAACTTCTTGTAGGAATGTCCAAATGACGAACGGTTTGCAGCGTTGGAAACTAGACTCAAAGATCTTTAATTTTATAGGTAATAAACCATATAACACTTAGTATAATGAGAGTTATGCTCAATGGAATTTAGGTCTTATGCGAACTCAATTGAAACTTTAATCTTATGAAATTTCCAACTTCCAAACTTCTCATTAACCATCCGAAATCATCCCGAGCCCTTCGGGACCTTAACCAAATATACCAATAAGTCCTAAAATATCATACGGAGCTATTGGAATTATCAAAATTAAATTCCGAGGTCGATTACACGTAGATCCATATCCGGTCCACTTTTCTAACTTAAATTTCTCAATTATGAGACTAAGTGTCTTATTTCACTATGAGTTCCTTTCGGACCCGAACCAACTAACCCGATACAACTCAACACAGCTGAACAACACATAAATAAGGATAGATGGGGGAAATGGGGCTATAACTCTCAGAATGAACGAACGGGTCGTTACAGCCTTCCTATCCGCATAGCTCTTCTGCCTAGACTGCGCCGTGCGAAGCTGCTCCTGAATCAATTTCACCTTATCTAATGCATCTTGGATCAAGTCTGTACCCAAGAGCCTATCCTCATCCGGCTTAAACCATCCAACTGGAGATCTACACCTCCTCCTATATAAAGCCTCGTATGAATCCATCTGAATACTTGACTGATAATTGTTGTTAATGCAAACTTCGCGAGTGGCAGAAACTGGTCCCATGAACCCCCAAAGTCAATGACACAAGCACACAATATGTCCTCCAATATCTGAATAGTGCGCTCGGACTGCCCGTCCATCTAAGGGTTAAAAGATGTGCTCAACTCAACCTGAGTACCCAACTCTCGCTGCACTGCCCTCCAAAACTGCGATGTAAAATGAGTGACCCTATTTGAAATGATGGAAACTGGGACACCATGCATGCGAACAATCTCTCAGATGTAAATCTCAGCCAACCGCTCTGAAGTGTAAGTAGTACCAACTGGAATGAAGTGTACGGATTTGGTCAGCCGATCCATAATAACCCAAATACAAAGTCCATGGTGATCCGCTCCCACTTCCACTCTGGGATCTCTAATTTTGAAGCAAGCCACCCGACCTCTGATGTTCATACTTAACCTGCTGACAGTTGATACCGAGCTACAAACCCAACTATATCCTTCTTCATCCGCCTCCACTAATAGTGCTACCTCAAATCCTGATACATCTTTGCGACACCCGGATGGATGGAATACCAGGAACTGTGGGCCTCCTCAAGAATCAACTCCCGAAGTCCATCTGTATTAGGCACACATATCCGGCCCTGCATCCTCAACATGCCATCATCACCAATAGTCACATCCCTAGCATCACCTCTCCGAACCCTGTCCTGAAGAACGAGTAAGTGGGGGTCATCGTACTGACGCTCCCGGATACGGTCATAAAGAGAAGACCTGGAGACCACGCAAGCCAACACCCGACTCAGCTCCGAAATTTCCAACCTCACAAGCTAGCTCGCTAAGGCCTAAACATCCAATGCCAAAAGTCTCTCTACTGCTGGATGATATGCTAAAATCCCCAAAACTCTCCGCCCTGCGACTCAAAGCATCGGCCACCATATTGGCCTTCCCCGGATGGTACATATTAGTGATATCATAGTCCTTAAGAAGCTCCAACCATCTCTGCTGATACAAATTAAGATCCTTCTGCTTAAACAGATATTGCAGACTCCGATGATCAATATATATCTCACAATGAACCCCATACAAATAATGATGTCAAATCTTCAAGGCATGAACAATGGCTGCTAACTCAAGATCATGGACAAGATAGTTCTTCTCATGGGTCTTCAACTGGAGTGAGGCATAGGCAATCACCCTACCCTCCTGCATCAAAATACAACTAATGCCTATCCTCGAGGCATCACAATACATGGTGTAAGAACCTTAAGCTGATGGCAGAACTAACACTGGAGCTGTGGTCAAAGCAGTCTTGAGCTTCTGAAAGCTCTCTTCACTCTCATCTGACCACCTGAATGGAGCACCCTTTTGGGTTAATTTGATCAAGGGCCATGTAATAGATGAAAATCCCTCCATAAAGCGACGGTAATAACCCGCCAAACCAAGAAAGCTCCTAATCTCTGTGGCTGAGGGCAGTCTAGGCCAACTCTGCACCGCCTCTATCTTCTTTGGATCCACCTGAATACCCTCAGTGGACACCATGTGTCCCAAGAATGCTACTGAACTGAGCCAAAACTCACATTTGGAGAACTTTGCATAAAGCTTCTCCTCCCTTAATCTCTGTAATACAATCCTCAAATGTTGAGCGTGCTCCTCCTGGCTACGAGAGGACACCAGGATGTCATCAATGAATACAATAATGAATGAGTCCAAGTAGGGCTAGAATACACTGTTCATAAAATGCATGAACGTTGCTGAGGCATTGGTTAGCCCAAAAAACATCACTAAGAATTCATAATGGCCATATCGGGTCCTGAAAGTTGTCTTAAGAATATCTGAATCCCGAATCTTCAGCTGGTGATAACCGAATCTCAAATCAATCTTGGAGAACACCCTCGCTCCCTGAAGCTGGTCAAATAAATCATCAATAAGAGGTAAAGGATACTTGTTCTTGACTGTGACCTTGTTCAACTGCCTGTAATCAATACACATTCACATGAAACCATACTTCTTCTTCACAAATAGAACCGGTGCACCCCAAGGTGACACACTAGGCCAAATAAACCCCTTATCAAGGAGTTCCCGAAGCTGTTCTTTCAATTCCATAAACTCTGCTGGTGCCATACGATACGGTGGAATAGAAATGGGTTGAGTGCCCCGCACAAAATCAATACCAAAGTCAATATCCCTGTCAGGCGGCATGCCCGATAGGTCTGCAAGAAACATATCCAGAAAATCACGTACCACCGGAATAGAATTAATGACAGGAGTCTCTGCACTAACATCCCTCACAAAAAGCCAAATAAGATAGGCAACCCTTCTCAACCATGCGCTGAGCCTTCAAATATGAAATCACCCTACTTGGTACATAATCTACAGAACCGCTCCACTCAATCCTCGAAATTCCCGGCATCGACAACGTCACCGTCTTAACGTGACAATCTAGAACAACATGACATGGATATAACCAATCCATACCCAATATCACATTAAAGTCAACCATACTGAGCAGCAAAAGGTCTACTTGGGTCTCCAGACCCCCAATAGTCACCACACATGACCGATATATGCGTTCCACAGTAATAGTATCGCCCATAGGAGTAGATACATGAACAGATGAAACTAAAGACTGATGAGGCATATCCAGAAAATAGGCGAAATACGAGGAAACATATGAATACGTGGACCAGTGTCGAATAATACTGAGGCATCTCTGTGACAAACTGAGACAATACATGTAATCACAGCATTTAAAGCAATAACATCTAGTCTGACAGGGAGGGCTATAAACAGTCCTGGCCACCCCCTGATCTGCCTCCCCCTCTAGGGTGACCCCTAGCTGACTGACCTCCACCTCGAGCTGGCTGGGCGGGTGATGAAGTAACTGGTGCTGAAGTCGAAGGCTGACTCCTCTATTGAGATAAACCTCCATGACGATGAGGAAACTACCTCCACATATACCCAAACTCCCCACACTCAAAACACTCCCTGGTGCTGGTGGCGAGAATTGATGGGAGCCCCGAGCACTGGGATAACCAGTAGAAGAACTTGGCATAGAGGATCCCTGAACTGGTGGAGCACGGGACGAACTCTGAGCAGGAAGGGCACTAAGTGATGAGTGGCCCTGATAAGAACTATGAGAACCATGGCCAGATGATGCACCACGGTGAAATGGCCGAGCTGACTGAGCCTGTCTGAAATGACAACCTCTACCGTGGTGAAACTGAACCCCAAAAGGAGCGCACCGCTGAATTCACCCTGTCCATGAGGCCTCTTGGCCTCTCTCTCAACCCTCTCCTGACCGCTAACCATCTCAATCTGTCGAGCAATGTCGACAACCTCATCAAAGGTAGAACCAGACACCCTCTCTCTGGTCATAAGCAACTGTAACTGAAACGTGAGACCATTAATAAACCTCATGATCCTCTCCCTGTCCGTGGGAACCAACCAGATAACATGATGGTCCAACTCGGAGAACCGCATCTCGTACTGCATCACAGACATATCACCCTGGCGAAGCTGCTCAAACTGTCTACGCAGCTCCTCTCTGCGGTATCGAGGCACAAACTTCTACAAAAAGACCACAGAGAACTGCTACCAAGTAAGGGGTGCAACGCCAATAGGCCTACGCCTCTCATAAGTCTCCCACCATCTGAGTGCAGCCCCAGAGAATTGAAAAGTAGTGAATGAGATCCCACAGGTCTCCAAAATACCAGCAGGACAGAGTATCTTCTGACACATGTCTAAGAAGTCCTGAGCATCCTCTCTCTATGTCCCACTGAAAGGTGGTGGCTGGAGTCTTCCAAACCTCTCCAACCTACGCTGATCATCCTCAGGCATAGCAGGAACCACATAATCCTGTGCAGTTGCAACCGGCTGGGCTGGTGGTGCCTCCGGTGTCTGAAGTTCCTGAATAACCTGCACGGGTGTGCGAGCGACGGGAGTCTGAGTGCCTCCTCCGGCCTGAGAAGTGGTTTCGGCCGTCGAGATAGAGATCGCCTGAGCAAGGTCGGTACACGCTGTCAGAATCTGAGTTAGGGCCTTCTGAAGGCCTGGAATCATAATAGGCACATGTGGTGCCTGAGCTGGTGCATCAACAACTGGAACCTGGTCCTGATCTGGGACAACTGGTGGATCTGCAGGTATTTCCCCAGCTGTTGTACGGGCTGCACCTATGCCCCTACCACGGCCTTTACCGTGGCCTCGGCCTCTCGCGACCCTTGCTGGTGGTACTGGTGGCTGGCCCTCCTGACCGGTAGCACGAGTCCTCACCATCTGTGAGAGAATGAAACAATAGATGTTTAGTTACTAGAACTAACAGATTCGCACGACAAGAATTCAAGAATGTGGAGTTTCCTAAAGGTTCTGCAGCCTCTCGAAGATAAGTACAGATGTCTCCGTACCGATCCGCAAGACCCTACTAAACCCTCTCATGACTCGTGAGACCTATGTAACCTAGGCTTTGATACCAATCTGTCACGACCCAAACTAACCCATGTTGTGATGGTGCCTATCGTGGAACTAGGCAAGCCGACTCATTCCAAAACAAACCGATATTTTCATTTCAAGGATAATTTCAAGGCTATTTAGCATAAAAACATTCGTAAAGGAGTTCAAATCTAAAAAACAAAAATACGGAAAAGAAAATCCCGACATCGGGGTGTTACTAGTCATGAGCATCTACTACCATTTGTCTGACAATATCATGACTAATATAGTCTGAAAAATAGCTAAATACAACTAAAGGAAGATAAGAGGGAGAAGAGCAAGGGCTGTGATCGCCAAGCACCTACCTTGCTATCCCCGAGAAAATCTGCAACCAGAATAATCAACAACCGCTACCGTGTTCAACTACACCTAGATCTGCACATAAGGTGCAGGGAGTAACATGAGTACGCCAACTCAGTAAATAACAACAATAAATAAAGACTGAGCAGTAGTGACAAGCAATAAAGCATAAAAAGTTCATATAATGAAATCTCAATAAAATACCACATGCTTTAAAAATCAGGATTTGAATCAAAACATCTCGTTTAAACCAGTTCCAGTAAAATCATTTAAAGATATTTTTCAACAATTTACAAACAGAGGCTAAATGCAAAGGTGAGAAAAATTATGAAATCATAAACAGCCTCTCGGGCAAAACATCACTCATATACATCCCCTCGGGCAAACCTCACAGTCACTCATGCCTCTCAGGCATACCTCACAGTCACCCATGCCTCTCGGGCATACCTCACAATCACTCATGCCACTCGGTCATACCTCACAATTACTCATGCCTCCCAGTCACTCAGCACTCGATACTCGGCACTCGCACTCAGTAGGTACTTGCGCTCACTGGGGGTATGTACAGACTCCGTAGGGGCTCCTTCAGCCCAAGTGCTATATCAAGACAAATCATGGCATAAATCACTCAGTCCCTCAGCCTATATCGAACATGCTGCGATGTGCAGCCTGATCCCATAAATATCCTGACAAATCAGGCCCTCGGCCTCACTCAGTCATAAACCTCTCAAGCCACTCGGGCATTTCAGTAAAAACAGGGTACTCAGCCCAAAACAACATTTATATGCATCAAAATAGAGTAGGGAAAACGGAGTTATGCAGTAAACAGGTATAACCATGACTGAGTATAAACTTTCAATCGAAAATAGTGAGAGGATAGTAAGAAAAGGCCCTAAGGGTCCAAACAACATTGGCACAAGGCCCAAACATGACATTCAACCCAATTTACAGAAACTCTTTCTAAAACATATACGTATCATATAGTTTCAACAAAATATGCAACTTTACAATTGCTACGGGATGAACCAAGTCACAATCTCCAACAGTGCACGCCCACACGCCCGTCACCTAGCATGTGTGTCACTTCAAAATAGTAGAATGATACGAAATCCGGGGTTTCATACCCTCAAGACTAGATTTACAATAGTTACTTATCTCAAACCGGTCAAATATCTACCCCGCAATGCTCTTGCCTCTCTACTCGGCCTCTAAATGCTCCGAATCTATTCACAATCAGTACAATACCATCAATATATGCTAATGGAATGAATTCCACAAGAAAAACTATCAAATTAGCCCAAAACCCAAAATTGGCTCAACCCAACCCCAGGGCCCACGTCTTAAAATCCGACAAAATTTACAAAACTAGGAAGCTCATCCACTCACGAGTCCATACATACAAAATTTAACAAAATCCGACACCGTTTGGTCCCTCGAATCCTTAAATTAAACTTTCCAAAATCGCAAGCCCTAACCACTCATTTTCACTAATTACATGATTAAACAACGGGAAATCACCATACATACGAGTATTAGGGCTCAAGCAACTTACCACACTGATAGCCCTTGAATCACCCTTCAAAAATCACTCCAAAAGCTCCAAAACCCGAATTGAAAATGGTGGAAATGAACCAAATTCGCGAAGGGTTCTATTTATGGTTTCTGCACAGGTTTTTCGCACATGCGGACAATTTCACGCTTCTGCACCACCGCACCTGCGGAAAATCCATCGTAGGTGCGGAAATCACTTAGGAGCCCAGGTTCCTCATCTGTGGCCCAAAACCCCGCGCCTGCGAAAGCGCTTCTGCGCGTTTTCCTTCCGGTTCTGCGAAGCCTGCCCAACGTCCCCCTTTCCGCATCTGCGCCCCAGGTTTCGCACCTGCGGGTTCGCAGATGCGACCTCCAACTCGCACCTATGCATCCTGCCTAGCCTAGCACTACCCGCTCCTATGGACTCCCCATGCGCACCAGCGACCTCACACCTGCGACTCTTCCTTCCGCATGTGCGGAAATAGCAGTAGCAGCAGCTTCAATTGCACTTTCCAACTTCGACAAATCCGTTAATAACCCGGAATCACCCCGAGGCCCTCGGGACCTCAACCAAAAATTTCAACAAGTGATATATCAACATACAAACTTAGTTGAACCTTCGAATCAATCAAAACTACATCCAAATACCAAATTACCCTTGAATTAAAGACTAAGAACTTTTGAGTTTCCAAATTCGGCAACCGATGCCGAAACCAACCAAACCACGCCCGAATGACCTCAAATTTTGCACACACATCATAAATGACACTACGAACCTACTCCAACTTCCGAAATTCCATTCCAACCATGATATCAAAGTTTCCACTGCCGACCAAAATCGCCAAATTTCCAACTTTCGCCAATTCAAGCCTAATTCCACTCCGGACCTCCAAATCACATTCCGGATGCGCTCCTAAGTCCAAAATCTCTTAACAATGCTAATAGAACCATCATAATTAAGTTCCAAGATCGTTAACACATAGGTCAACATCCGGTTGACTTTTCCAACCTAAGGTTCTAAATAAGAGACTAAGTGTCTCATTCCACTCCGAAAATACTCCGGACCCGAACCAACCAGCCCGATACAACACAATGCAGATAAATAACACATAAATAAGTAGAAATGGGGGAAACGGTGTTATATCTCTCGAAACGACCAGCCGGGTCGTTACACTCATTTTTTGGCATTTTTGGCCATAAAATAGGAATTCGTGACATTTTTCTATTTTTCGTGTGCTAATATCCATATCAACTGATGATATTCCTATCTGGTTTCTTTAATTTATATTATGCAAATTATTTCTTTAACTCTTTCTATTTTAATACGTAGGTCGGTTCAGACCTTGGAGTGTTTAAGAAAGAGTTATACCTAATTCTTGGTTTTTAGTCTTCTTTATATATCTGTAAGCCTCTAATTGTCAGATACATTATAACTGTTTTTGTTCTTTAGGTTTTTCAAGAACTAGGTAACATTCGACTGCTACTCAATAATTCCATCAAGTCTGTGTTATAGGTAATAAAAAGTCAACATGATACTAACATTGATTCTAAGGTTGCATTCGAAATATATTCATTTTGGATAATAATTTTTACCATGTTTATGTTTATATTAGCATTCATAAAGTATATAGCCTAACAAATTTTGCTTGCAGTTTACTGGCAGTTCTGCGAAAGATGATGAGCATTACAAAAAAAAGAACAAACAACAGTATCGTGGCGGTAGTGCTAAACCAGTGTTGGGCAGCAGCAGTAAAACATGTATTTTAACAATTTTAACACAATTTCATGACAAATAATCCACATTATATTTACATTATATCTACATATAGCCTAAATTACCAACAAATAATCTACATTATATTTTCAATTGTTGTCTTAGATACATGACACATGTCAGATATTCAAAATGAGGAGAATGTTCCTATATCATGCCCGGTAGGTGTTGACTTATCTTCCCAATTTCAAGGGGCATTGGAGGAAGAAACTGCATGTATGATTTAGTAAATTTTATCTACATATTTCACAATACATATTACATCTCAGCTACATGACAATATTTCAACAGATTAACTATAATTAAACTATAATTTATCTACAATGTTGTTTTTGTTTGCTACAAATGATCTACAAATTTATTAAGTTTGTACACATTTATTGTAATAGAGAAGGAAACTATGCGTGTGGACTCTCCAAAAAAGGATGCAAAGGTTGGCATACAAGGAGAGCATTTAAATGAGAAGAAGGAGACTATGTCACGACCCAAAATCCATAAAGGTCGTGATGGCGCCAGACACCACTGTCAGGCAAGCCAACAATAAATACTTAATTGGGTTCTCATTTTGTTACTTTTGAAATCATATTTTACTTCAATTTAAATAGTAAAGAATGGGAATTTACAGAGTAAATAATAATACTTTTAACAAATTCAGTATAGAACAACCCATAATCATCCCATAATCCGGTGTCACAAGTACATGAGCATTAGCTAGAAATATAAAATAAAATACAACACCTGTCTGGAATACAAATTGGACAGGAAAATGTAAGTACTCTGAAAGAGACTATGCTGGCTGCGGATCATAGTATAGAATGCAGCTCACCTAAGTCTCTGCCATAACCGCGCCTCTGCACCCACAAGGACACTAAACATATATGTACCTGCATAAAAATATGCAGCAAGTGTAGTATAAGTACGTAAATCAACGTGTACCTAGTAAATATCCCGCCTAACCTCGAAGAAGTAGTGACGAGGGGTCGACTTCGACACTTACTATGGGCTATAAATAGGATATCAATGATATAAGTAAGTATGGATTATATAAAACAGTTGCAAGCTCAATATTTTGAAGTAAGTAAGCAGTTCTTTTATAATTAAGAAATCTCCAAATTTATTTCCCATTATTTAACAATTTATCTTAGGCCAAGGGGGAAATATCATTTATTGTAAATTCCAAAGCAATCAATTCAATCATGCGCAAATCATGCCGAGGTCGTACGACCTGCTCCAACATAAATATATAAACTGTGCACTGCCGAAGGTCGAACACCGTGAACCATAGATGCATCTATTTAATCTGCCGAGGCGTTCGGCCCGCTCCACAAAAGATAAACACATTAAACAGTCAATCAAGAATTCTTTAAGGAGCAATTATCCAAGGAAATGTCAATTCTCATTTAACGGTTAAGAAAAATGAAGTTTAACCTTTTAAAAATTCATTTACCAAGTTCAATATGATTTAAGCAATTTATATTACCAGTAAGGTTGCAAATATCGCAAGTATAGCACGATTTGGGTCCTAGACTACCCGGACTTAGCATAATAATAGCTACGCACGGACTCCCGTCACCTCGTGTGTATGTAGCCCCCACAAATAGAAGCACATATCATATTATTTCACCTATGGAGTTATTTCCCTCTTACAAGGTTAGAAATGAGACTTATCTCGCTCCAGAATTCCATAACTAGCTCCCAAGGCCTTCCTACAGCTCAAACCGACGCCCAACGCTCCAAAACTAGTCAAAAATTGAGAAATTCCATAAGTATATACTCAAATACTCATTATAATCCTATTTACAACAATTCCCAACTTCGTACAAAAAGTCGATAAAAACCACCATCGGGCCCACGTGCCCGGATTTCGAAAATTTTCGAAGATAAAATTTACCCATAACCCCACGAACTCAAATATATAATTTATTTCCAATTAAATGCCTAAATTCGTGGTCAAAATTCAAAAATATCAAATTCTAGGTTTTCTACCAAAACCCCACAATTTCTACTAATATTCATGCTTAAATCCTCAAAGACTCCATGTATTTAACTTATAATAAGTGGGAATCACTTACCTTGTGTTTCTTGATGAAAATCTCCCTTTGGATCTCTCAATATCGTCCCAACCAAGTGAGAAATGAGAGAAGAAGAGCCAAATCTCGCTCTTAAAACCATTTTGCCCAGCGCCATTTCCGCACTTGCGGAATAGTAGCCGCACCTGCGGCTTCGGAAGTGCGAGACCCCTTCCGCTTCTGCACCTTCTTCTGGTTCTGCGCTCAACCCTTCACTTCTGTGCTTGCGCAGATGCGGCCAAAACTCCGCACCTGCGGCAAAAATCTCGCAGTTGCGGTTACACCAGATGACAGCAGCCCTCAACCCTTCTTCCAAGTCGCAACTCGATCCGTTTACCATTCGGATTCCTCCCGAAGCCCTCGGGACCTCAATCAATTATACCAACACATTCCAAAACACATTACGAACTCAGTCGATCCTTCAAATCTCATCAAACAACATCGAAACTATGAATCACCCTCCAATTCAAACCTAATAAACTTTGAAGCTTCAAACTTCTACCTTCGATGTTGAAACCTATCAAATCACGTCTGATTGACCTCAAATTTTGCACACAAGTCATAACTGATATTACAGACCTACTCCAACTTCCGGAATCAGAATCCGACCCCGATATCAAAAAGTCCACTCCCGGTCAAACTCTCCAAAAACCTTCAAATTTCTAACTTTCGCCAAATGACCCCGAAATGACCTACGGACCTCCAAATCCACTTCCGGACGCGCTCCCAATACCAGAATCACCATACAGAGCTATTCCCAGAATCAAAATCCCAAATGGACATCGATAGCATTGAAATTCACTCTAACCCAAATTTACGAAATCCTTCCAAAATGCCAACTTCCACAATATGTGCTGAAATGCTCCCAGGTCATCCAAAACCCAATCCGGACATATGCCCAAGTCCAAAATCATCATACAAACCTGTTGGAACCTTCCAATCCTGAGTCCGAGGTCAGTTACTCAAAAAATCAAACCTTAGTCAATTCTTCCAACTTAAGGCTTTCGAAATTAGAATTTTCTTTCCAAATCAACTCTGAACTTCCCGAAATTCAATTTCGACCACGCGCACAAGTCATAATACCTTAAGTAAAGCTACTCAAGGCCTCAAACCGCCGAACAATGCACTGGAGCTCAAAACAACGGGTCAGGTCGTTACATTCTCTCTCACTTAAATATATGTTTGTCCTCGAACGTGCTAAGAATTGCTATGGAGTTGTCCAAAATCATTGTTTAATACCTCGTACACCTACCCGTTCTACCACAACCTAGTTGAGCATATTAGCTCGAACAAACTCGAAAATCCTCCCTTTTATATAGTCAAATAAGTCTTAGAGCCAAAATCCAACATTTGAAATCATCTACCAGGTCTGTTTCCAACATACGAACACCGTATCCATCACTACACGATGCACCAATACATGATTGCATACCTTTACTGAATTCATACCATGCACCATGTAACTCACATGACCATAATAACATCCTCTGACAACGACAGTCGAAATCCCACGAATCTGATGCCCACACGCACCTCACGAAGCATATAAGTCCCGTTTCAACTCTTGCAATACTGCCACAACAGAAAGGATGTGTAGAAATTCATAACCAACTTCCGAGTCGATAATTCATTGAGTCCCTCCTCCTGACAAGGACCATTACCCCATTATGAACCAAATGGCGATATTTGCTTTTTTTTAACATACCTCATATAATCCGATCACACTAATTCCAGGTCCAATAATCTCGTCTCACCCAGTATAAGCTATTACGGTAATAATCCACCACAAACACTACCAAAGGTCTCATATGATGCCACCATGTGCCAACAAGCCACAAACTCGCATGTGATACATTGTAACGATCTGGCCTATCGTTTTGAGTATTACAACCCCATTTCCCTATTTAATTATCAAATTGTACTTTACAGCTATTGTGTGAATTGTCGGGGTAATTGGTTTGGGTCCAGTGCAGTTTTTAAAGGAATTGGAATACTTAGTTCCAAGGTTTAAAGCTTAAGTTAAAATAGTGACCGAATGCGGAATTATATGTAAACAACCTCGGATTCTAATTTTGATGATTCCAATAGCTCTGTATGGTTATTTTGGACTTATGAGCGTGTCCAAAATATTATTTGGAGTCCGTAGTGGAATTTGGCTTGAATTGCCGAAAGTTGAATATTTGGGAAGTTTGACCGGGGGATTGACTTTTTGATATCGGGGTCAGAATCTGATTCTAGAAATTGGAATAGGTCTGTAATGTGAAATGTGACTTGTGTGCAAAATTTGAGGTCAATCAGACGTGATTTGATGTGTTTCGGCACAAGTTATAGAATTTGAAATTTCAAAGTTCAATGATTTCGAATTGAGGTGTAATTCGTCGTTTCGATGTTGTTAGGTGTAATTTGAGGCCTCAAGTAGGTCTATGTTATGTTATGGGACTTGTTGATACAATTTTTTGAGGTCCCGGGGGCCTCGGGTGAGTTTCAGACTGTTAACGGATCAAATTTGGACTTAAGGAAATGTTGGAACTGCTGCCTACTGGTGTGATCGCACCTGCGAAGATTTTGATCGCAGGTGCAAAGCCGCATGTGTGCGAGATCATTCGTAGAAGAGGCCAAGAGTGGGACTGGGCAGTGCTCGCAGGTGTGAGGAATTTGCCGCATCTGTGAGACCGCAGGTGCGAAGGTGTTGCGCAGATTTGGACTGGGGCTGGCGTAAGGCGACCGCAGGTGCGAAGGGGGATGCGCATCTGCGAGCCCGCAGATACGAGAAAAGGGCCGCAAATGCGAGGTTTTGGAAGGATGGCTGTTTCCACAGGCGCGCATTATTTTCCGCAAAAGTGGATGCGTAGGTGCGAGCCCAGGCACCGCAGGTGCGAAAATGCCTGGGCAGTGTTTAAAACGAGGGTTCCGAGATTTTTTTCTCATTTTTGGACATTTTGGAGCTCGGTTTGGGCAATTTTGGAGAGGAAATTTTCCACACAACTTGGGGTAAGTGTTCTTAACTCCCTTGTGATTATATTCGATAAATTCATCTATATTTTGGTGTAAAATTATTGAATCTTCAAGAGAAATAGAAGAAAATTTCTATAATGTCACAAAACAAAATTTTCAAGTTTGAATACCGATTTGGAGTCGGATTTGAGTGAAATTAGTATGGTTGAACTTGTAATTAGATGGGTTGTCGTATTTTGTGAATTTCATTAGATTTTGATATGTGGGCCCCACGAGTGATTTTGGGGCGCAATTTCGGATTTTTGGAAATATTAGTATTTTGATATGGAATTAATTCCTATAATTTTGTGGGCTGAATCAAATTATTATGACTAGATTCGAGCCGTTTGGAAGTTGATACGCGCAGAATGGAATTTCTGGAGCATTGCTTAGCATGCTCGACATTGGATTTGGCCTGTTCGAGGTAAGTAACTCTTCTAATCTTGGAGTTGAGGGTATGAACCCTGAATATATGTATTCTGTAAATTGTTGGGAGGTGACGCACATGCTAGGTAACGGGCGTGTGGGCGTGCAGTATAGAAATTGTGACATAATTATTTCTGTGGAATTTGTAATTAAATAATCTTGGCATTTTCCATGCAGTTTTATGAGTTATAGGTATTGAGCTGAAAAGCATATTAAAAATCATGTTGAGGCTATGTGCCAATATTATTGGGACCCCCAGAGGTCATATTGCTGTGAATTATTTGTTTTAAATTGAAAATTCATACTCAATCATATTCATTTCATTGCATATCATATCTCAGTCTCTGTTGTTATTTATTGATACATCATATCATCATTTTTGGGCTATTTTTCATGACATTGTGAGCCCGAGAGACTGGAGAGATTGATGACTGAGTGAGGCCGAGGGCCTGATTTGTGAGGATATTTATGGGATCGGGTTGTACGCCGTAACATGTTGCATATTTATGGAAACGGGGTGCACGCCGCAACATGTTTGATATCGGCTGAGGGCTTGGTTGTGAGGATGAGTGTGGATCGGGGCTGCCCGCCTGCAACATACTTTATTATTATAGCACGTGAGTTGTCCGTGCAGATTATAGCGCTTGGGCTGAAGGAGCCCCTACGAAGTCTGTACACACCCCAGTGAGCGCAGGTACCTACTGAGTGCGAGTGCCAAGTGCCGAGTGACTGGGAGGCATGAGTGATTGTGAGGTATGCCCGAGTGGTAAGAGTGATTGTGAGGTATGCCCGAGTGGCACGAGTGACTGTGAGGTTTGCCCGAGGGGCTGTATATGAGTGATGTTCTGCCCGAGGGGCTGTTTATGATTTTATCACTGAGTTGCATCGCATTGGCATGCACACATGACATACATGCATAAAGATATATTTTTCCTCATGCTGTACAACATCACATCATTCATGATTTTTCACACATTTTTGACAGATGGGCATAGTGATGCATTTGTTTTTACACAGGTTATCCGGAAGGAAAATGAAACATCTTATTTATTATTGACAAGATTTTGGGAGGAATTTAATGTTTTCAAACTATTCATATTTTTGGCAACTCCGGCAAAAGATTTGAGTTTTCACTAATGGATTTGAAAGGAAGAACTATTATTTTTGAAATCATGATTTGGCTGAGCATTTTATTCACTGAGTTACTTCTGGTATTATTTTTTGTTATGGACTGTTGTGGACTATTGGTTTTGGACCCGACCTTGGTGGAAGCTCGTCACTACTTTCAACCTACGGCTAGGTTTGTTACTTACTCAGTACATGGGGTCGGTTGTACTGATACTACACTTCTGCACATTTTGTACAGATGTTGGCCGTTGTTGTTGCTATGCTCGATGGTTGCGGGATTTGAAGACGTACCTGCATTCCTGTTGTAGCTGCCTCTTGTTCAGGGTAGCCTTAGATTTATAAAAGCTCTGTTTATGTATTATTCAAACAGACTATGTATTTATTTCATTTCCGCTTTATATACTCTATTCTTAGAAGCTCATGATTTGTACTACCAGTTCTTGGGGATTGTACAAGATTAAGACCTTTATTCACTTAAATTGTTTTAATAATTATTATTGAAATTGGATAGTTGGTAATTGGCTTACCTAACGGGTTGGGTTAGGTACCATCATGACTAGTTGGATTTTGGGTCGTGACATACATAAGGAAAAAATGAATTCCGGAAAGAACTGCTCAACCCACGTGACTAATTAAACAACAAAAAAGGTGTTATGAACCTTCCTTAGAAATGAGAAGCAAAACAAACAAAAATAGGTACATAGAACTATACTCAACATCACATTGTTGCGGCGTGCAACCCGATCCATACATGATACCGTGCAATCCGATCCAACCATGATACCCGTGGAGGCGTGCCCCCCGATTCTACTATATATCCTATAGGGAAATACTTTACCAAGTTAAAATGCTCATAACTACGAAATACCCGATTATTGACCACAAGCACGCCAAGTGCATAATACCATCCCTGGGGAGACAGATAGCGTCATACGCTACAAAACGCAAGCAGGACTAAGATGCGATATATGATCTGCATCTCGAGAGCCATCCTGCTCACATAACATCATCGTTATACGGAAACTCAACACATATGCAATCAATCAAGCCGTTTCACAACCCACACAGCACAATATAGTATTACATGAAATAGCTGACGATAAAATAAAATCCAACGTCTGAATACTCCTCCATAAAGAGCGCTATGCTGAGATGAACACATCTGGCCTGAGATAGAGCCCACATTCATATTTTAGATCCATCCACGGACCTCAAGCCGATTCTGATCGTACCGCACTGGGCTAATAACCTTTCAAGGATCCACAATAACCCCTGACACACAAGAACAACCGTCAAATCCAGAACACACTTCCACAGTCCACAACCAAATGAACCGAGCGCCCTTCAGGCATAAATTCTCACATTAGCGATAGTACCAAAAATCTCCACACTTGGTTTTAAATCTTCAATCAATCAAGTGACTAAATGTCACACTTATACAATTTTCCTGTGGGACACGCTCCCGCAACCTTCCGCACCAGACAACGAGCATGCACATCCATGCCACCGGCCACACAAATGCTGTAAAGCAATCAAGAATCCGCAATCATTACGCAAAGCCTCCCATACAAGATACCGATCTCAGGTGACGCCAAAGACAATACCAGCTGACTCTAACCACCTGAGTCCTTTCTTGCTCATCCGAGATCGTGATATTCCTGCCAACACCAAATGGCAACCTTGATCCTCGACTTCCGATTCCCATGCTACCTTCTGCACCTAATCATGACAATAAGCAAATGTACAAAAATTTCATCATAACTCCTGAACCACTAATAGGGTACACACTTCATAATATAGAAACCTTTCACTTAACTCATTTAAGCAGAACCATAGCAACACTCGACTGAATTCCTATAATTGAAGAAAATATAAACCTCAAGTAGTGGTCTAAACCACCATAACTCTTCCGGAAATCCCTTTACACCACAAAGCCATACGAATCGAATACCTCCCAAATCAACCAAGTTGTGGTGGCGCTCAAGCCCAAGTGTACAACCACAAACCACATGTATAACTTCACGATGGAGAAACTGGTCACTACCATCACCGTGCTGATTCAACCATTACCAACCGAGCCACTTCTTCTACTTTACTCGGGACTTACCCTAGAAATAATAATAGCTCCATTCAAAACATCATGACCCCAAATCCGCACTTATCCGGAGTGACCTTATTTCACGAGACCATGCTGTCTCAAAACCCATGAACCATCACATACTTTCGTTGTGCATATTCGCATCTTTAACGGGTACACTCATTCTGATAATTTTCCTATGATTCCAAAGTTATTTTCTCCCATTCTTCCATTGCTACACCGCATACCGAAGATAACATAGAACACTCCAAGCCCTTTTTATAATCTGCTACAACAACTCAATAGTTAACCATACTATGGACTCGAAATCCTTAAGCACCACACTTTAACTTTTGAATCCACTAGGACCGTTGTTGAGAGTCACCCACTCTGACTTGGTCCCGAATATAATCAAACTCTAAGGCTCCTCTAGCACATGGACGCCCTCTCACGAAGCACCCGACTGAATCACTTTCCTTGTAAATCACCTCTAAACGAAGCATAAATCCTGAATCTTCTCAAAGCCTGAACTTGAGTCAATAAGGCCAACTATAGCACACATTCCTCAATCCTTTTCTCAAATTACCGCTGATGTTCTCTTTCCTTAGTCGTAATAACCCACCAATATGCCGATAACCAGAAATCTCACAAGTAGACAACCATGCAATCCCATCGTAGCCGGTGGGGCTCTCCCACTTAGCTTGAAGCTACCATTGCATAATTCTGGAATCCACCAAGAATCCTTATCCCCCATTGATATGATCTTGTACAATCAACCGTTAATTTGCCTCAAAATCTTCCTGTTAACCATTTCATGAACACTCTGAATCACTAGCCACGTTTTTATATTCAACTTCTCACCGGATAGCCAGTAGAAGCTTCGTTAGCCATGCGACTGCTGACCTGCTCACAGGAGATAACCCACCTATGGAAATTACATGCCGACATCTTCCAACGTCGTTGTACTGGGTACACTTACTACATAATCAGTAACCCATCCTGAGCCCGTGCTCATTCACGAGCTGTACAAGTCCATTCACTCCTCATGGACATCAACTAAAAGGTGCGACAGTACATTCCCATCCAAAGTCATGTTGTATTCTTCCTATCAGGCAACTCCTTCCCGTCCTATCCACTCTCCCCCGTATAATAGCCAATATTCCAAATTAAGTCTGTAGACCTAGTCACTATCCACCATGAAATCCCGAATCACTCTAAACTTTTCCCAAGGCGTGTAGATATCCTACCACAGAACCCATCTGATACTCTGCCATTCTCTCACTTTGGTTAAACCCTCTCCTTTAATCAACTACCCGACTTCTGTTTCTCACACTTGGCCTTCTAGAAATTTAACCACTGCAAGACACCTCCCACATGTTCTTTCTCATCCTTCGCTGCCCAGTTGTTTCCTTAAATCAAAATCTACCTCTGTTGCACTTGAACCAATCGATCGCTACCAACTTTAAACCTTTACGAAGATCATCTTTCTTGAGCCCTCAACACCCGTATCACCGATTAAGTCCTGAACCAACGCACACTGCGATCTCTAACAACCGCTTCCCCGACACTATTTCACACTGTCCTGCCCCAAAGGCAAATTGATGAAGACCATAACATCGGCGAACTTAACACATTCAATACAGGGCGACGACACCACATCACATATGAAAATTCCACCATGCTCGAAATACCAAGTCTCGTTACTCCATCAACCCAAACCTAAACATTCATAGTCCGATTGTCTTTCCTTCACCGGAAATAAAATACTGGATCTCTGAATCATGCATTGAGTAAACCTCCTTCCAAGTCATTCACTGCTTCGATGCATAGACAAGCATCCTACCATTACACAAACACAGTGTGATAGCAACGCATGGATCTTCATAACAATCAATGCTAAACCTCAAAACCTTAGGTAATACTGATAATGAGATGCAATGACAGAACGACCTTCCGCAAGGAGACGACAATAGCCCAATCAAATACGTAGGGAGAAACATCCTGCACCACATCTGTAGTACCATTAAAATTCCCCGATTCCCAATTTATAACAAGCATTTCACGTCCCATAAGACTGAATAGGAACGGAATGAAGGCATTAGCCTCAAAGGAATCGAACCACACGATGAGGAATCAAGAAGGGAAGTGCTCCTAACAGTCATGTAGCCTCTTGAAGATAAGTACAAATATCTCCGTACAGATCCGCAAAACTCTACTACACTCGCTCATGACTCGTGAGACCTAAGTGAAGCTAGTGCTCTGATACCATATTGCACAACCCAAAATTCATAAAGGTTGTGATGGCACCGGACACCAGTGTTAGGCAAGCCAACAATAAATACTTAATTGGGTTCTCATTTTGTTACTTTTGAAATCATATTTTCCTTCAATTTGAATAGTAAAGAATGGGGATTTACAGAGTAAATAATAATATTTTTAACAAATTCAATACAGAACAACCCATAATCGTCCCAAAATTCGGTGTCACAAGTACATGAGCTTTAACTAGAAATAAAAAATAAAATATAACAACTGTCTGGAATACAAATTGGACAAGAAAAATGTAAGTACTCTGAAGGAGACTCTGCTGGCTGCGGATCATAGTATAGAATGCAGCTCACCTAAGTCCCCACCATAACCGCGCCTCTGCGCCCACAAGGCCACTAAACATATATGTACTTGCACAAAAATGTGCAACAAGTATTGTATAAGTACGTAAATCAACGTGTACCCAATAAATATCCCGCCTAACCTCGAAGAAGTAGTGACGAGGGGTCGACTTTGACACTTACTATGGGCTATAAATAGGATATCAGTGATATAATTAGGTATGGATTATATAAAACGGTTGCAAGCTCAATATTTTGAAGTAAGTAAGCAGTTCTTTTATAAGTAAGAAATCTCCAAATTTATTTTCCATTATTTAACAATTTATCTCAGGCCAAGGAGGCAATATCATTTATTGTAAATTCCAAAGCAATCAATTCAATAATGTGCAAATCATGTCGAGGTCATACGACTCGCTCCAACATAAATATTTAAACTATGCACTATCGAGGGTCGAACGACACGAACCATAGATGCATCTATTTAATCTGCCGAGGCGTTCAGCCCGCTCCACAAAAGATAAACACATTCAACAGTCAATCAAGAATTCTTTAAGGAGAAATTATCCAAGGAAATATCAATTCTCATTTAACGGTCAAGAAAAATGAAGTTTAACCTCTTTAAAATTCATTTACCAAGTTCAATATGATTTAAGCAATTTAAATTAACAATAAGGTTGCAAATATCGCAAGTATAGAATGATTTGGGTCCTAGACTACCCGGACTTAGCATAATAGTAGCTACGCATGGACTCCTGTCACCTCGTATGTACATATCCCCCACAAATAGAAACACATATCGTATTATTTCACCTATGGAGTTATTTTTCTTTTACAAGGTTAGAAAGGAGACTTACCTCGCTCCGAAATTTCACAACTGGCTCCCAAGGCTTTCCGAAAAATCAAACCGACGCTCAACGCTCCGAAACTAGTCATAAATTGAGAAATTCCATAAATATATACTCAAATACTCATTATAATCCTATTTACAACAATTCTCAACTCTGTTCGAAAAGTCGATAAAAACCACCCTCGCGCCTTCGTGCCCGGATTTCGAAAATTTTCGAAGATAAACTTTACCCATAACCCCACGAACTAAAATATATAATTTATTTTCAATTAAATGCCAAATTTCGTGGTCAAAATCCAAAAATACCAAATTCTAGATTTTTTACCAAAACCCCACAGTTTCTACTAATGTTCATGCTTAAATCCTCATAGACTCCATGTATTTAACTTATAATAAGTGGGAATCACTTACCTTGTGTTGCTTGATGAAAATATCCCTTTGGAGCTCTCCAATATCGCCCAAACCAAGTGAGAAATGAGAGAAGAAGAGACAAATCTCGCTCTTAAAACCATTCTGTCCAGCGCCATTTCCGCACCCGCGGCTTCGCAGGTGCGAGACCCCTTCCGCTTCTGTGCCTTCTTCCGCTTCTGCGCTCAACCTTTCGCTTCTACGCTTGCGCAGATGCGGCCAAAACTCCGCACCTGTGGTCCTTCACCTGGGCGACCTGCTCCACTTCTGCGGCTCCTATGTCGCTTCTGCGGCCAAAACCTCGCAGGTGCAGTTACACTAGATGACAGCAACCCTCAACCCTTCTTCTAAGTCCCAACTCAATTTGTTTACCATTCAGATTTCACCCGAGGCCATCGGGACCTCAACCAATTATACCAACACGTCCCAAACTACATTACAAACTCAGTCGAGCCTTCAAATCATATCAAACAATATCAAAACTATGAATCACCCTCCAATTCAAACCTAATGAACTTTGAAGCTTCAAACTTCTACCTTCGATGCCGAAACCTATCAAATCACGTCTGATTGACCTCAATGTTTGCACTCAAGTCATAATTGAAATTACAGACCTACTCCAACTTCCGAAATCAGAATTTAACCCCGATATCAAAAAGTCCCCTCCCGGTCAAACTCTCCAAAAACCTTCAAATTTCTAACTTTCGCCAAATGACCCTGAAATGACCTACGGACCTCCAAATCCACTTTCGGACGTGCTCCCAATACCATAATCACCATATGGGGCTATTCTCAGACTCAGAATCCCATAATCACCATACCATAAATGCACTCCAACCCAAATTTATGAAATTCTTCCAAAATGCCAACTTTCACAATAGGCGCCGAAACGCTCCCAGGTCATCCAAAATACGATACGGACATACGCCCAAGTCCAAAATTATCATATAAACCTGTTGGAACCTTCCAATCACAATTCCAAGGTCGTTTACTCAAAAAGCAAACCTTAGTCAATTCTTCCAACTTAAGGCTTCCGAAATTAGAATTTTCTTTCCAATTCAACTGCGAACTTCTCGAAATTCAATTCTGACCACGCGCACAAGTTATAATACCTGAAGTGAAGCTACTCAAGGCCTCAAAATACTGAACGACACGCTGGAGCTCAAAATGACCGATCAGGTCATTACAGACTATGCATTTACAATCTCCAATTCAAGAAGCCAATGTTATACAACAAGGAGACGATTGCAATAAAGATTTCAGTGGTATTATATATTACAATATAATTGTAGGGAAAAAACAATAGCTTTCATATAAGTTTCAATTTTCCCAAAATAATGGATGCAACCAACATACAATGTTGTTCTTTTGTTTTTAATTTTGTAGGTGAACCAGTCGACTACATCAATGTAGGTGATTCGGATAATGACTCTAGGTCTAGAAAAAGAGCAGTAACACTTGATGATTTTGAGATACCAGAGAACTTCTCACATATTGTTAAGTTTAGCGAGATTAAAGAAGATGAAACAACCCCGTTGCATCAAGGAAGAACAAGGGTTCCTGAAAAGCATACCAGATCTCACTTTCTCCCTTATTTAAGTTATGGGGGAAGCACTTCTGTTGAACCTCCTAGAATTTTCAACATCAAGCATCTATTTACTAGGGTTATTGGCGACGATGTTGATCCTCACTTGTTGGAAGAATTTAATAAGTGGTTATATTTAGGTACCGACATGATTTCAAAGAGGTTAGATTATACACTTTTTTCATATTATCGAGTGCATACAATTTATGGATTTCCAATTGAAACTACATAATAATTGTACTTGTTATGTCGTTAAATAGGAAGAAGGCGCCTTATAATTTAAAAGATAACCAGCTCAACTTGTGGTTTGATCTTGGAGTGGAGAAAGTTGATAAAAAGGACTAGTTTTATACTTTGGCACATCCTGGGCAAATCCTCAACAACACGATACACACATACCCTGCAGAAATTTAATGATTAGATGTAGTATTCTGTTATTTTAGATATCTGTAGATTTTTTGTTTGAAAATTATAGTTAAATTGTATTCAACATTGAGAAATAATGAAATCTATTTTTTTTGTAGCACATTGATGTTATACTATTTGAGGAAGAGAGAAAAGTATGGTCCTGAAAATAAAATACGGTTTACAACTACTGACTATATCTTCAAGACTAGAATTGAACAAATTTATGAGAGGTACATTAATGCTCCTGCCGATAGGAAGCCTGCTGTTGTCAAACTCCAGAATGTCGTATCACAATACATATTGAGGTACCGATTACTTGCAAATGTTGCATGGGACAAAGTTGATTTGTAATTATGACCATAAACATTGTGGAGAAATTTCATTGGTTGTTGCTTGTATTTGACATTACCGATAGGGTTCTATATGTTTATGATTCTATGGTCTCTTTACAAAATCACAAACTTATTGAATCTGTTGTCGACAAGTTTGCTATTATGATCCCCATCTACTTGTCATGCACTGGCTTCTATGGCAAGCGCCCAAACATCAACTATAAGAACACAAAGGCATATATTGAAAAAGGTGTTACTTACCCTCTTGACATTCACTAGTTGGTCGGTGAGATACCCCAGCAAAAAGAGGGATCACTGTATGTGCTGATTTTCCTTCGATTTAACCAATTATAATTTACATTGAATGCTAAATCTTTTCCCCTATTATTTTTCGCAGTGACTGTGGTGTATACGTGTGTCGCCATTTGCAGAATATGACAGTATTAGAGAGCTATCGATTTCAAAGGAAGACCTTTCTGATAGTGATCAATACTGTAGATGCTATGGAGCGCTCCTTTGGGATTATACTAGGAAAAAGAAAGAGCTTGGTGCAATTAGTGAAGGTGAGGTGACTGGCAGATTAGCAAGAAGAAAAAGGTGTACCAGCTGTGAAGGAGAGAACACGAGTCTGAAATAAAAGAATTAGTTGCCCTTTTCAGTAGAAGAATTGTAGTTAAAGTGTTTAGTTGTAGCTAAATTGTAGTAAAGTTGTAGGAAAAAGAATTAGTTTCCCTTTTTGGTTGAAAGTTATTAGTACTTGATCTCGATATTGGTATTATATAATTTCTTTACAGCATAACTACAACTATGTCTACAACTACTATACAAAAATACATAATCTATTTACTTTTAGTAGTATTGTTAGGAAAGGCTGAAACGTAATAAATAAACCCAATGTTTGAACAAAACAACTACAAATCAATTGCATTAAGAGTTAAAATCTATTTAGCAAACATTCATTGTAAGAGACAATCTTTATTCAAATTAGCAACACAATTACACCACAACTATAATTCTCCAGAACAGAAAAAATATAACTTAATATGTCTTAAAGGACAAATTATCATCAACAGTACTCAGTAAAAAAAATCTTTAAACTATATCAATTTTTATTTCTTTTTTGGGAGCATTCCTACAAGAACTTTTGGTATGCCCTTCTAGTCCGCAATTGCCACATGAAACCTTGTACTTTTTTGCATTTACTTCATCATATGGTTTGTATATTTATTTTTGAGGTCTCTCTGACTGCCTTTTCCCAGTAGGTGGCATTACAACTTCTTCAACTATATGTTGTAGCACATTCTATTTGCTTTCATCAGACATCGAGTCTATTGGTATTTCATAAGTCTGCATAAGGCTCTCCCTCATGTAATAAGGAGAACATTAGTTTTCATAAGACTCGTTCCTGTGCCTCAAAGCCGCCAAAGCATGTGGACAAGAAAGTTCATCAAGCTGGAATTGTCCATAACTACATCTCTTGTTTTGAAGGCAAACAATGAAGAACTTCACACCATCTATTACAATATGTATGTAATATGTTGAAGCCTTCATATACAATTTTATTACAAACACACAATAAGTTGTCAGCAACAAATACAAAATAAAATAACTACAATTATACAATAACATTTCTATAATTATCAGTATATATTTAGTTTGATGAAATCAATGATCTGATGTTATTGGCCATAACTTATTCTCACACTACAACAAAATGGGACTTTAGCGGTAATTATTTAGTGGCAATAAATTAATTGCTGACAATTTATTTGCGGAAGACAAATATTAGCGGCCAATGGATATTAGTCGGTAAATATTTATTTTTGGTATTCCCTCCAATTTTTAATTTTTCCTCTAAATCCTCTCCCGCGTAAACATTATACCCTCTCATACCCGGAAATTACAATTAAAGAAAAACAATTCCTAAGGCAAGCTCTCTAAATATCCATCGGCAACCAAATTGACGGCCACCATCAGATTGTTGGTAAGTATCTCTATTTTTCTTTAGGTATTACCATCATGTGGATCGACTATATTAGAGTCAGTGTATGGTACAAAAACAAAGTTTGAATCTCGCATCAGATTGCAAAAGCCAACGAATATGATGAGTTTTTTTTTTGGTTACTTTGTTGATGGGTTTCTATAATTTTTATCTCCCATCTCAATAACTACAAGAACGCACATAGCAATTACGTTGTCTGAGTTTTGCAATTCAACAATTATAACAAAACCCAAAGCGCCAGACTACTCCTCAGACATCGGATAACCATTATACTCAGTTCCCAAGCCATCGTCTTGAAACTTCTAATTCGGTTGATGAAATTTTCTAATTGCTGAGTGTAAGATTTTTGATTTCCGAAGATTTAATTCTTGAAAGAGAATTTTCTTAGTATCTTTTCTAATTTGGTATTGTTGGTTTATATAATTTTCTAGCTTCCAATTTCTATGAAACTATTTTTTCAATAATCAAATCATACCACCTACTGATTGCTGCAATGTAGATGATTTTATAGCATAATTTTCCATATTGCATTATAAATTTAGTGATTTAACTTCATTATTTTTATATTCTAGATCTCTAGTTGTTGAGATTTTATAGAAAATCTAGTGCGATATAATAAGTTTTTTTCTCTCTAATATATATTTTAGAAAAACATTCATCTGCCAGAGCATTTGTGATTGTATCAAGAGGAAGAGGTTGAATATGAACACGCTATTTATTTCAGTAAATCTAAAATTGAAAATAAATTATGTGTGTTTTAATATATAAAAAAATAATGTGAGTTTTTGAGATTTTATAAACTTAAGAATGCCCACCTACATCGACTGCGATATAACTAGTACTATTTGCGCATCTTCTTTGGTATTCCTTCTTCACTGGTTCATATAATAAAGTTGATGTAATTCAATTTTTGAGAAGTGTGTCTTGGATAATTTCTGATGATATTTCTTGAACTTGTGTGCTATGGATTTATATATTAAGAAGATGATCTATTGAGTATTTGAAGTCGATTTGTGATTTGTGATGTCCTAACTATGGTAGTTTGTGATTTGTAGAGATAATTTTCTTTTGTGTTAGCTATGTTGTGATTTGTGATCTTTGGATGCTGTGAAATTGGCGGGAAACTGATTGGATTGATTCCTCTGTATTTCCTAATGTTATATATTTACTTTCGATTGTTATAAGCTATTCATTGCAGATTATACTTCAAAGAAAATTTCGTTAATTTAAGCGTAAGGTAATTCTATTTGAATTATGAATTTAGGTGGATGTGAACTATTCAGTCATAAGGTAATTTTAGTAGTTAGATTCTTGTTACTAAAATTAGTTCGTTTTCTTTATAGTTCTATCCTTACTGGTACTATGGATGTGGATTTCGCAGTTTAATCCTTTGTTTGAATGAATAACTCATTCAAATTTATTATGCTTAAATCAATTTAATGGAGTTACTTGCATTTGTTATTTATGTTTAGTTATCTATGATGGAATCAACCTCAATTATCTTTTATCTTTTCTGCTTCTTCCTCGTTTCTTAAGTCACTAAGAAATTCTCCTCTTTTTACTAATGTATTTTTAGCTCTTATAATAATTGCAGAAAATAAAAGAATATCTTGAATGTCATGGACATTTCTAGAAATAAAAGATGGATGTATTCTGACAGAGTTAGTAAAGAATACTTAGACGGAGTCAAGGACTTTTTAAACCACGCATTTTCTGAAAAACAAGATGGATTTTTTTTTATGTCCTTGTATGGAATGTGTGCTTATCCATCAAGTAAATCGGGCCACAACATATGCTCAAATTGAGTTTAATGGTATTATGCCTTCATATGATGCTTGGTTTTGTCATGGGGAGTCTCTAAAGGCATCAAATAATACTCAAGTAAATAATCGCAACCAATCAACTTTAAGGGGCGATGATATGAGAGGAATGATACATGATGTCTTTGGAGGCTTTACACATTTCATGGAGACTAGCGTTAGTTAAAGGGGTCAGATGGAACCAAACCTACAAGAAAATACTACTCATCCATCTAGAAATCAATCTCATCTAGAGGTGAATAAGTTTGAATGGCTCATGAAGGAATCAAACGAAGAACTATATCCTGGATGCAAGATGTTTAGCAAACTATTCTTTTTGCTGTATATCTATCGTACAAAATGCATGTTCAAATGGTCAAGCGAGTATTTTAATGCTTTACTTGGACTATTGAAGGATGCGTTGCCTGAAGGTGAAACATTGCCTCCTTCTTTCTATGAGACCAAAAAGATAGTCGAAAGCTTGGGCTTAAAGTATGAAAAGATTCATGTTTGTCCCAATGATTGCATGCTTTTTAGGAAAGAGCTTTCTAATAAGAATGTCAATAAATGCAAAATTTGTGGGGCTTCTAGATGGAAAAATAATGTTAGAAAAAGTTTAGCCAAGGTCCTAAGGTATTTTCCTTTAAATCCAAGGTTGTAGAGATTGTTTATGTATTCAGAAACTTCTAAAGCAATGCGATGAAATCATGAAGAGCGCAACAAAGATGGAGTTCTAAGACATCCTGAAGATTATGAAGCTTGGAAGAGTTTTGATAGTAAATATCCCAAATTTGTTGGAGATCCTCGCAATATCTGCCTAGGATTAGCTTCTGATGGGTTTAATCCATTTGGTACAATGCGAACTATTCATAGTACATGGCCAGTTATTTTAATACCATATAATCTTCCACCATGGATGTGCATGAAGCAAGAGTTTTTCATTCTGTCCTTACTTATTCCTGGACCAAAAGCGCCTGGCAATAATATTGATGTCTTTTTGCAACTTTTAATAGAAGATTTAAATGAATTATGGGATGTCGGGGAAGAAACATATGATTCCTCTACTAAGAAGATATTTCAAATGCGAGCAGCTCTTATGTGGACTATAAATAATTTTCCAGCATATGGTACTCTCTCTGGATAGTGCACTTATGGTTGGTTTGCATGCCCTTCTTGCAACATAAACACTCAATCTAGAAGGCTTAAACATGCCAAAAAGTTTTGTTACATGGGGCATCAACGCTTCTTGAAGTCGGGATATATATATCGGAATGATGCAAAATCGTTTGATGGGACTAAAGAAATAAGACCTGCACTTTGTCCAGTATCTGGGTCACTAGTGCTGAATCAAATTAAAAATATAAAATTTACTCTCGGCCAATCGAGTGAAGGGGTAAGTGGGGTAATGAAAAATACATGAAAAACGAGGAGCATTTTTTTTATCTTCCTTATTAGGAGTCTAACTTGGTGCGCCATGATCTTGATATGATGCACATAGAAAAGAATGTATGTGATAACTTAATTTATACACTATTGGATCTTGGTAAGAAATCTAAAAACAATTTAGAAGCTCGTCTGGACTTGAAGGAGATGAAAATAAGACCAAGCTTATGGCCTCAATATCTGGCTAGTGTGAGAGCATATCTTCTTGCTACTTTCTTCATAATGTCTCCGAATGAAAAGGAGTTATTTTATGAAGTACTACAAAATGCCAAGTTTCCACATGGCTATGCATCTAATATCTCACGTTGCATCCGCAAACGAAAGATATATGGGCTAAAAACTCATGATTGCCATGTTATAATGCAAGAACTTCTTCCTCTTGCCTTACGAAGATCAATAGATAAAAGAGTCAGTTCAGTTATAATTGAACTATGCACGTTCTTTCGTGTTTTGTGTAGAAAAGAGCTAAAACTAGACGAGATTTAAAGTTACTTGAAGAAAAAAATCGAGAAACCTTGTCTACGATGGAGAAACTCTTTCTTCCAGGGTTCTTTACTGTTATGGTTCACTTGGTTATTCACTTAGTAACTGAGGCTAAACATGCGGGGCCAGTACATTATCGCTGGATGTACCCAATTGAAAGGTATGAAGAATACTGGTGAATTTTTATTAGATATATTTAGTTGTTAGATATTATAATATCAAACTAATAATATTACTTTATTTCATATAGGTACTTGGGTACGTTAAAATCATATGTTCGTAATCGTGCATGCCTAGAAGGTTCAATAGCAGAAGCATATATAGCAAATGAATGCTTGGCATTTTGCTCACGATATTTGGAGGGCGGAGATTCAAGGTCTTATTGCTCAAGAAAATGCGATGACAACATTGAGCATGAAACTAGTAAAGAAGAATGTCTTTTTCCTACTGTTGGAGAGTCCTGTGGTGGAGTAGATGTATTTGTGTCACGACCCAAAATTCCCACCTTCCGACCGTGATGGCGCTTAACATTTCATTTGCTAGGTAAGCCAACGTTAGAATAATATTAACTAATTTTTAAACAATCTTTAAATTATTAATAATCAAGGAAACAAAAGCGGAAGCAAAGTTTGAAATATAGTGAAATAATTCATAAAATTAACGGTGTCTAAATACCTTCCCAGAATTGGTGTCACAAGTACACGAGATTCTAGAATAAATACAAATAAAGGTCTGAATAAATAAAGTTGTCTGAAAATAAACACACAACTAAAGTAAAATAGACGGGGACTTCAGAACTGCGGATGCTATGCAGTTATACCTCAAGTCTCCTCTGGTAGCTGAAATCTGAGCAAGTTTATGGTACGCCACTGGGACCAACTCCAAAATCTGCACAAGAAGTGCAGAGTGTAGTGTCAGTACAACCGACCCCATGTACTGGTAAGTGCTGAGCCTAACCTCGACGAAGTAGTGACGAGGCTAAGGCGGTTCACTTACATTAACTTGTACGCAATATTGATAACAACAACAAATAATAGAAATAAATTAGGTAACTCATTTATAATAATTGAAGCCAGCTCAGCAGTCATAATTCATTATTATTTCAACCGATTCTGTTGCAGCGTGCAACCCGCTCTCACAATGTATTCACATTCAATTCTGTTGCAGCGTGCAACCCGCTCTCTCAATATATTCCCTTTAATCAAGTCTGTCATGTATTTATTTCAATCAAGTATATATATAGACCTTTAAATAAGTCTGTTGCGGCGTGCAACCCGATCCTCCAATATTAACTTTTTAATAAGTCTGTTGCGGCGTGAAACCCAATCCTCCAATATTAACTTTTTAAAGTCTGTTGTGGCGTGCAACCCGATCTTCCAATATTGACTTTTTAATAAGTTTGTTGCGGCGTGCAACCTGATCCTCCAATATTGACTTTTTAATAAGTTTGTTGCGGCGTGCAACCCGATACTCCAATATATATCCTTTTCAATCAATTTTGTTGCGGCGTGCAACCCGCTCCTCCAACATATTCATTTACCAATTCTTATAGAAAATATTTTCCCGATAAATGCAACAATTAATATAAAACTATAAGACAACAAGCATACAATAATTATGATTTAATTATCAAACAAATAATGACAAATAGCAAATTTCTATGGAAATCAGGGAGAAAATAAGCAGTTTAATATTTAATATGCGAAATGTCAAATAACAATTAAGACAGATAATTCAAATAGCATGTAACAATTAATGAGAGAATTCAAGGATTAATGTTTGACAAAGAATATGAGAGAAACAATTATTATAATAATTAATTCATGATTTAAAATAATTTATGATTTTTCAAGTAAATAGGCAAACAATCAATTTGACGACATATAGACACTCATCACCTCGCCTATACGTCGTTCACATGTATTTCACATAACAAATAATTTAAGGGTTATATTCCCTCAAGTCAAGGTTAACCCCGGCACTTACCTCGCTTTGTAAATTCCAATCAATTACTCAACCACAACCTTTCCTTTTAAATTTTCCTCCAAAAGCTTCAAATCTATTCATAAACAATTCAATATATTCAATACTAATCATAGGAATTAATTTCATATGAATTTACACATTTTTCGGATAAAATCCGAAATATATTAAAATATTTGACAATGGGACCCATATCTCAAATACCGGAAAAACTCACGAAATCCGAACACTCGTTCTGATACGAGTTCAACCATATAAAATTTACTCAATTCCGATATCAAATGGACCTTCAAATCTTAATTTTTCGTTTTTGGAAAGTTATACAAAAATTCCAATTTCTTCCATCTAAATCCGAAATAAATGATGAATATAAGCTTAAATTTATGAAATACAATCACTATATGATAAAGAACACTTACCCAGTTCGAAATCATGAAAAACTCCTTTGAAATCGCCCCTAAGCCGAGTTATAATTGAGGGTTTTTGAAAAATGGGAAAAATCCCGTTTTGGTTCTGTTTTAAGTCACACGGGTCAGGCCTTCTTCGCGTTCGCGAAGGTCCTGTCGCATTTGCGATGAGTAGCAGCCTGTGGCTTTCGCGTTCGCGAAGGCTTTCCCCCCCCTGCCCTTCACGTTCACGAGGCATTGCTGGCGTTCGCGAGGCATTGCTGGCGTTCGCGAGGCATTGCTGGCGTTCGCGAGGCATTGCTGGCGTTCGCGAGACATTGCTCGCGTTCACGATAAAGGAATGATCAATCTTCACCCAGATGTGCCTAACACTACGCGTTCGCGAGGAGCTGGTCGCGTTCGTGAAGGGTAATGCCCCGATCGCTTCGCGTTCACGACCAAGCCTTTGCGTTCGCGAAGAAGAAAACTTCAGCTGCCCAGTTTACTCTTCGCGTTCGCGAGAGTACCTTCACGAACGCGAAGAAGGACATGCCAGAATACCTGCTGCAGCAAAATACCAGATTTTCAAAGTCCAAAACATCCCGTAGCCTATCTGAAACTCACCCCCGAGCCCTCGAGGCTCCAAACCAAACATGCTCACAAGTCCTAAAATATCATACGAACTTGCTCGTGCGATCAAATCGCCAAAATAACACCTAGAACTACGAATCGGACACCAAATCAAAGGATTTTTTTCAAGAAAACTTTAAAACTTATATTTTTACAACCGGACGACCGAATCACGTCAAATCAACTCCGATTCTTACCAAATTCGGCAGACAAGTCATAAATATAGTGGACCTATACCGGGCTCCGGAACCAAATACGGACCCGAGGTCAATAAATCCAACATCAGTAATTTCTTAGAAATCATTAAGCTTTCAAGCTTTTAATTTTTCATCAAAATTCCATATCTCGGGCTAGGGACCTCGGAATTTGATTCCGGGCATACGCCCAAGTCCCAAATCACGATACGGACCTATCGGAATTGTCAAAACTCTGATCCGGGTTGTTTGCTCAAAATATTGACCAAAGTCAACTTAGTTGAGTTTTATAGTTTTATTTCACATTTTAATCCATTTTTCACATAAAAACTTTTCGAAAAATTATTCGGACTGCGCACGCAAGTCGAGGAATCATAAATGGTGCTTTTCAAGGTCTTAAAACACATAATTACTTATTAAATTTAAAGATGACATTTTGGGTCATCACATTCTCCACCTCTAAAACAACCGTTCGTCCTCGAACGGAGTTAGAGGAAAAAAGTACCTGAGCTGGTGAATAAGTGTGGATATTTACTCTGCATGTCTGACTCGGACTCCCAGGTAGATTCCTCTATTGCACCCGAACTGAAGGATAACTCTTTGACCTCAACTGTCGGACCTGCCGGGCTAGAATAGCCATCGGCTCCTCCTCGTAAGTCAAATCTTTGTCCAATTGGACTGAGCTGAAATCTAACACATGAGACGGATCACCATGATATTTCTGGAGCATAGACACATGGAACACCGAATGAACCACTGATAAACTAAGTGGTAATGCAAGCCTATAGGCTACTTCACCCACCCTTTCTAGAATTTCAAAGGGCCAGATATACCTAGGACTCAACTTGCCCTTCTTTTCGAACCTCATTACACCTTTCATAGGTGAAACTCGGAGCAATATTCGTTCTCCAACCATGAATGCGATATCACGAACTTTACGATCGGCATAACTCTTTTGCCTAGACTGAGCTGTGCGAAGTCGATCCTGAATAATCTTGATCTTATCCAAGGCATCACATACCAAATCGGTACCCAACAACCGAGCCTCTCCCGGTTCAAACCAACCAACTGGCGATCGACATCGCCTTCCGTATAATGCCTCATATGAAGCCATCTGAATGCTTGACTGGTAGCTATTATTATAAGCAAACTCTGCAAGTAGTAAGAAATGATCCTAAGAAACTCCAAAGTCTATAACACAAGCGCAGAGCATATCTTCCAATATCTGAATAGTGCGCTCTGACTGTCCGTCTGTCTGTGGATGAAATGTTGTACTCAACTCCACCCGCATGCCTAACTCACACTGTACAGCCCTCCAGAAATGTGAGGTAAACTGCGTACCTCGATCTGAAATAATAGACACGGGCACACCGTGAAGGCGGACAATCTCACCAATGTAAATTTCAGCTAACCTCTCTGAGGAATAGGTAACTGCCACTGGAATGAAATGGGTTGACTTGGTCAACCTATCCACAATGACCCAAACTACGTCAAATTTTCTCTGAGTCCGTGGGAGCCCAACAACAAAATCCATAGTGATACGCTCCCACTTCCACTCCGGAATTTCTAACTTCTGAAGCAAACCACCAGGTCTCTGATGCTCGTACTTAACTTGCTGACAATTCAGATACCGAGCTACATGTGCAACTATATCCTTTTTCATTCTACTCCACCAATAATGTTTGCCGCAAATCTTGATACATTTTGGCGGTACCTGGATGAATAGAATATCTGGAACTGTGTGCTTCTTCAAGAATTAATTCACGAAGCCCACCCACATTAGGAACACAAATACGACCCTGCATTCACAGAACCCCATCTTCCCCCACAACAACATATTTGGCATCACCGTGCCACACCGTTTCCTTAAGGACAAGTAAGTGAGGATCATCATACTGCCTCAAATTAAGATATTTTTGTTTGAACAGATACTGGAGGCAACGATGATTAGTAAATACCTCACACGAGACACCGTAGAGATAATGCCTCCAAATTTTCAGCGCATGAACAATGGCTGCCAATTCTAAGTCATGAACAAGATAATTATTCTCGTGAACTTTCAACTGCCACGACGCATATGCAATTACCTTGACATCTTGCATTAATACTGCACCAAGCCAAATGTGAGATGCGTCACAATATACCGTATACGATCCTGAACCTGTGGGTAATACCAACACTGGCGTCGTAGTCAAAGCGTTCTTGAGCTCTTGAAAGCTCAACTCACACTCGTCTGACCATCTGAATAGAACACCCTTCTAGGTTAGTCTGGTCAATGTGTTTGCTATAGATGAAAACTCTTCCACGAACCGACGATAATAACCTGCCAAACCTAAGAAACTCCGGATCTCTGTAACCGAAGTAGGTTTAGGCCAATTCTGAACAGCCTCAATCTTCTAAGGATCCACTATTATGCCTTCTGCCGATACAACATGTCCTAAAAAGGCAACTGAGTCTAACCAAAACTCACATTTTGAAAATTTGGCATATAACTGATTATTTTTCAAGGTATGAAGCACACTTCGAAGATACTTCTCATGCTCCTCTCGACTGCTGGAGTAAATCAAGATATCATCAATGAATACAACCACAAAAGAATCCAAATAAGGCTTGAACACCCGATTCATCAAATCCATAAATGTTTTTGGAGCATTTGTCAACCCAAATGACATCACTAGGAACTCGTAATGCCCAAACCGAGTCCGAAAAGCTGTCTTAGGGACATCAGATGCCCTAATCTTCAACTGATGGTAACCAGATCTCAAATCAATCTTAGAAAATACCTTGGCACCCTGAAGCTGATCAAATAAGTCATCAATTCTTGGCAGCGGATATTTGTTTTTGATAGTGGCCTTGTTCAACTGCCGATAGTCTATACACATCCGCATAGAGCAATCTTTCTTCTTTACAAATAGTACTGGTGTACCCCAGGGCGAGACACTAGGTCTAATGAATCCCTGATCAAGCAAGTCTTGTAACTGCTCTTTTAATTCTTTCAACTCTGGCGTGCCATACGATATGGTGGAATAGAAATGGGCTAAGTGCCCGGAGCCAAATCAATACATAAATCAATATCTCTGTCGGGTGACATCCCTGGCAGATCTGCAGGAACTACTTCTGAAAATTCACGAACAACTAGTACTGAGTCCATAGAAGGGACATCCGCACTGGGATCGCGAATATAAGCCAAATAGGCTAGAGACCCTCATATAAGAAATAACCCTACTGGCAGAATGGCTAGGAGTTCCTTTCCACTCTAACCGAGGTAACCCCGGCATAGCTAGGGTCACTATCTTGGCATGACAGTCCAATATAGGGGTGGCAACTGGGCCGGGCCCGGTCCTAAGTGGGCTTCGCGGGCCCGGTCCTACGTGGGCCGGTTCTAAGTGGGCCGGTCCTATACGGTCCGGTCCTAAACGGTCCTGGGCCTCGCGGGTTTATTGCTGTAACCGGCCCGGGACCGGGACCATGAACTAACGGGCCTGGGTTTAGTGGGCCGGTCCCGGTCCGGTTCCGGGCCTAAACGGGCCCAACAGAAACTTTTTATTTTTAATTTTTTTTTATAGAAGTTAGAGAAAAAAATAGTAATAAAGATATATAAGCTATATTCGATTTATATACTATATATACATCTTAATATATATATATACACATAGTATACATCTTAAGATATACTATATATATATAGTATAGTATAGTAGATCTTAATATATATATATACATCTTAAGATATATATATATATATATATATATATATATATATATATATATATATATATATATATATATATATATATATATGTATACTATACTATATGTATAGTTTAAGATATACTTTATATACATGTATATCTACTATATATATCTAGTATACTATGTATATATAGTATATCTTAAGATGTATATGTAGTATAGTATATATAGTATATCTTAATATGTATATATAGTATAGTATATATAGTATATCTTAAGATGTATATATAGTATATCGAATATAGTTTATATATCTTATGAGATGTATATATAGTATAGACTATAGTATAGACTATAGTATAGTATAAATATAAGCTTATATATATATATATATATACTATACTATATTACACTATATGTATAGCTTAAGATATACTATATATACATGTATATCTATTATATATATCTAGTATATCTAGTATACTATGTATATATAGTATATCTTAAGATGTATATATAGTATAGTATATATAGTATATCTTAAGATGTATATATCTACTGTATATATCTAGTATACTTAGTATATCTTAAGATATATATATAGTATATCTTAGTATACTTAGTATATAAGCTACATTCGATTTATATACTATATATACATCTTAAAATATACTATATATACATGTATATCTACTATATATATCTAGTATATCTAGTATACTTAGTATATCTTAAGATGTATATGTAGTATAGTATATATAGTATATCTTAAGATGTATATATAGTATAGTATATCTACTATATATGTCTAGTATACTATATATATATATATATAGTATATCTTAAGATGTATATATAGTATATCTTAAGATGTATATATAGTATATCTTAAGATGTATATATAGTATAGTATATATAGTATATCTTAAGATGTATATATAGTATAGTATATATAGTATATCTTAATATGTATATATAGTATAGTATATATAGTATATCTTAATATGTATATATAGTATAGTATATCTACTATATATATCTAGTATACTATGTATATATAGTATATCTTAAGATGTATATATAGTATATCTTAAGATATATATATAGTATAGTATATATAGTATATCTTAAGATGTATATATAGTATATAAATCGAATATAGCTTATATATAGTATACATATATATACTAAGATATACTATATATACATCTTAAGATATACTATATATACATGTATATCTACTATATATATCTAGTATACTATGTATACTATATGTATACTATACTATATGTATATTATATCTAGTATACTATGTATATATAGTATATTTTAAGATGTATATGTAGTATAGAGATATTCAAATCAATGCATTATATTTTTATTATAGCATTAAAAATCATGGCAATATCTTTCTTAGTCTTCCTCCCCCCTATGGAATGAGCACAACAAGGTGCTAATACCACCATTGAGAACAAAAAGAAACTAATCAAGATGTGCCAAAATACAAGTTACATATTAATTTACATGGTATCTCTTACAAATTTCATAAATCCTTCAAGGTTCGGAGGAATTTCCGTTGGTGGTGGCGGAAATGAAGCTTGCTCATCACCGCTTCCAGGCGAAGCATCATCCTCCGCAAGTTCAGCTAGCATTTCTTCATAAGCTTCGTCTACCTCTGGTTGTGATTCAGCAAGTCCAAAATTTCTTCTTTCCGAACGGATCCAATCTCTGAAAAGTACTGATTTTTCCAAGCTCTCCCTCATAGACGCTCTGTAATCACCGAGTTGAAGTCTTGCTTGACTGAAAGCGCTCTCTGATGCCACTGTTGAAGCTTGGATAGTTAAAATATCTAGGGCCATCCTTGAAAGAATTGGAAAGTGTTTTTCTTTGTCCTTCCACCATTCCAAAATATTAAAGGAGCCGTCGGGATTCACTTCCTCAATTCCCTGTGACAAATAAACTTCAAGCTCATTTAGTTGTGAAAAATCACTAGTACTAGAACCTTGAGAACCCCTGAACCCTGCCCAAGCACTAAGTGCTCTTACTCCCGCAGTTCTTTTAGATGATTGAGAACTAGAAGAAGAAGGAGTTGGAACATTTGGTCTAGCATGATCTAATGCAACTTGATAAGCATTATAAATAGTTTGAACATTTATTTTAATTGAGGCTATTGCGTTCGGAAGTTTAGACAACTCCTCATCTTCAAGTGCTAAACCATTATAAACAGTTTCATACCAAAATTGAGGACCTCCTAATTTCATAGTAGGATTTAACAATGCAGCAATACCATAAATAGGGGGAATAGGGAAAAAATATTTTTTAAACTTTTTTCTCATGGAATCAATAGCAAGTTGATAAATTTCTCCCCCATCTGAAAAATGATCAAATAAATTTGCAAGTTCTGCAATATAAACTAAACAATTAGAAATAGTAGGATAATATTGCCCAGAAAATTCATTTGTAGCAATATGAAATTTTTCTAAAAAATCTACAAGCATTTTAACATTAGCCCAATCCGCATTTGTAAGGTGCTCATCATCATCACTTACATGAGCATTAAACGTTGAGTTTATGGGGTTTCTATATTCATATGCAATAACTAAACTTTCATACATGTAATTCCATCTAGTTGGACAAGGTTTAGGAACCTTTCTTTCTCTTAGGCCAAATTCATCGCATCTTTTAAAATATTCTCTAAGTCTACTTCTACGATTTGAATAAAAAAGCCAATTAAGAGCCATTTTAACTTTTTCAATTTCAACATTTAAAATTCGCATGCCATCACCCACAATTAAATGGTAAATATGACAAATACATCTAACATGAAAAATATTACTAAATACAGGACTTAGTATCGTGGTAAGCAAGGCTACAGCATTTGTGTTACTAGTAGCATTATCCATTGAAACTGATATTATTTTATCACTAATGCAAAAATATCTACAAATATCCGCAATCGTGCTAGAAATAAACTGCCCTGTGTGACGTGAATTAATTATTCTATAAGCAATAATGCGCTTTTGCATTATCCAATGCTCATCAATCCAATGACTGGTAACAGTAAGATAATCACAGTCATTACCACTTCTACCAATATCAGTTGTAATAGCAAGACGACAATTTATATGAGTAAATAAATAGCGCAAATATTGTTCATATTCATGTTTATATTTATAAATATCACTCTTTACGGTTGTGCGAGGAAAACCTTTATAAGTAGGATTAAAAATTTTTCTAATATAATGCACAAAGTGGGGGTTAGAAGGAAAACTATAGGGTAAGCACATAACAGTGACCATTTTTGCCAATTCTTCCCGATCTTTTTTTGGATCATAATATAAAATACCACCGGTAACAGTGTTAATTCCCGGTTGAAATTGATTTGACCCGGTACTAAGGTCAGCCTGACTAGGTGTACTTGTCCCCTCAGCCAAAGTTTTCATACAAAAATATCTAGTTTTATCTTGAGGGTGTAGCAATATGTGTCTAGCCAAACTTCCCGTACCCCCCCGACTTCCAACATATTGAAAAACTAACTCTTTGCCACAAGTTTTACACTTAGCCTTATTTTTTTCTCTTAGTTGAGTAAAAAATTGCCAAACAAGAGATGTTTCTGCCCGTTTAGGAGGTTGTCTAGAAAAAGTAGGGGCACTAATAGGAGGGTCAGATGGGAGATCATCTAGATTATTATTAGTTGGGTTAACTTCAGGAGCATGACTAGTGGGTGTATCATCATCCGGTTGCGTTTCATCAAAATCTATTTCTTCATCATCATTTTCATTAATAGTTGGATTACCATAAAGAGCATTCATATATTCATGGTTTAATTGTTCACCGGGTACTATATTATGGAAAAATTGACTCTCGGTAAATTGTAATAAACTATTATCGCTATCAAGAATAGGAGGTGTAGGACGGGTAACATGTTTGGGTCGTGGAGCCGGGGGAAGTGGAGGAGGAACATATTGGCCACTAGATTCACCAATCTTCGATTTTCCCTTATTTTTACTAAACATATTTTTTAAGGAATAAGCCATCTTAATTAATCAAGCAAAGTAAATAAAACAATAAAAATTATAATATTAAAACTTAAGAGTTGGAACGAGTTTACCGAATTGACGAACAACTTGTTGGAAATTGATTATCGTTGAAGACTTCAATTCACCAACTTCACAATTGTTTCACAAATTGTAACAATAAAGTAAGCAATAGTAGAAGTAAATTAGAGAGAGATTGATGATTTTGTAAGAAAAAATGAAATAATGATAGAGTATTTATAGTTGAAAATAGGGAAAAAGTGTAATTATAAAAAGTTTGGGATTAAAACAAAGTTGAGGGGTTAAATGGCTATTTCATAAATAGCCAACGGCTATTTTTTTTACAGTCAAACGTTTTAAAAAAAAAAAAAAATTTAAAAAAAAAATAGCCGTTGGGCCCGCTAGGCCCGCTAAGGGCACCGGGCCGGTCCCGGGCCCTGGCGGGCCAAGCGGTCCCGGGCCTAGCGGGCCAAATCAGAGGACCGGCCCACGAGACCGGACCAGGCCCACTAAAACCGGACCAAACGGTCCTGGCCCGTTTAACCGTTTGGCCCGTTTGGCCCGCGGTCCTGGGCCGGTCCCGGGCCTGGACCGGCCCATTTGCCAGTCCTAGTCCAATATAGCATGATAAGGAGACAGCCAATCCATACCCAAGATGACATCAAAATCTACCATATCAAGAAGTAGAAGATCCACACTAGTCTCAAGATTACCAATAGTAACCACACACGAACGATAGATATGATCTACTACAACAGAGTCTCCCACCGGTGTAGATACACACACATAAGCACTCAAAGAATCACAAGGCACAATCAAATATGAAGCAAAATAGGAGGACACATAGGAATAAGTAGATCCTGGATCAAATAGAACTGAAGCATCTCTATGGCAAACTGGAATAATACATGTGATCACAGCATCAGATGACTCGTCCTCAGGCCTAGCTGGAAAAGCATAAAATCGGGGTTGGGCCCCACCACTCTGAACTACATCTCTGGGACGGCCTCTAACTGGATGGCCTCCACCTCTAATAGTATGACCTCCACCTCTAATGGCCTGACCTCCACCCCCAGCTGCCTGACCCCTACCTCTAGTTGGCTGAGTAAGCGGTGAAGCAACCAATGCCGGTATAATGGCACAAAAATCCTGCCGATATCAATACCTCCTGATGTGACCAATGTTCCCACACTCATAACCCTCATCCTAATGTCGTGGCTGCTGAAGCTGGCCCAAATGGGCCGGATAACCATTGTAGTAACTCTGGAGTGGTGGTGCACCGATAGGAGCTGAATGTGCACTGAATGTTGGCTGCCCAGAGTAAGGCATAATAGGACTGTGACTCCCTGAAGCACTGGGAGATGCATGAAGTGCTGAATGAAATGATCTGGGAGGATGACCCCTACCAAAATTACCCCTACCTCCATACGAAGAACCACTGAAACCACTGAACTGATGAGGCCTCTTATCAGGCCTCTGCCCTCTCTCCTGTGCAAGAACCATCTCGATCCTCTTGGTGATATTAACAGCCACCTGAAAAGAAATCTCACTTTCGGTTTCCTTGGCCATCTGAAGTCTGATAGGGTGAATGAGTCCCTCAATAAACCTCCTCACTCTCTCTCCCTCCATGGGTAGTAAAAGGAGAGCATGACAGGCCAAATCCATAAAACATGACTCATACTGAGTAACAGTCATACTGCCCTGCTGTAGATGTTCAAATTGCTTGCGGAATTCCTCTCTCAGTGTGATAGGGAGGAACTTCTCCAGAAATAGCTGAGAGAACTGCTCCCAGGTAAGTGCAGGTGATCCGACTGATCGGGTTAATGTGTAATCTCTCCACCACCTCTTGGCGGAACCCGTCATCTGGAATACAACAAAACCAACTCCATTGGTCTCAACTATACCCATGTTCTGTAGCACCTCATGGCAGCGTTCAAGATAATCATGTTGGTCCTCAGAAGGTGTACCACTGAAGTGAAATGGAAAGATCTTGGTGAACTTATCCAGTCTGAATAAGGCCTCAAAAGACATGGCGGGCCTATCACCGGTCTGTACCGCAATAACCGGCTGAACTATCCCAACTGGCGGGGATGCGAGAGCCTGATTCTGGGGATCCATCTGCTCCGGAGCAGGAGTAGTGGGATTTTGTGCTCCTCCCCCAGCCTGTGAAATGGCTGGTGCCACTAGAAATGTACCATTCTGGGCCACGCCCTCCATAAGACTCACCAATCGGACTAGAGCGTCCTGAAGCACTGGAGTGGCTATGAATCCCTCCGAGACTTGAACTGGTCCAACTGGTACATTCTGAACTGGGACCTCCTCCTGAAGGTCTACCTGAGGTTCTACAACAGGTGCAGTTGCCTCGGCCTCTAGCAAGACCTCGGCCTCGACCTCTACCCCTGGCCATAGTTTCCACCGGGGGTTCTGGTCCCTGTCCATCGGTAGAGGTATTACGTGTTCTCACCATCTGCGAAAGAAAAAGAGTAGAATGGTTCAATCATCGATGATAGAATAAAATCGCACGATAGAATAAGAAAGAAGAGATATTGTTCCTAAACTTCATAGCCTCTAAGAGATAAGTACAGTCGTCTCTGTACCGATCCTTCAGACTCTATTAAGCTTGCTTGTGACTCGTGAGACTTATGTAACCTAGTGCTCTGATGCCAATTGTCACGAACCGAAATTTCCACCTTCGGACCGTGATGGCGCCTAACATTTCACTTGCTAGGCAAGCCAATGTTAGAATAATATTAACCAATTTTTAAACAATCTTTAAATTATTAATAATCAAGGAAACAAAAGGGGAAGCAAAGTTTGAAATATAGTGAAATAATTCATAAAATTAACGGTGTCTAAATACCTTCCCAGAATTGGTGTCACAAGTACACGAGCTTCTAGAATAAATATAAATAAAGGTCTGAATAAATAAAGCTGCCTGGAAATAAACACACAGCTAAAGTAAAATAGACGGGGACTTCAGAACTGCGGACGCCATGTAGTTATACCTCAAGTCTCCTCTGGTAGCTGAAATCTGAGCAAGTCTATGGTACGCCGCTGGGACCAACTCCAAAATCTGCACAAGAAGTGCAGAGTGTAGTATCAGTACAACCGACCCCATGTACTGGTAAGTGCTGAGCCTAACCTCGATGAAGCAGTGATGAGGCTAAGGCAGTTCACTTATATTAACATGTACGCAATATTGATAACAACAACAAATAATAGAAATAAATCAAGTAACTCATTTATAATAATTGAAGCCAGCTCAGCAGTCATAATTCATTATTATTTCAACCGATTCTGTTGCAGCGTGCAACCCGCTCTCACAATATATTCACATTCAATTCTGTTGCAGCGTGTAACCCGTTATCCCAATATATTCCTTTTAATCAAGTTTGTTATGTATTTATTTCAATCAAGTATGTATGTAGACTTTTAAATAAGTCTGTTGCAGCGTGCAACCCGATCCTCTAATATTGACTTTTTAATAAGTTTGTTGCGGCGTGCAACCCGATCCTCCAATATTGACTTTTTATTAAGTCTGTTGTAGCGTGCAACCCGATCCTCCAATATATATCCTTTTCAATCAATTTGACATGCAACCCGCTCCTCCAACATATTCATTTACCAATTCTTATAGAAGAAATTTTCCCGATAAATGCAACAATTAATATAAAACTATAAGACAACAAGCATACAATAATTATGATTTAATTATGAAACAAACAATGACAAATAGCAAATTATTATGAAAATCAGGGAGAAAATAGGCAGTTTAATATTTAATATGTGAAATGTCAAATAACAATTAAGACACATAATTCAAATAGCATGTAACGATTAATGCAAGAATTCAAGGATTAATGTTTGACAAAGAATAGGAGAGAAACAATTATTATAATAATTAATTCATGATTTAAAACAATTTATGATTTTTCAAGTAAGTACGCAAACAGTCAATTTGACGACGTATAGACACTCGTCACCTCGCCTATACGTCGTTCACATGCATTTCACATAACAAATAATTTAAGGGTTCTATTCCCTCAAGTCAAGGTTAACCCCGACACTTACCTCGCTTTGCAAATTCCAATCAATTACTCAACCACATGTTTTTCTTTTAAATTTGCCTTCGAAAGCTTCAAATCTATTCACAAATAATTCAATATATTCAATACTAATCATAGGAATTAATTTCATATGAATTTACACATTTTCCGGATAAAATCCAAAATTTATTAAAATATTCGGCAGTGGGACCCACATCTCAAATCTCAAAAAAAACTCACAAAATCCGAACACCCGTTCCGATACGAGTTCAACCATACAAAATTTGCCCAATTCTGATATCAAATGGACCTTCAAATCTTAATTTTCCCTTTTTGGAAAGTTTTACAAAAATTCCAATTTCTTCCATCTAAATCCGAAATAAATGATGAATATAGGCTTAGATTTATGAAATACAATCACTATATGATAAAGAACACTTACTCAGTTCGAAATCGTGAAAAACTCCTTTGAAATCGCCCCTAAGCCGAGTTATAATTGAGGGTTTGTGAAAAATGGGAAAAATCTCGTTTTGGTTCTGTTTTAAGTCACAAGGATCAGGCCTTCTTCGCGTTTGCGAAGGGCCTGTCGCGTTCACGATGAGTAGAAACCCATGGATTTCGCGTTCGCGAGTCCTCCTTTACGTTTGTGAAGGCTTCCCCCTGGCCTTCGCGTTCGCGAGGCATTGCTCGCGTTCGCGATGAAGGAATGATCAACCTTCCCCCAGGTGTGCCTAACACTACGCGTTCGCGAGGAGCTGGTCGTGTTCGCGAAGGGTAATGCCCCCATCATTTCGCGTTCGTGACCGAGCCTTCATGTTCACGAAGAAGAAAACTTCAGCTGCCCAGTTTACTCTTCGCGTTCGCGAGAGTACCTTCGCGAACGCGAAGAAGGACATGCCAAAACACCTACTGCAGCAAAATACCATATTTTCAAAGTCCAAAACATCTCGTAGCCTATCTGAAACTCACCCGAGCCCTCGGGGTTCCAAACCAAACATGCTCACAAGTCCTAAAACATCATACGAACTTGCTCGCGTGATCAAATTGCCATAATAACACCTAGAACTATGAATCGGATACCAAATCAAAGGAAGTTTTCAAAAAAACTTTAAAACTTATATTTTTACAACCGAACGTCCGAATCACGTCAAATCAACTCCGATTCTTACCAAATTCGGCATACAAGTCATAAATATTATAGTGGACCTATACCGGGCTTCGGAACTAAAATACGGACCCGAGGTCAATAAATCCAACATCAATAATTTCTTAGAAATCATTAAGCTTTCAAGCTTTTAATTTTTTATCAAAATTCTATATCTCGGGTTAGGGACCTCGGAATTCGATTTCAGGCATACGTCCAAGTCCCAAATCACGATACGGACCTATCAGAATTGTCAAAATAATGATCCGTGTCTGTTTTCTCAAAATGTTGACCAAAGTCAACTTAGTTGAGTTTTAAAGTTCTATTTTATATTTTAATCTATTTTTCACATAAAAACTTTCTGTAAAATTGTACGGACTGTGCATGCAAGTCGAGGAATGATAAATGGTGATTTTTGAGGTTTTAATATATAGAATTACTTATTAAATTTAAAGATGACATTTTGGGTCATCACAATTTGAGTTGGATGAGAAAACATAGTTGCAAGCACATCGGCATGTGCTTTTCAATTGCGAGTCAGAGGTGGTTGAAAATTATAAAAAGTAAGTGTTATATATATTATTGAATATATGTATGACTTATTTGATAACAAAATGATATATGCGAGTTACATGAATAGGGAACAGATTGCTGAAATGAAGAGATCACATCGTAAGCGTCGTTTGACACAACATCAACTTGATCGTGTGCATTTTGATACATTTCATGAGTGGTTCAAGGAGCAAGTAAGTGACTAAGTCATTGTCTACATTAAATTATTGTCCTTGTAGAAATATCTACATTTATAGTTTTATTTTTCTATTTGGTTAGGTGAAGGAGCTGGAAGCCACATCTAACATCTCAAAAGATGTTAAAGTCCTTGCACAAGGGCCTAATTTAATTGCAAAAAGATTTAATGTGTTCGATGTAAATAACGGGTATCGTTTTCGAACGAAGCAAAGTGAAGAGTTTAAGGAGACACAAAATAGTGGTGTTATGGTCATTTCAAAGACTGAAAGTTATGCAAGTACAAGTGAAAATGCTCTAAAGTTTGTAAATATCAAATATTATGGCAGATTGAATGATATTGTGGAGTTAAACTACTATGAAGAATTTATGGTTATCTTATTTAAGTGCGATTGGGTCGATGTAACCAAAGGTAGAGGAGTTAAGGAAGACGACTTGGGTTTTACACTTGTGAATTTCTCACGCTTGACAGACTCTGGCGATCGAGAACGTCATGAGCCCTTTATTTTTGCAAAACAAGCTCAACAAGTAATATTTGTGAAAGATCATGAATGATTTGTCCCTAGGTTAATTAAACCTTGAGACATTTTTTATATGGGAGAGGAACAAAGTGTGCATTTTGAGTCATCAATGCAGAGTGATGGCACTGACGTAGCTCTCTTAGAAAATGCTCGTGTTCCAGAAGATGAGTATAATGATTGGGTAATAAGGGGTGTCGATGGGATAGAGATTGATAGGAACACACATTCTCAAGATTCTCCAAATGATGGTGAAGCTAATATTGAGGGAGGAAATGACATTGAAAATGAAAGCGATTCTGAATAAGATAGGTGGTAATTATAAAATATTGTTTTGCAAGTGTTATTTAAGAACTTCTAGAGATTTTTCTTAATGCAGAAATTTAAATAAATATACTTTTTTTCTTTCAATTTAAGTCATTTTATTGAAGATGCATGTTAGTCAGCTATGGATTTTTCATGTTTGTATTGGTTGATTATTAGTTGAGTTGAGTGAATTCTTTGTGCTTTCTTTTACTTATATTTTGCTTATTGTAGCCATTGTATTGCAATATGCTAAGGTGTTATTATCATTGGACAATTGTTTTTGGTGGTGCATCAATACTTTTTATCTCTTGAACTTGTGTGCACGAATTGCTAATGAGTTGAATAGTTCTGCTGGTGGCACTGAGATTCAACATGATGATGATTCAGGTAATGTTTCTGTAGTATTACAATCTGATTATATATATAATTAGATGATAGCTTTCATTTTCTATATTAAAAAGAAGTATCAGTGGATGGCTCACCAGAAAATTGTGAAGTTACATCTTAAATCAATAAAAGCTCTTAGTAGTCTCATTCTTTTGTTCTTCCCAGTAATTTGGACTATGATCTCCAAATTACAATGCATATTTGTGATGCTTATTCGTGTTAATTGCTCTTGAATTAGTGAACTTCATGAATTTGGAACACAACAAAAAACTATATATTGAGATGAATAGCTTGCTTCTATTTCACTTTTGATGTAAAGAGGAGTTGGTAGAAGAAGTAGAATCACTGTTAAACATCATAGAATCCCTGTAAGATGAACTAGGGAACTTTTATGCTTGTTTTGTGGATTGTAAATATGGCTCTTGCACTGTCGTTATGCTAATGGAATATAGTTTGTTATATTTCTCAAAAATGTTTTTGCTGCTCAACAGTTTTGTCTGCACGCGGTGTTGACATACAGAGAAAGTTCTTGTCTAGTTTTATTGGTGCTGCTCTTTCCTTTAATAGTTAAATTCTTAGGATGGTAAGGTGGTTCAAACATTGATTTATATCATTGTATAACTTATTCTTTTCCAATTACCTGAAGAGGTGTGTCTAGTGGTGGTGGAGTCTGTAGCTAGAGAACAAATATAACACATGCAACAACATTTTTAGGAAACAGAAAGTTTCGATAATATCGTGAAGACTTGGAGAAAAGCTTGAATTGAAACTAACACAACTTCGTGATTAGGATCAGTTGCTTAATTAACGATCCGGCCGGTCGTTTTGAGAGTTAGAGCCCCGATACCCTATTAACTACTTTTCCCATATCTATTTCTGCTATTGTGACTTGCTTGGAGTTTCGTTTTGGTTCTTGGAAGTGTTTGGGTTAGTCCCTAAATGGAGGTTTAAGCCTTAGGATTTGGACCGTAGTCGGAACTGTATGAAAACAACTCCGGAATGGAGTTTCGTTGATTCTGTTAGCTCCATTAGGCTATTTTGGGCTTAGGAGCGTGTCCGGAGTGTGTTTTGGAGGTTTATAGCCCATTTAGGCTTGAAATGGCGAAAGTCGAATTTTTGGAGATTTTGACCGATAGTGGAAATTTTGATATCGGGGTGGGATTCTGACTCCGATTTCGGAAGTTGGAGTAGGTCTGTAGGGTTGAATATGACTTATGTGTAAAATTTGAGATCATTCGTACGTGGTTTGATAGGTTTCGGCGTCGGTTATGGAAGTTTGAAAGTTTCAAGTTCTTTAAGTTTGAATTGGAGGGTGATTCGTGATTTTAGCGTTGTTTGATGTAGTTTGAGGGCTAGACTAAGTTTGTATGTTGTTTTAGGACTTATTGGTATATTTGCTTGAGGTCCCGGGGGCCTCGGGTGTGTTTCGGATGCCTAACGGGTTAAAATTTGGACTTAGGCCATTGCTGAAGTTACAGACATCTGGTGTTTTCGCACCTGCGGTGGGGATACCGCGGGTGCGGGCTCGCTAATGCGAAGAAATAAACGCAGAAGCGGATTTGGGCAGCTCAGGCTAGGATCTTAGGTGCAAGGTTAGTTCCGCATCTGCGATGCCCACAGATACGAGAGTGAAATCGTAGATGCGGAGAAGGACCGCAGAAGCGGATAGGTATCCGCAGGCGCGCTCACGGAGGTGCAGCCCTATTGCCGCAGATGCAGAACCAGCCTTCATAAGTGACTTTTGCACCTACGATGCTTTTCCCGTAGGTGCGGTTCTGAGGTCGCAGGAGCGGATTCGCTGGGCAGAAAAGAGAGTTTCGAGGGCTTGATTCATTTCTCCAATTTTTGGACTAGGGAGCTCGGAAATTGGCGATTCTTTGATGGATTTTCAGAGAGAGCTTTGGGGTAACGATTCCTAACTCATTTTTGGTTGTATTTCATTAATCTATAGTTGATTTTTCCATTTAATTTCGGATTTGGATTGAAAAGTTTGGAAAATGAGGGAAAAGTTCCCTAACTGAATTTCTGAGTTTTGATTGGGACTTAGACATCGGATTTGGTTAATTTTGGTATGAGTGAACTCGTGAGTGAATGGGTGTTCGTATTTTATGACTTTTACCCGATTTCGAGACGTGGGCCCGGGTCGACCTTTTAGTGCTAATTTCGAAAATTTTGTTAAAATATTAATTTCATTAATTAGATGAGTCTATTATGGTTGTATTCATGTGTTTGGCTAAATTTGGGCTATTCGGAGTCGGATAATCGAGGAAATGGCATTCTTACGGATTGATTGAGCTTGACTCGAGGTAAGTGGCTTGCCTAACCTTGTGTGGGAAACTCCCCTTAGGATTTGGTACTGCTTTTGATATATGAGTGTTGTGTACGTGAGGTGACGAGTGCGTACACGGGCTATTGTTGTAAACTCCATTTTCATTAAGTAAAATACCTATCTTCCTTTAACTGAGCTACACTAGCATATGAACTTATCCTGTTTAGTCTAGAACAACATGTCTACGTGTCTTAATTACTTATGTGAACTTTGTGCAACATGCTTAGTGAATTTCCTGCTTCTTCCTTGACTGGTACTTAGTCTAAATCGTAAGATTTCATGATGTAGTTGTATTTCTATTGTTTGCGCTGCATATTTACTTTGGCACTACGGAACGGTATTCCGGTAGATCCCCCCGTTCTGCATATTTACTTTGGGACTAAGGAACGGTATTCCGGTAGATCCCCCTGCTCTGCATATTTACTTTGAAACTAAGGAATGGTATTCCGGTAGATCCCCTTATGTTTTGCACATTTACGTTTGGGACTACGGGACGGTATCCTGGAAGATCCCCTATTGTTATTTCTGTGTTCTGAGCTATTGACTTGCTATGATTTCATTCTTGTTAAATTTCTGTACTTATTTTTACTGCAATATTTTATTTTGTCATAGTTTATTTTATATATATACCAGTAGGGCCCTGACCTGATCTCATCACTACTCGACCGAGGTTAGACTTGGCACTTACTGGGTACCGATTGTGGTGTACTCATGCTACTCTTTTGCACATGTTTTTCGTGTGCAAATCCAGGTACTCCTTATCAGCCACACTATCAGTGAGCCGGGACAACTTTGGAGACTTAAAGGAATATCTGTCGCGTTCGCAGACCTCAAAGTCCCATTTCTACTCTTCCTTATGTCAAACACTTCTTGTAGAGAGTTATGTACATTTAGAGAGTGACCGTGGTATATGCCTAGTAGCATCTTAATTTCTTATTTAGAATGTACCTGTAAATTGCTAGTTTTAATGTTTTTGTTTCATTTCTGCAAAAGTGTTAGGCTTACCTAGTCGTAGAGACTAGGTGCCGTCACGACGGTTCAAGGAGGGAGAACTTGGGTCGTGACAAGTTGGTATCAGAGCTCTAGGTTCATAGGAGTTGTGAGTCACAAGTCGGTTTATTATAGTCTCGTGGATTAGTACGGAGACATCTGTACTTATCTTCGGTAGGCTATGAAACTGTTAGGAAACTTACGTTTCTTTTATTCCTATCGTGCGAGCTTATTGATATTGGAGTTTGAACTTTTATCATTCCATTCTCTCACAGATGGTGAGGACACGAACTGTAGTTATCGATGACGCTGCTCCCGGAGCAGGTGTCGCTAGAGGCAGAGACAGAGGCAGAGGCCAATGAGTAGTGCGCACCGCAGCTAGAGCACCTACCAGAGCAACAGTTGATGGGCTGCCAGTAGTTCTAGTTGGGGGGCAGGTTCCAGAGGTGCCTGTTGTTACCTCCGGACTTCAGGAGACCTTAGCACAGTTCATGAGCATGTTTGGTACATTGGATCTGGCGAGGTTGATTCAGGTTGTACCAGCTACTTCACAAACCGAGGGAGGGACCCAAACTCCCGCCGTCCACACTCTAGAACAGTGAGTTCACGTTGGTCAGGTACCAAGTGTCATGGTGACACAACTTGTGGTTCTATTTTAGCAGGTGGTAGGGATTGCTTGCCGGGTAGAGGACAAGTGGGTCCAAGCGAGAGAGGACAGACGAGGTTAGGAGAGAGAGTATAGGGAAGCGAGCAGACCTCGTAGATTGGAGAGATCCATTGGTCCTTATTTTGGAGGCATGGTACGTCATGGTAGAGGTTTTGTGGGTCAGCCAGTTCAGTTTGCGTTTCAGGCTTCGCACGATGTTTCAGGTGTTTATGGGTCTTAGGGTACCCGTACCACACAGTTCCCACAACTACATCAGCAGCGAGGTTATTTTGAGTGTGGCGACACACGCCATGTGGTGAGGATTTGCCCCAGACTTAGGAGGAGTGCACCTCCACAAACTTCTCGGCCAAAATATGCTCCATCTGGTCCTCAGGCTATGATTATAGCACCAGCTACCACCCCACCTACTCAGCCAGCTCGAAGTGGAGGTCGGGGAGGTAGAGGTCGCCCTAGAGGGGGAGGCCATGCCCGATATTATGCCCTTCTTGCTTGTACAGAGGCAGTTGCTTCTGATTCTGTCATTACAGGTATTGTTCCGGTCTGTCATAGAGATGTGTCGGTATTATTTTACTCAAGCTCTATATATTTTTATGTTTCCTCTTATTTTGCCCCGTATTTGGGCTTATCTCGGGATTCTTTGAGTTTATCTATTTATGTGTCTACTCCTGTGGGAGATTCTCTTGTTGTGGACCGCGTGTATCGATCGTGTTTGATTGCTTTTAGTGGTTTTTAGACCAGAGCCGATTTATTATTGCTCAGCATGGTGGACTTTAATATTATTTTGGGCATGGACTGTTTGTCGCCCCATTATGCTATTCTTGATTGTCACGCTAAGACTGTGATGCTAGCTATGTTAGGTTTACCACGATTAGAGTGGAGAGGTACCTTAGAGTATACTCCCAGCAGAGTTATTTCCTTTCTTAAAGCTCAACGAATGGTTGAGAATGGGTGTGATGCGTATCTAGCTTATGTGAGAGACATCGGTATTGATACCCCTACAGTTGAGTAAGTTATAGTAGTGAGGTACTTTCCAGATATGTTTCCAGTTGATCTTCCGGGCATGCCGCCCGACAGAGATATTAATTTTGGCATTGAATTGTTGCCGGGCACTCAACCCATCTCTATTCCTCCATATCGTATGGCTCCTCCTAAGTTAAATGAGTTGAAGGAGCAGTTACAGGAATTGCTTGATAAGGGCTTCATTCGGCCCAATGTGTCATCTTGGGGTGCTCCTATCTTATTTGTGAAGAAGAAGGATGGTTCTATGCAGATATGTATTGATTACCGCCAGTTGAACAAAGTTACAGTGAAGAACAAGTATCCATTTCCTCGTATTGATGACCTATTTTATCAATTATAGGGTGCCAGAGTGTTTTCTAAGATTGACGTACGTTCAGGATATCATCAATTGAAGATTCGGGAGCCAGATATCCCGAAAACTGCTTTCAGGACCAGATATGGTCACTATGAGTTTCTTGTTATGTCTTTTGGGCTAACCAATGCCTCAGTATCTTTTATGCACTTGATGCACAGTGTGTTCTGACCTTATCGTGACTCATTCATCATTGTGTTTATTGGCGACATTCTGGTGTACACCCAGAGTCGGGAGGATCATGAGCAACACCTGAGGACTGCGCTTCATACCTTAAGAGAAAAGAATTTATATGTAAAATTTTCAAAGCGTGAGTTTTGTCTAGACTCAGTGGCATTCTTGGGTCATATATTATCGAGTGATGGGATCCTGGTAGATCCGAAGAAGATTGAAGTAGTGCAGAGTTGGCCCAGATTGTCCTAAGCTATAGAGATCTGGAGTTTTCTTTGTTTGGCGGGGTATTACTGTCAATTCGTAGAGGGTTTCTCATCTATTGCAGCTCCTATGACCATGCTGACCCAGAAGGGCGCTCCGTTCAGGTGGACAAAGGAATGTGAGGAGAGCTTTCAGAAGCTCAAGACAGCTTTGACTATAGCCCCAGTATTTGGTATTGCCTACATGTTCGGGGTCTTATACTGTATATTATGATGCATCGCGGATTGGTCTCGGCGCGGTGTTGATGCAGGACGGTAGGGTGATTGCCTAAGCGTCCAGACAACTGAAGGTGTATGAAAATAACTATCATGTCCAGGACCTTGAGTTAGAAGCTATTGTTTATGCCTTGAAGATTTGGTGGAATTATTTGTACGGTGTTCCTTATGAGATTTACACCGATCACCGAAGTTTGCAACATCTGTTCAAGTAGAAAAATCTTAATTTGCGTCAGAGGAGGTGGTTGGAGCTGCTTAAGGATTATGATATCACTATTTTGTATTGCCCTGGGAAGGCCAATGTGGTGGCCGATGCTTTGAGTCGTCGGGCAGAGAGTTTGGGGAGTTTAAAATATCTACCAGCAGTAGAGAGGCCATTGGCGTTGGATGTTCAGGCCTTAGCCAGCCAATTTGTGAGATTGGATATTTCTGAGCCAAGTCGAGTATTGGCTTATGTGGTCTCTCGGTCTTCTTTTTATGATCGTATCAGGGAGCGTCAGTATGATGACCCCCATCTGCTTGTCCTTAAGGACACGGTCCAGCACAGTGATGCTAAGGAAGTCACTATTGGAGATGATGGTGCATTGAGGATGCATGACAGGCTATGTGTGCCCAATGTAGATGGTTTGCGTGAGTTGATTATCCAAGAGGCTCACAGCTCGCGGTACTCCATTCATCCGGGTGTCGTAAAGATGTATCAGGACCTGAGGCAGCATTACAGGTGGAGGAAGATGAAGAAGGACATAATAGAGTATGTGGTCCGATGTCTAAATTGCCAGCAGGTGAAGTATGAGCATCAGCAGCCAGGTGGGTTACTTCAGAAGTTAAAGATTCCAGAGTGGAAATGGGAGCAAATCACTATGGATTTCGTTGTTGGACTTCCACGGACTCGACGAATGTTTGATGCAGTTTGGGTGATTGTAGATAGGCTAACCAAGTCAGCTCATTTCATTCCTGTGATGACTAACTATTCTTCCGAGCAATTGGCTCAAATTTATATCCGTCAATTTGTCAGGATTCATGGCGTACCGGTATCTATCATCTCTGACCGAGGTACGCAGTTCACATCACGGTTCTAGGGGGCTGTATAGCATGAGTTGGGTACTCAGGTTGAGTTGAGCACAACATTTCACCCTTAGACGGACGGGCTGTCCGAGCGCACTATTTAGGTATTAGAGGATATGCTTCGTGCGTGTGTGATAGATTTTGGGGGTGCTTGGGGACCAGTTCTTGCTACTTGTGGAGTTTTCCTACAATAACAGTTATTAGTCCAGCATTCAGATGGCACCGCATGATGCTCTGCATGGTAGGCAGTGTCGGTCCCTAGTGGAATAATTTGAGTCGGGCGAGGCCAGATTATTGGGTACGGACTTGGTTCAGGATGCCTTGGAAAGGTTAAGGTGATTCAGGATAGACTTCACACAGCCCAGTCCAGACAGAAGAGTTACGCGGACCGAAAGGTTCGCGATGTTGCATTCATGGTTGGAGAGTGGGTCTTGCTCCAGGTTTCGCCTATGAAAGGCGTTATGAGATTCGAAAAGAAGGGCAAGCTTAGCCCAAGGTTCATTAGTCCTTTTGAGGTGTTGCAGCGTGTTGGGGAGGTTGCTTATGAGCTTGCATTACCTCCCAGCCTAGCAGGAGTTCATTCGATATTTCATGTTTCGACGCTCCAGAAGTATCATGGTGATCCGACTCATGTATTGGATTTCAGCTCAGTCCAGTTGGACAAGGATCTATCTTATGTTGAGGAGCCAGTGGCTATTTTAGACAAGCAGGTCAGAAAGCTAAGGTCAAAGAACATTGCTTCTGTGAAGATTCAGTGGATGGGACAGTCGGTCGAGGAGGCGACTTGGGAGACCGAGCAGGATATATGTAGTTGTTATCCTTATCTTTTCACCACTTCAGGTATGTCTCTATGCTCGTTCGAGGACAAATGATTGTTTTAAGAGGGGGAGGATGTAACAACCTGGACGGTCGTTTTGAGAGTTAGAGCCCCGATCCCCTATTAACTGCTTTCCCTATATCTATTTCTGCTATTGTGACTTGCCGGGAAGTTTCATTTTGGTTTTTGGAAGTGTTTGGGACACTTAGTCCCTAAATGGAGGTTTAAGCCTTAGGATTTGGATTGTAGTGAGAACTATGTGAAGACGACTCCGGAATAGAGTTCTATTGATTCTGTTAGCTCTGTTAGGCGATTTTGGGCTTAGGGGCATGTGTTTTGGAGGTTTGTACCCCATTTAGGCTTGAAATGGCGAAAGTCGAATTTTTAGAGATTTGGACTGGTAGCGGAAATTTTGATATCGGGTCAGATTCCGATTTCGAAAGTTGGAGTAGGTCCATAGGGTTGAATATGACTTGTGCAAAATTTGAGGTTATTCGGACGTGGTTTGATAGGTTTCGGCGTTGGTTGTGGAAGTTTGAAAGTTTCAAGTTCTTTAAGTTTGAATTGGAGGGTGATTCGTGATTTTAGCATTGTTTGATATGGTTTGAGCGTTCGACTAAGTTCGTATAGTGTTTTAGGACTTGTTGGTATATTTTGTTGAGGTCCCGGGGGCCTCGGGTGTGTTTCGGATGCTTAACGGGTTGAAATTTGGACTTAGGCCATTGCTGAAGTTTCAGACATCTGGTGTTTTCGCACCTACGGTGGGGATATCGCAGGTGCGGGCTCGCAAATGCGAAGAAACAAGCGCAGAAGCAAATTTGGGCAGCTCAGGCTGGGATCGTAGGTGTGAGGTCAGTTCCGCATCTGCGATGCCCGCAAATGCGAGAGTGGAATCGTAGATGCGGCGAAGGACCGCAGAAGCGGACAAGTATCCGCAGGCGCGCTCACGCAGGTGCGGCCCCATTGCCACAGATACAGACCCAGCCTTCATAAGTGACTTTCACACCTGCGATGCTTTTTCCACAGGTGTGGTACCGCTTGTGCAATTCTGAGGTTGCAGGAGCGGGTTTGCTGGGCAAAAAAGAGAGAGTTTCGAGGGCTTGATTTATTTCTCCATTTTTTGGTCTTGGGAGGTCGGAAATTGACGATTCTTTGAGGGATTTTCAGAGAGAGCTTTAGGGTACCGATTCCTAACTCATTTTTGGTTGTATTTCATTAATCTATAGTTGTTTTCTCCATTTAATTTCGGATTTGGATTGAAAAGTTGGGAAAATGGTGGAAAAGTTCCCTAACCGAATTTCTGAGTTTTGATTGGGATTTAGACATCGGATTTGGTTAATTTTGGTACGAGTGAACTCGTGAGTTAATGTGTGTTCGTATTTTGTGACTTTTACCCGATTCCGAGATATGGGCCCGGGTCGACTTTTTTAGGCGAATTTTGGAATTTTTATTAAAATATTAATTTCATTAATTAGATGAGTCTATTATGGTTGTATTCATGATATGCAATTGTGTTTGGCTAGATTTGGGCCATTCGAAGTCGGATAATCAAGGAAAGGGCATTCTTACGGATTGATTGAGCTTGACTCGAAGTAAGTGGCTTGCCTAACCTTGTGTGGGGAACTCCACTTAGGATTTGATACTGCTTTTGATATATGAGCGTCGTGTACGTGAGGTGACGAGTGCGTACACGGGCTATTGTTGCAAAATTCCATTTTCATTAAGTAAAATACTTGTCTTCCTTTAACTGAGCTACACTAGCATATGAACATATCATGTTTAGTCTAGAACAACATGTCTACATGTCTTAATTGCTTATGTGAACTCTGTGCAGCATGCTTAGTGAATTTCCTGCTTCTTCTTTGACTGGTACTTAGTCTAAATCGTAAGATTTCGTGATGTAGTTGTATTTCTATTGTTTGCGCTGCATATTTACTTTGGGACTACAGAACGGTATTCCGGTAGACCCTATGCTCTGCATATTTACTTTGGGACTACGGAACAGTATTCCGGTAGATCCCCCTGATTTGCATATTTACTTTGGGACTACACAACAGTATTCTGGTAGATCCCCCTGCTCTGCATATTTACTTTAGGACTATGAAATGGTATTCCGGTAGATCCTCCTGCTCTGCATATTTATTTTGAGACTACGGAACGGTATTCCAGTAGATCCCCCCCTATTTTTGCACATTTACGTTTGGGACTACGGGACGGTATCCTGGAAGATCCCATGTTGTTATTTCTGTGTTCTGAGCTGTTGACTTGCTATGATTTCATTCTTATTAAATTTCAGTACTTTTTTTACTGCAATATTTAATTCTGTCTTAGTTTATCATATATATATATATACCAGTAGAGCCCTGACCTGATCTCATCACTACTTGACCGAAGTTAGGCTTGGCACTTACTGGGTACCGATTGTGGTGTACTCATGCTACTCTTCTGCACATATTTTTCGTGTGCAAATCCAGGTACTCCTTATCAGCCGCACTATCAGTGAGCCGGAATAGCTTTGGAGACTTCAAGGAATATCTGTTGCATCCGCAGACCTCGGAGTCCCCTTCTACTCTTCCCCATGTCAAACACTTCTTGTATTTCTTTTTGTTAGATTCTGGAATATAGAAACATTGTTCTCTTTCTGTAGCTTGTGACTTACGATATTCTGGGTTTTGGGAGATTTATGTACATTTTGAGAGTGACCGTGGTATATGCCGAGCGACATCTTAATTTCTTATTTAGAATCTACCTGTAAATTGCTAGTTTTAAAGTTTTCATTTCATTTACGCAGAAGTGTTAGGCTTACCTAGTCGTAGATACTAGGTACCATCACGACGGTTCAAGGAGGGAGAACTTGGGTCGTGACAGCTTGCTTCCTTTCATGTGATGATTCTTGATTTCCTACAATCTTAACTTCAGTTCCAATATGAGTACTTTGTTGTAATTCCTTGACATTGTTGTAACATTTATAGTTATATTTCTGTTTTGCTAGTCTCTTTCAGTTGCGTAATGTTAAAGTATCTGGAGTTAGGATTTTTGATGTCATAAGATGATTCAGATCTTTTTCATTTTAGGTAATTCAGAAGCAAAAAAGGTTCGTGGGCCTACTTTACTAAAAGATATTTGGAAACTTCCGCCGGGAAAGCCAGTTGATGTGCCGTTTAATAATCGTAACCAAGCTATTGAAAAAAGGGTCGAAAGCTTGCTAGCTTTCTAGGAATTATTGCCAGAACTCCAGAACTAACACCTCTACATGTAGATGATTGGAGAACTTTTGACAACGAGGAAAAGAAGAAACTGGTGGATTTTGTGAGGGTATGGAGAAGTTATTATTATTATTTTGTGAACATGCTCAATATTTTATACATGATGTTATCTTCTAAATGTTGGCTTTTATTTTTGCAGAAGAAGTTCTCTATCCCAAAACGTGGAGAAGCGTGGATCTTAAAGTCACTAGGAAAGAAATGGAAAGATTACAAGTGCGAATTAAAAAGTGAGTATACGCAAAAATATACGACTAAAGACGCTTTGCTGAAAAATAGACCAAGTCGCATACCAAGGGATCAATGGTATGGTCTTGTCTCTTATTGGCTTTCTAATAAAGCTAAGGTATCAACCTTGAAAATTCTCGTAGCTCATATTCATAGCGTTTTGGTTTTAGTTATTCTTAATTTATATTTATAATTTATAAGATATCATTATAATATTTCAATGACAGAGACGTACCCAAGCAAATAGAAATAATAGGGCCAAACAAACTATGCCTCACACAGGAGGATCTAAAAGTATTGCTACCTTGATGAATGAGAAGGTAAACCTGTGAAAATTATAAACTATATGTCACGACCCAAAATCCAACTAGCCATGATGACACTTAATCTCACCCGCTAGGTAAGCCAAATAAAAATAATCTGATTTAATTAATATTTAACTGACTCTAATATACTCTCCAAGGATGGGTAGTACAAATCATGAGCTTCTAAGATTTGAATTTACAAAGCTGGTGTGAAATAAAATACATCATGTGTTTGAAATATACATGAACAGATTAATAATTCTAAAGCTACCAAGAACAAGAGACAGTTGTGACTGGATCGCATTTACATCTTCAATGCTAGCTCCCGCCATGCACAGCAACATCAGCATCCAAAATCTGCACGCAAGGTGCAGAAGTGTAGTATGAGTACAACCGACCCCATGTACTCAATATGTAACAAACCTAACCATAGGTTGAAAGTAGTGACGAGCTTGTACCAAGGTCAGAGTCCACACACATATCCAATAACATCTCATAACAATAAAATTGAGACAACACAAAGAATAACTCAATAATAAAATGCTCAACTCGTTCACAGTTTCAGAAAAATAAACATTTTCTTTTCAAGTATAATAGTAAAACTCAATTCTTTTAACTGAAATCACCAAAATATGAGTAAGTCTGAAAACTGTGATTTTTTCCAAAAAACATTTCTTCCACAATAGGAAATTTCATTTTCAAATGGCATGAGGAAAGTACATCTCTATGCCTACATGCTAATGTGCATACCAATGTTATACAACATAGTGACAAAACCATATGCATACTCTTAGAGTATCAATTCACTCAGTCCTCCCAGTCACTCAATCCTCTCAGTCACTCAGTCATCCCAATCACTCAATCCTCATAGTCACTCATGCCTCACATTCACTCAATCCTCCCAAATTACTCGGCACTCAGTAGGTACCTGCGATTACTAGGGGTGTGTACAGACTCCAGAGGGGCTCCTTTAACCCAAGAGCTATAATCTGCACGGACAACTCACGTGTTGCACAGACAACTCACGTACTATAGTATCAATATATAGATCCGCACGGACAATTCACGTGCTATAATAAGCCAATCTAGCATGATGTGGCGTGCAACCCGATCCCATAATAATAAAGTATATAAAGCCAATATGGTATGCTGCCCGATCCCATAAGTATCCTCACAATCAGGCCCTCAGCCTCACTCAGTCATCAATTTCTACAGTCTCTCGGACTCACAATGTCATGAAACTAGTCCAAAATGATGATATGATGAATCAATAAATAGCAACAGAGACTGAGAGATGATATGAAATGAATGAACATGAATGAGTATGAAATTTCATTTTAAACAAATAATTCACAACAATATGACCTTTGTGGGTCTCAATAATACTGGTACATAGCCTCAGCATGATTTTTAATATGATTCTCACCTCAATTTCTTTAACACATAAAACTACATAGAAAATGCCAAGATTATTTAACTACAAAATTTCACAAAACCAATTACGTCATACTTTCTATAGTGCACGCCCACACGCCCGTCACCTAACATGTGTGTCACCTCCAAACAATTCACATAATACGTATATTCAGGATTCATACCCTCAGCTCCAAGATTAGAAGAGTTACTTACCTCAACAAGATGAACCCAACATCAAGCAAGCTAATCAATGCTCAGGAAATTCCATTCCGCGCGTATCCACCTCTGAATGCCTTTTTGTCTCCTCAATTCAATGCCAACGATCCGAAACTGAAATTCACCCATTAATGATACTACAATGATCTACTGTGTTAAGAAACTTCAATCTACAATATCAACATCCAATGGAACCAACATTAGTAACCAATTCCATAGTTTAGGCCATTTAGACAATTTACCAAACACCTAGTGGGCATACATTTATACATTTCTTAACCATAGAATTAGTTCTTCCAACTACAATCATTTGCCAACAATCCATCCCACCATCATTTTTTAACAACTTATAATCTTAACATCACATGTGTGACCAACCATTCTCACCTAACTAACAAAATTCCATCAAATAATCACTTTTCAATTTCTACAATGGGTATTCATTTAAATTGAAACTTTATGGCTTCCAATCACTATACCATGAGTTACAATACTTGATTCATACTCATATTTCTATAATAAATCCATACATATATACATAATACTCTCACACCCAAGAATCATACTTCTTATGACCTACTTTTAATCCAAATTCTGAAATTGAAAACTAGGGTATGGAACCTTACCTCTTTGATGAAGAACTTGAGGGATTTCTTGTTAGATTTCAAGGCTTGGACAGGAATTTGATTAACAAGACACTTCATCTACTTCCTCTCTCTAGAACACTCTCACTTCTAAAATCATCAGATAATTGCTCCAAAATAAGCCCCAAAGCCTATTTATCAAAATGGGGTCGGGTTATGAAAATAGAAAAATTAACCCTCCGAAATTAGGTATGCGGTCGCATAATGAACTGCAAAATGGGTATGTGGGTCGCAAAATCGTTTCCCAGAAATGGGCTTCACTGGACAGGTCTGCCACCATTTTTCGGTCGCATAACTACTTCTGCGATCGCATAATGGTTCTGCGATCACAGAATTGATCGCAGAATCACTTTTTTCCAGCCTTTGGTAATTTGGTCATAACTTCTTGTAGGAATGTCTAAATGATAAATGGTTTGCAGCGTTAGAAACTAGACTCGAAGATCTTTCATTTGATAGGTAGATCATCACATAAATCCATATATATAGATATTCTCATTCAAAGTTGGGTCTTGTGCGTACCCATTTAAAATTTAGTCTATCATAAAATTTTCAACTTGACTTGGACTTAGGGCTCTTCTTAGACCATAAACCATTCTTAATGCACCTCATACATATATTATCATGATCAATTGATATTATTCATATAATAGTCCTTGTCTACACACAAAACAATATAATTAGCGCACATCAACTTTCTTAATAATGCTTAATTACTTCGAAATTTTCCGGGGTGATACATTCCCCCCCACTTAAGAACATTCATCCTCGAATGTTTCACAAGTCACTTCTAATAATAGATTTACCATCCTTTTACTTCTATCCATTATACATAGGCGCTTATGACTACATGGGTCTTATACTTCCTTTCCAAAATCTCAACTTACTTATGGCCCTTAAAATTTGGCTATCTTTACAAACTCTTAAAAATTTTGGCAAAGTTTCCCCTGCAACTGGGCCAATCCACCTGTTTGATAATCGCCAAAATCAACCTATCAAGACATAAACAACTTGACAAAGCATCACCATGTATATTAACATCACAAATCTCATCATTACAGGCATTTTATTATCAAGAGTGATATTTGGATATGAGCTGCACATATTTAAATCATAACACATAGAAAGTACCTTTCAAATTACAATCATTTGACTATACACTCAAGTGAGAACATTTTATTTCCTTAACACTTTTGGCCCTCAAGGTGGCCTCCTCGACTTATCGACTTCGCCATAACACATTAACAGAGGCAATCTCAATTCCCAGACTTTTCTAACAAGGATAGTAAATAGTTTCTCCTCATAATCCAATTACCCATTAACTTCACCTTCTTAGACATAGACATATGAAACACCGGGTACATGGAGAACAATAAAAGGGAAATATCATACTCATAGTTTAGCCTATTTCCTTCGAGATTTCATAAGGCCTAATGTGACTACACATACTTTACCTTTATTAACAATTTACATAGCATCCTCATGGAGAAAATATTGAGAATAACCCGTTCACTTTCTTCAACTCTAAATATCTACGCCGAACACCCGAACTAAACCTTTGGCGACCTCCAACAATTACTCTAAGATGTTCTAGTATGAAAATGACCATAAAATTTTCTATCCAATATATATTTGATCACGGGGTGATGCTTCTTCTTTGATATGTTTGAACCTTCAAATCACTATTTCACCTTATCACGCATGCAAACCCGAGGTGATCCCATGTCACCCTATCCCATATAGGCCCGATGACACCACATAATTGAAAATTACTAATTTAGCCTTAGCCCATAAACCTTGGAATCTTATTTCCAACATCCAAAAACTTCTTTTCAAGACCCAAATTTCACATCTACACACTGTATAAATTTGAGTAAGCTGTATTAAGCTGTAACTATAACCTCAGATATAATCACACAACATACTATACAACCCGCATATTCGCAACACCATTACCGATCATAGTAACTACTCAAAACCAACCAAGTACTAGTATTAAACCCCACTTTCCATAAAACCTCATTCCAAAACCTCTGTACACTGTCGATATTATTCTCCCAAATATAACGTAATCAAATTCGATAGTACTTATTTTAGGTCCAATGACCTCATCTCATTAAACCTAACCACTTTATTAACATTCAACCCCAACATTTCTAACTAACTCCTCAAATTTCGTGAAAAGAATAACCATAGGTGCATGTGCTCAATTCCTCAAATACCCTGCTCGATAATATTATAGCATGTAGAGGAAGGAAAGACAATTAAATTAGATACGAGAAACATCACAGCTTAAAGCTCAACAGTCGATTACAGGCTTATTATAGCCCAAACGCAATCTGAGCATGGATAAATAGCCTCTTAAAAGTCCTCAATGACTTAACCATAACCCGTACTATTATCTAGTTAACTTGGTCACACCTTCATAGTCTGCAGCCCCAAAAAATTTGCTTATGAGAACTCCCAGTCCCCAAATCCACATAACACATGAACCGATATAGTCGATCCCAACTCCAACACTTGAATGCCTAACACAACCTTCATGCCTGATCATCCATTAGGAATACTTCCATAATTCTTTCTTGCCACATAACAATAATTTGAATATCAGCAGTCTATCAACCAGGTGAGTATCGCAATACCAGTGAACATCCGTAAGTCAAAACACAATGTGCCTTTTGAAATGCGCACTGTTCTCAGGATTTATCGAGCAGTTATAACATTCATCTAAGTGTCTAAAACTGACCATGTTGTCCAAAATTCGTGACCTTCCATTCAAGACTGAACTGCCACCTTGCAAATATAAGTCTTAATCCTGCATAACACACCACATCTACCATGCCATCATGTGAAAGGTACGAGAATCTCATTATCAACTTTGAGTCACCAGCAAATTACATACCCGGTTAGTTATAAACCTTCAATTTTCTCCCTTCTAGGAGGAAATCACAATACACAACATGTTTCTCACACAGGTAGAAAATATCCAGTTCAAACCATCAAGACCACTTTAAAATCCATTCGCACATAACCAAGCTATCTGAATTGAATCTTTCTAACTTAACCAAGCCACGCTTGTTGCCAAATCCTAGAGTATTGCCACGAAACACTCGTAAGGCCTCGTTATAAGACATCCTAACTTAGAACCACATCGCCCTAAGGCCCATAAGTCATTGTATTCCTTCTTAAGCACCCTATAAGTACCACCACTGAGACACCCACTCTGAAAAGACCTTATATGAACTTAAAATTGTTCTTTTACCTTTTTTATACTGGAATGTAGAATCCATAGTCATACAGAATTACCGCGAGTCACGACACCATCAAACGCAAATCTCAGATTCTATCCATACACAAATCCGAATTTTTTTTTAATTGCTATATATAAATCTCGGACCCATTAGAACCTTCTCAGGAGTCACCACTCAGCTCAAAATTGAATTGCACCGCCCAAACAGGCCGAAAGACACATGCCTCATTAGCACAACAACACTCAAAAAAAATAACCTTGCCTTAACACCACTGGCCAAATTCATATTCCATGCACACTACATTCTTCACAATTTACAACTTAATCATTACATGATTTTTCATATTTTTGTAAGTGCATTATATCCCGTATTCAGGAAATTTCCTTACTCGAGTCATCCTCGATCTCAACCTCTGCAGTCATAACTGCTCCACAAGTATGTCTCGGGCCAAAACTTAATTTAACCTATAACCATGAAATCGAATTATCAATAGTAGGCTCCCCCCCGGGCTCAAAGTCATATATCAAAACATTCAATAATTCACAATACCCATATTCAATTACTGCCCTAACACCGTAGTGAGATTTAACTAAATTCTTGCCAAGCTCATGCATCACAACCTATATGGTACCTCAAATCGTCTACTAAGCTCGCTTTCATTCTCGTGATGGTCAGGTCAACTTTCTTAACCAATTCAAATTCAAATCCCAATACATATGCACTACTGGTAGAAAAGAAGATTCTCCACACAACATTATAAAGATCACACCTCTGTAGTTTATTCCGCAAGTGATAACCCGCATGTTTAGCCTCAAACTGCATCTTTCTATACCTTTTTTACTGCCACAACTCCTATGTAATCACTTAATCTTCATGAATTTCAACTCATCAACAAGACACAAAAATTTAATTTGTTCCACAATTACTCCATGTGACATATTCTTCAATACATTCAAAACTCAAGACCCTATGTCAAATCGAGACAGAAGTCAAATACCCAATAGTCCTTTTTACATCTCAAGCAAATTGAGGCAAATTATTTTTTTTCCCGTCACTTTCAAACAATCTGAAAACATCCCGCGGTCACAATATAATCATCATATGGTCATCCAGTTATTCATCGAGCCATAAATTCTACTCATAGGGACACTACCGGACATACGAGTCTAATTGTACAAGTTCACACAACTTAAGTTACGGTCTAATCCTAGCCCCAAGTCCTCCAGACTGGCCCATCACCAAAATACAGAATACACATTTCAAACCTCGTTCATGAAATCATAAGCCGGCGATGCACAACTGATACCGAGCACTCACATGCGCACACGAATGTGTGGAAGGAATTCAAAGAGTTATGTCTCAAGTCGAATCAATTTTGCACGATAAGGAAAGAAAGAAGAGAAATAATCCTAAATTCCTTGTAGCCTCTTGCAAATAAGTATGGACGTTATCAGACCGATCCACAAGACTCTACTAGGCACTTTGTAACGACCCGATCGGTCGTTTTGAGATTTATAGCCCCGGTCCTTTATTTAATGCTTTCTCCGTATCTGTTTCAGCCTATGTGACTTGCCGGGAGGTTTTATTTTGGTTTTGGGGGTGTTTTTGGGATACTTAGTCCCTAAACGGAAGTTTAAGTCTTAAGATTTTGTCCTTAGTTAGAACTGTGTGAAGACCACTCCGGAATAGAGTTTCATCAATTTCATTAGTTTCGTTGGGTGATTTTGGACTTAGGGGTGTGTCTGGATTGTGTTTTGGAGGTCTGTAGCTCATTTAGGCTTGAAATGGCAAAAATCAAATTTTTGGAGATTTTGACCGGTAGTGGACTTTTTGATATCGGGGACGGAATCCGATTCCGGAAGTTGGAGTAGGTTCGTAATGTTCTATATGACTTGTGTGCAAAATTTAAGGTAAATCGTGCGTGGTTTGATAGGTTTTAGCATCAGTTGTAGAAATTGAAAGTTTCAAGTTCATTAAGTTTGAATCGGAAGGTGATTCGTGTTTTTAGCGTTGTTTGATGTAATTTGAGGGCTCGGCTAAGTTCGTATGATGTTTTAGGACTTGTTGGTATGTTTGGTTAGGGTCCCGAGGGCCTCGGGTGTGTTTCGGATCATTATCGGATGCGTTTTGGACTTAGAGAAATGGTTGAAGTTCTATGATCTGGTGCATCTGGTTTCCTTATACGCGATCGCGAGAGAGGGGCCACGATCGCGTAGGCTTAGCTGGGCAGAGGAAGTTTTTGTTCTTTATGTTCACGGGCAGAAGGATGCGAACGCATAGTGGTGTGAAGTGGTGCTTCGCGAACGCGTGGCCAAGGTCGCGTTCGCGTAGAGTTAAGGAGGCTAAAGCTGGGTCACGCGCTTTGCTCATCGTGAACGCGTGAAGACGTTCGCGATCCCGTAAGACTGAGAGCCAATACATCGTGTTCGCTTGGTGTTTTACGGGTTCGTGTAGGGTTAAATCCTGGAGCAGCGAAGTTGTTCTTCGCGACCGCGAGGCTATTTCCGCGATCGCGATTAAAGAATCACTGGGCAGACTTATATCATTTCAAAACGAGGGTTTGGCCCTTTTTTATCAAAACTTGAGTTGGGAGCTCGGATTTGGATGAGATTTTGAGGGATTTTCAGATATATCGATTGGGTTATGATTCTTCACTTATTTTTGGTTATATCCCACTAATTTCATCTTTTAATTTCGGATTTGGGTGAAAATTTGGGGAAAATGGAAAGAAGTTCTTCAACTAAGATTTTGGATTTTGATTGAGATTTTGATATCGGACTTGGATAATTTTGGTACGAGTGAACTCGTGAGTGAATGAGTGTTCATATTTTGTGACCTTTACCCGATTCTGAGACATGGGCCCGGGGAGACGTTTTGAGGCGATTTTCTAATTTCTCACTTTAGCTTTGATTTTATTAACTAGATTAGTTTCTTATAGTTATATTTATGATATGTAATTAATTTTTGCTAGATTTGGGCCATTCGGAGTCGGATATTCGTGGAAAAAGCATTGTTACGGATTGATTAGAGTTTGGTTTGAGGTAAATGGCTTGCCTAACCTTATGTGGGGGAAATCCCCTTAGGATTTGGTGTTGTTATGATATGTGAGACAGTGAGAGCCGTGTACGCGAGGTGATGAGTGCGTACACAGGCTATTTGTGGAAAAACCTGATTTGTTTACTGAGTAATAGCATGTTTTCACCTTATCTGAGTATACTAGCATGTGTAGTTATCTTGTTAGCCTAGAACAACATGTCTACGTGTCCTAATTGCCTATTTGAACTCTTTGCAGCATGTTTAATAAGTCCTGCTTTTTTTTTACTTGTACTTAGTCTAAATTGTAGGTTTCTTGCTATAATTGTTATATTCATTTGTTTGAGTTGCGAATTTATTTTGAGACTACGAGGCGGTTCCTCGGGAATTCTCCCTGCATATTTACTTTTGAGACTACGAGGCGGTTCCTCGGGAGTTCTCCCTGCATATTTATTTTTGAGACTACGAGGCAGTTCCTCGGGAGTTCTCCTGCATATTTATTTTTGAGACTACGAGGCGATACCTCGGGAGATCTCCTTGCATTTTTACTTTGGAACTACGAGACGGTATATCGGGAGATCCCCTGTTGTTTATTCTTGTGTTCTGCATTGCTACTTTGCTATGTTCTCCTTATTTAAATTTCAGTCTCTTATTATATTGTTATATTCTCCTGCTTATTTATTATATACCAGTGGGCCTGACCTGACCTCGTCACTACTCGATCGAGATTAGGCTTGGCACTTACTGGGTACCAATTGTGGTGTACTCATGCTACTCTTCTGCACATATTTTCATGTGCAGATTCAAGTACTTCTTACCAGCCGCATTATCGGTGAGTCGAGACAACTTTGGAGACTTCAAGGTACATGTGCCGCGTCCGCAGATCTCGGAGTCCCTTTCTACTCTTCCCCATGTCCATTATCTTCTATATTTCTTTTGTTAGACTCTGATGTATAGAGATACTAGGTTTCCTTCTTCAGTTTGTGATTCACAATATTCCGGATTTTGGAAAATTATGTACGTCTAGTGTTTTGGTTATTGTATATGCCGAGCGGCATTATTATTGGTTATTCAGTATCTAATGCAGTTAGTTGTTTAGTTTGCTTCCATTATTGATATTTCCGCAATCTGTTAGGCTTACCTAGTCGTAGAGACAAGGTGCCATCACAACATGTCTCGGAGGGATGTTTGGGTCATGACACACTTGATCATGACTTGTAGAACCTATGAACCTAGAGCTCAGATACCAACTTGTCACGACCCAAAATCCAACTAGCCGTGATGGCACCTAAACTCACCCGCTAGGTAAGCCAAATAACAATAATCCGATTTAATTAATATTTAACTGACTCTAATACATTCCCCAAGGACTGGTAGTACAAATCATGAGCTTCTAAGATTTGAATTTACAAAGCTGGTGTGAAATAAAATACATCATGTGTTTGAAATATACATGAACAAATTAATAATTCTAAAGCTACCAAGAACAAGAGGCAGTTGTGACTGGATCACACGTACATCTTCAATGCTAGCTCCTGCCATGCATAATAACATCATCATCCAAAATCTGTACGCGAGGTGCAGAAGTGTAGTATGAGTACAACCGACCCCATGTACTCAATAAGTAACAAACCAAGCCTTAGGTTGAAAATAGTGACGAGCTTGTACCAAGGTCACATTCCACACACATATCCAGTAACATCTCATAACAATAAAATTTAGGAAACACAAAGAATAACTCAATAATAAAATGCTCAGCTCGTTCACAGTTCCGGAAAAATAAACATTTTCTTTTCAAGTATAATAGTAAAACTCAATTCTTTTCACTGAAATCACCAAAATATGAGTAAGTTTGAAAACTGTGATTTTTCCCAAAAAATATTTCTTCCACAATAGGAAATTTCATTTTCAAATGGCATGAGGAAAGTACATGTTTATACCTACATGTCAATGTGCATACCAATGCTATACAACATAGTGATAAAACCATATGCATACTCTCAGAGTATCAATTCACTTAGTCCTCCCAGTCACTCTATCCTCTCAGTCACTCAGTCATCCCAATCACTCAATCCTTACAGTCACTCATGCCTCACAGTCACTAAATCCTCCCAAATCACTCGGCACTCCCACTCAGTAGGTACATGTACTCACTAGGGGTGTGTATAGACTCCGGAGGGGCTCCTTCACGTGCTATAGTAAGCCAATCTGGCCTGCTGCGGCGTGCAACCCGATCCCATAATAATAAAGTATATAAAACCAATATGGCATGCTGCGGCGTGCAGCCCAATCCCATAAGTATCCTCACAATCAGGCCCTCGGCCTCACTCAGTCATCAATCTCTCTAGTCTCCCGGGCTCACAATGTAATGAAACTAGCCCAAAATTATGATATGATGAATTAATAAATTGCAAAAGAGACTGAGAGATGACATGAAATGAATGAACATGATTGAGTATGAAATTTTATTTTAAACAAATAATTCACAGCAATATGACCTCTGTGGGTCTCAATAATAATGCACATAGTCTCAGCATGATTTTTAATATGATTCTCAGCTCAATTTCTTTAACACATAAAACTACATAGAAAATGCCAAGATTATTTGACTACAAAATTTTACAGAACCAATTACGTCACAATTGCTATAGTGCTCGCCCACACGCATGTCACCTAGCATGTGTGTCACCTCCAAATAATTCACATAATACATATATTCAAGATTCATACCCTAAGCTACAAGATTAGAAGAGTTACTTACCTCAACAAGACGAACCCAACGTTGAGCAAGGTAATCAATGCTCAGGAAATTCCATTCCGCGCGTATCCACCTCTGGATGCCTTCTTGTCTCCTCAATTCAATGCCAACGATCTGAAACTGAAATTCACCCCTTAATGATACTACAACAATCTACTATTCTAAGCAACTTCAATCTACAATATCAACATCCAATGGAGCCAATATTAGTAGTTAATTCCATAGTTTAGGCCATTTAGACAATTTACCAAACACCTAGTGGGCATACATTTATACATTTCTTAACCATAGAATTAGTTCTTCCAACTACCATCATTTACCAACAATCCATCCCACCATCATTCTTTAATAACTTACAATCTTAACATCACATGTGTGACTAACCATTCTCACCCAACCAACAAAATTCCATCAAATAATCACTTTTCAATTTCTACAATGGGTATTCATTTAAATTGAGAATTTATGGCTTCCAATCACTATACCATGAGTTACAATACTTGATTCATACTCATATTTTCATAATAAATCCATACATGTATACATAATACTCTCACACCCAAGAATCATACTTCCTATGACCTACTTTTAATCCAAATTCCGAAATTGAAAACTAGGGTATGGAGCCTTACCTCTTTGATGAAGAATTTGAGGGATTTCTTGTTGAATTTCAAGGCTTGGACAAGAATTTGATAAACAATATACTTCATCTACTTCCTCTCACTAGAACACTCTCACTTCTCTCTAAAATCATCAGATAATTGCCCCAAAATGAGCTCCAAAGCCTATTTATCAAAATAGGGTCGGGTTATGAAAATAAAAAAATTAACCCTACGAAATCAGGTCTGCGGTCGCATAATGAACAACAGAATGAGTATGCGGGTCGCAAAATCGATGCCCAAAAATGGGCTTCACATGACAGCTCTGCGACCATTTTGCGATCGCATAACTATTTCTACGATCGCATAGTGGTTCTGCGATCGCAGAATTTGTCGCAGAATCACATTTTTCCAGTTTTTGGTAATTTGGTCATAACTTCTTGTAGGAATGTCCAAATGACAAAAGGTTTGCAGCGTTAGAAACTAAACTCGAAGATCTTTCATTTGATAGGTAGATCATCACATAAATCCATATATATATATATATATATATATATATATATATATATATATATATATATATATATATATATATATATATATATATATATAGAGAGAGAGAGAGAGAGAGAGAGAGAGATAGATATTCTTGTTCAAAGTTGGGTCTTATACGTACCCATTTGAAAGTTTAGTCTATCATGAAATTTCTAACTTAACTTGGACTTAGGGCTCTTCTTAGACCATAAACCATTCTTAATGCACCTCATACATATATTAACATGATCAATTGATATTATTCATATAATAGTCCTTGTCTACACACAAAATAATATAATTAGCGCACATCAACTTTCTTAATAGCGCTTAATTACTTCAAAAAATTTCGGGGGGTTACACTTTAATATTTTAAACATTTTTGTCCCGTATATCTGATATAATTTTTATTGTATTAGGATGTAAATGGGATAGAGCCTACACGAGCAGAAATTTTTATATTAACTCATAAAAATATAAGGATGGTAGACCACTAGATGATGATTCTGCCAAGACAATCATAAGATTTATTCTTTCTTTTATTTTTTAAATTGGGAAACAGTTAGAACATGAGAAATATTGTGGCTTTTGTTCATGTTTATTCATTCACTCAAAGATATTAGGCATAAACTTCCATGTTGCTATGGTTGTCCAAAAGAAAAAATATCAATTTATTGATGAATTTTAATTTGTATCCTAGGGGAATTTGCATTTGCTGGTGATTAGAAGAGGAAATCTTCATGGTTACACAGTTTAAAGAACTTGGAGCAATTTGCTACATACATTAAACTGTTTATTCATGTTTAAATGATAAAAACTGTTTATTCATGTTTGAGTGAATGAATAAACATGAACAAAAGCCACAATATTTCTCATGTTCTAACTGTTTTCCAATTTATAAAATAAAAGAAAGAATAAATCTTACAATTGTCTTGGAAGAATTATCATCCAGTGGTCTATCATCCTTACGTTTTTTATGAGTTAATATGAAAATTTCTGCTCATGTAGGCTCTATCCCGTTTATAGCCTAATACAATAAAAATAATATTAGATATACGGGACAAAAATGTTTAAAATAATATAGTTTGTAATTTTCACAGATTTACCTGTTCATTCATCAAGGTAGCAATACTTTTGGATCCTCTTGTGTGAGGCATAGTTTGTTTGGCCCTATTATTTCTATTTGTGTCACGACCCAAAATCCATTAAAGGTCGTGATGGCGCCTAACACCGCTGTAAGGCAAGCCAACTATAATTAATTAATTTAATTACCCGTTTTAGTATTTTTGAAATCAAAATTTCTTCAATTAAATAGTAAAGATAGAACTCATAGAGTAAGTGATAAATATTTTAGCAACTAAATTTTTAAACAACCCATAACCACTCCCAAAATCCGGTGTCACAAGTGTATGAGCATTTACTAGGGAGTTAAAATAAAATACAGCATCTGTCCAGAATACAAATTAGACAGAAAAAATATAAATAACTCTGAAGGAGACTCTGTTGGCTGCGGATCGTAATATAGAATGCAACTCACTTAAGTCCCCGCATTGTCACGACCCAATTTTTCCTATGTTGGGTATCGTGATGGCACCTAATCTTAGGGACTAGGTAAGCCTAACAATAATTAAAACAATAACATTATTTAAATAGAATCTCTTCAAATTCCCAAAACCAGTAGTGCAAGTCATAAGCTCTACAGAGTGTTTGCTAGAAAACTTCTAAATACAACTGTCCAAAAATAAGAATAAACAGTGCAAAACAAAAACTAGAAGGTGACTCTGAAGCCTGCGAACGAAGCAGCAGGTTTACCTTGAGTCTCCACAACAACAGTCCACACATCTAGCTAACGAACAAGTACCTGGATCTGCACAAAAATGTGCTGAAGAGTAGCATGAGCACACCATAGCGGTGCCTAGTAAGTATCAAGACTAACCTCGGTGGAATAGTGACGAGGAACAGTCAAGACACCCACTGGTCTAATAAACTGAACAGATATAAGTACATGAATAACAGAAGTATGATGTCTACATAAAGACTATGCAGTATGGCTCACAATACAGTAATGGCATTAAAGCAAGAAATAACAAGTATCAGCGAAATATCATGAAAATGACTCAGACAAATTGAATGGAACACAACCTAAATCCGTAATCATGAATACAGCAAGGACAAGTAATAACTCACTAATTACAACCGCTTTTACATCAGGTTTTAGTCAACAACTCCACGAGGTACCGAACCTCGGACAATTTACAATCTCACGGGTCCCTAACACTTGGCATCATGTGCCCTCATAACACCTCATAACCACATTGACGACTCACGTGCCAATAGAGCCATTCTCACATAGAAGGCAAGTAAACAAGGGTGAGCATCTATGCTCAACAATATCAAGAACAACTCTTATCCAATAAGAGTGCTTAACTACGTGTATGCTTGTGCAAGTGTCCTAACATAGTCCATACCAGCAAATTAGCATAAGGAAGAAGAAGAACGGACAACGAAAATGCCCCCAGGCCATAAATCATCACAAATCAATCCCTGACACAGCCCACCTTGTCTCGCCGCGTGTGCAATAGTAACGTAAATGCCCGTCTTGTCTCTCCACACGTGCATAATAATGTTCTCACCTTGTCTCGTCACATGCGCAACCCATAAATATATATACATATCCCACCTTGTCACGCCGCATGTGCAAATATCAATGGTAACAACCGCACAGCTGAAACCTCGTGCAACCCCATAGTAACAACCGCACGGAAGAAACCCCGTGCATCACCACAACAAGTATCACAACAACAATGACAATAATACAAAGTATGACAAGTAAATTAACTCAAGAACTTTAATTCACAAAGAAACGGTATAACCAATTCACAAGGAATAACACAATGAAGAATGTCAGGCGTAAAGGGAACAACTCAAAATCGAGCTCTAGAACTCCCAAAATGGTGAAAATGACAAACCCTCGGAATAGAGGACTTTATATTCTGCCCAGGGGTTTTGTGCATCGCGAACGCGGAGAAAGGGACGCGTTTGCGAAGAAGAGAAACAAAGCTTCCCAGTTGTCCTTCGCGAACGCGACAACACGTTCGCGAACGGGAAGAGGAAATACATGATGGCCCAATGACTGCTCTTCGCGAACGGGTGAAGTAGTACGCGAAGAGTGTAATGGAATAGATACGCGAACGCGTAAGTGAAACGCGAACGCGAAGAGGAAAATGATCACCAGTGCCCAGGTCTTGGTTTGTACTTCGCGAACGCGAGATAGGGAATGCGAACGCGAAGAAGGGGGTGGCAGAACTTCGCGAACGCGAGAGGGTGACTGCGAACGCGAAGAGGAAATATTTCACCTTCCAAAATAACACTACATGAACGCGAAGGCAAGGATGCGAACACGATGAAGGAAACCAAATGACAGATAACAACAGTTCTAAAATAAGGGGGAAAAGACATGTAGCCCATCCGAAATTCACCTGAGGCCCCCGGGACCCTGTCTAAATATACCAACAAGTCCCATAACCTAACACAGACTCGCTCGAGGTCTCAAATCACATCAAACAACGTCGAAACTACGAATCGCACCATGAATTGAACTTATAAATTTAAAATCTTTCAACTTCTAAAACTCGTGCTGAAACCTCTCAAATCAACCCGGAATGACGTCAAATTTTGTAGGCAAGTCCCAAATAACATAACGGAGTTGTTCCAACTCTCAGAATCGCATTCTGACCCCAATATCAAAAAGCCCACTTCCTATCCAAATCTCCAAAAATTCAACTTTCGCCATTTCAAGCCTAAATCAGTTACAGACCTCGGATTTACAGTCCTGACATGCTCCTATGTCCAAAATCACCCAACAGAGCTAATTGAACCGATGGAACTCCATTCCGGAGTCGTCTTCACATAGTTCAAACTACGGTCAAAATCCTAAGACTTAAGCTTCCGTTTTAGGGACTAAGTGTCCCAAATCACTTTGAATCATCTGGTAACTGAATTCAACCATGCACGCAAGTTAATACACATAATATAAAGCTGCTCAGGGCCTTATGCCACCGAACGAGACTTAATTTCTCAAAACGATCGATCGGGTCGTTACAAACGTGTACCCAGTAAGTATCAAGCCTAATCTCGAAGAAGTAGTGACAAGAGGTCCACTTTGACATTCACTAAGGGTCAATAATATTATAATATAATATTTTTAATTGACATGATTTATAGGAATAACAATAATTTCCTTAAAAAACAGAGATAATTTATTCATTCAATTCCAATAATTGAAACTTATGCGTTTTAGTGTTCAATTCGTAGTTTTAGAAATTATTTTTGTTTTTTGATCGTGTGAGTAAGTTTGTATGATATTTTTAGACTTGTGTGGAGGTTCGGATTAGAGCCCCGAGGGATCGGATGAGTTTCGGACATGTTCCAGAGTGTTTTGGACTAAAATTTGCAAAATCTGGTGTCTGGTGCCTCTAGTGTCGCAATTGAAAATGGTGTCGCAATTGCAAAAACCAGGGTCGCATTTGCGACCTTAGTAGGGAACCCACAAGTATCGCAATTGCGATGCCTGGGTCGCATTTGCAAAGCAGTCTTGGGTTGGTCTAGGTTCGCATTTGCAATGGTCTTCGTTATTTTTGTGAGCGCAGCAGGGCATCAGGAACATCTTGGAAAGATATGGAAGCTCTCATTGTGCTTGAATTTTCTGGAAAATAGTAGGAAAAAGAAGACCAAGTCTTCTCTTTGTAGAAAGGTTGAAGAGTCAACCATATGTGTGCTTCACCAACCTTTTGTTACGACCCAAATTAACCCATGTCGTGATGGCGCCTATAGTCGAACTAGGCAAGCCGACTTATTTCCAAAACAAACCGATATTTTCATTTCAAAGATAATTTCAATGTTATTTAACATAAAAACCTTCGTAAAGGAGTTAAAATCAAAACAAAAGTGTGGAAAAGAAAAGCCCGACATCGGGGTATCACAAGTTATGAGCATCTACTACAATTTGTCTAATAATATCGAGACTAATATAGTCTAAAAATATCTAAATACAACTAAAGGAAGATAAGAGGGAGAAGAGCAGGGGTGCGATCGCCAGGCAACTACCATGCTATCCCCGAGAAAATCTGCAACCGGAATAGTCAATAGCTGCTACTGTGTCCAGATACACCTGAATCTGCACACAAGGTACAGGGAGTAACGTGAGTACGCCAACTCAGTAAGTAAAAACAGTAAATAAAGATTGAAAAGTAGTGACAAGCAATAATGCAAGTAAAGTTCATATCACAAAAAAAATTTAGTAAAATACAGCATGCTTTTAAAACCAGGGTTTGAATCAAATCGGCTCTTTTAATCAAGTCCCAGTAAAATCATTTAAAGACATCTTTCAACAGTTTTCAAACAAAGGCTAAATGCAAAGGTGAGCAAAAATAATGAAATCATAATCAGCCCCTCGGGCAACATCACTCATATACAGCCCCTCGGGCAAACCTCATAATCACTTGTATACAGCCCCGCAGGTAGACCTCACCATCACCCATGCCTCCCGGTCACTCAGCACTCGGCACTCGGCACTCGCACTCAGTAGGTACCTGCACTCACTAGGGGTATGTACAGACTCAAGAGGGGCTCCTTCAGCCCAAGCGCTATATCAAGCCAATCATGGCATAAATCAATGAGGCCCTCGGCCTATATCAAACATGTTACGGCGTGCACCCCGATCCCATAAATATCCTCACAAATCAAGCCCTCGGCCTCACTCAGTCATAAACCTCTCCAGCCTCTCGGGCTCTTAGAAAACAAAGTATTCAACCCAAATAACATTTATATGATGCATTAAAATAGAGTAATAGAGACTGAGTCATGTTGTAAATATGTATAAACATGACTGAGTATAGATTTTTAATCAAAAACAATGAGAGGACAACAAGAAAAGACCTCTAAGGGTCCAAACAACACTAACATAAGGCCTAAACATGGCATCCAGTCTGACTTACAGAAATTCTTTCTAAAACACATAAGAATCATATAGTTTCAACAAAATATTCAACTTTACAGTTGATACGGGACAGACCAAGTCACAATCCCCAATGGTGCATGCCCATACGCCCCGTCACCTAGCATGTGTGCCACCTCCAAATAGTAAAATGATACAAAATTCCGGGGTTTCATACCATCAGGACCAGATTTACAATCGTTACTTACCTCAATCCGAAAAAATCTCTACTCCGCAATGCCCTTGCCTCTCGAATTGGCCTCCGGGTGTCCTGAATCTAGCCACAAGCAATACAATACGACAAAATAGGCTAAAGGGATCAATTCCACAAGACAAAATACTAAATTATAGCCAAAATCCAAAATCGGCCCAAACCTGACCCACGTCTCGAAATCCGACAAAGTCACAAACCCCGAAAGCCTATTCAGTAAAGACGGAACTAAGTGCAGTATAAAAGCAGTAAAGATAGTATAAGGAAAACGTTAAAAACTTACTGAAGTTTATTGGATGAACATTATAAATACATAAGAACTGAAGAACATAAGAGAATACTAGGGGGGAGAGGTCTTTAAAAGTTGGGAGAATTTTATGTGTGCCTCTTACAATGGGAATGGGGAGTCTTATATAGACTGAGAAGTGAAGCCATCTGATCTTAGGCTTACAAGTGTACCATTGGCTTTATCTGACAAAAACAAATGGTCGACAAAATTTAAAGTGGGGCGGCTACTTTTGAAAAGTAAAGTGATTGCTTTTATAAAGCTAAAGTTAAAAGGATAAGATTTCTTTTGATTTTGGCGATCTGAAAATGGATCTTTTTATTCACAATTGGGGTCCATGTAGGCCAGGGCTAATCCTTTTGGATTGCACATGTCTCCATTGCTACTTCCTCCATATGAAGCAGCATCTTCAATCAATTGCATAATCTAGTGGTCTTCATATTTATCAATATTTTGTAGAGCCTGCTTGAGTTTTTCACTGAGCTTTGTTTTTTATGTTGAAGCTTTTGCAAAGCTTTGTTGAACATTCTTTCCTGTTTTGGGAGATAGTTGTTTGGGAGTCCAGCCTTTCATTTTAATTTCTTTAGACAAAATTTTGATTCTTTCAAATTCTGCCTTTGAGAAATTCCTGGTAATAATAAAAGAAATTCGTTTTTGAATAAAATACTTGCACATTTTAATGTGCTCTGGTAGGGATGAAATTGATTCTTTGGTTTGAAAATCTCTGAACCTGTTGAGAAATTGTTGGGGTAATATTTCTCTGTTACCACCAAAAATGTTCCACCATTCGTAGAACCATCTTGGGATAATTACTTTAGTAACTTCTAGGGAATATTTGATGAACCAAGTGTGCCCTGGCCTGAGATATAGTAAATTGAACCAGACAGCTTTGTAGTCATACCAGTTGTAGGTTTGTAGTCAAACCACTCAAATGGTGATAGTATTTTCTTTATAGTGACTCTGGAGTAGTTGATATACTCCGAATTTTTCTCGTTTAAAGTGTGCTCCACTTCTATGGAATCGGTATCTATTAGGATGGCCTCATAGATCTTGTATGGATTTTCTGTATCCACGTAATTGAAATCTGTGTAGCATGGTTTAATAAGGTCTTCTATCCTGAGACCTTCATATTCTTTGTCAAGTGCTAATAAAGGTAGTACCTGGATGGTAATAAATTCGAACTTCTCTTCTTTAGGTATGTCATCTTGTTACTTCTTTGGAGTTATTGATGGATTAACTGCTTCGGCAAAAGTCTCTAGGACTTTTATGGCATAACTTTATTTGGTTTGAATTGAGGAACTTAAAGATGTTCCTCTTTCAAAAGGCTTTGCTGATTGGAGATTAATTAGTTTTGCTGAGGGAATTGGTACTAGGGCTGGTAACTTGGAATACTCAACCAATGTTGTATACATGTTCCGGAAAGGGAGTTAGGGCCTTTGAGGGGCTGATGTTTTGGTAGGAGTAAAGGGGTGAAGAACAAATGGTCTAGCCATTTGCGGGTTTTTTGTTTCTTTTCCTTTGGTAGGAGTGTCAGATTTGAAGGGCCTCATTTTTTCCCTGTAGAAATTCTCTTATTAGAAAATCAGGTAAAGAGTTATTTTCTCCTTTAATAAAATCTATTTTGAAATCAAAGCTAGATAGTAGAGCTTGCCATCTAGCAAATATTTATTTTGAAACAAGGTTTTTGAAATCCTTTTGAAGAATCTCTTTGACAGATTTACAATCAAGTCTAACTAAAAATTCTTTGTTAATAAAATCATCTTGAGATTTGGTAATACATAGTACTATAGACAAGACTTCTTTTTTAACAGTAGAATAATTTTTCAGCGGAATTCCAAATTTCAAATGTAAAACGAACAAGTTGTTCATGGGATTCTAGGGTATCCTTTTGTTTAAGTATTCCACCGTAACCTATATCAGAAGCATCTATTTCTACAATCATAAAGGCTTCTGGATTAGGGATTCCTACGCAAGGGAGGTTCTATACTAAACCTTTTATTTGGATGACTGATTGAGTTTGTTTAGTGCCCCATGGAACATGATTTTTCCTAAGTCTTTTATATAAAGGCTCACAAACTTGTCTAATGTTAGGCATAAAATTAGCTACATAATTGAGACTTCCTAGAAATCTTTGAAGCTGGGTTTTATCCGTAATTTCATAAGGGAATTTAGAGGAGAAATCTATGGCTCTACAAATAGGTTTGTAAGATCCTTGATAAAGGTCATGACCTAAGAATCTAATTGAGGTTTTGGAAGAGTTTAATCTTTTTGGCACTTACTACTAGACAGTTTCTCTTAACAACTTTAAAGAAGGTGTTGAGATGCTTGAAATGGGAATCTATGTTTTCCGAGAAGTTAAGGACATCATCTATATAAACAATAGACATATAACTATAGTCATAAAAAATGGAGTTCATGACATTCTGGAAATCAGAGGGAGCGTTCTTAATCCCGAATGGCATAACGTTCTATTCATACTGCCCAAAGGGAATATTGAAGGCAATTTTGTATCTGTCTTTTTTGGCTACTTGAATTTGCCAAAAACCAGATTTCATATCGAACTTGCTATAGACATTAGCTTTGTAAGTTCTCCTTAAGAGATCTCTTTTGTTAGGAATAGGATATCTAAATCCATTTAAGAACAGCATTTAAAGGTTTATAGTTGATAACTAACAATGGTGCTCCTCTTTCCTTTTATGCACTATTATTTACATAAAAGGCAGAATAACTCCAAGGGGATTTAGAGGGACGAATGATATTATTTTTCAGGAGTTTTGAAATCTCAGTTTTACAAATTTCCATCATTTCTTGATTTATTTGAATAGGTCTTTCTTTGGTTGAGATGACATGTTCATTGAATCCATCAATGTATGGAAGTTCAATAAAATGCTTTTTTTAATTCCCAAAAAGCGTTAGAAAAATCAGAGCATATTTATTTTTCAAAAAGGTTTTGAAGATTGGCTATTTTAGTAACCATCTCTGAGATTTTTAAAATCTGCAAGATTTTCTTAATTTTTATTTCATCCTTTAAAAGGTGATATGTTGAGAAAGTTTATTAATACGAAAAACTATTTTTTTTTTCTTAAAAAATTACTTTCATCGGGTGATAGGGTTTTTATAAAAGGAAAGTGTAAATCTTTTCCTAAAATATGTGTGGAGATACCATTTAAACTAGTAATGAAAGGTTTTATTTGAGTAATAAAAGGTATTCCTAAAATGAAATTCTCTTTTACATCCTCAGTTATAATAAAATCATTTGTCAAGCAAAGATTTATAGTTGATAACTAACCGTGGTGCTCCTCTTTCCTTTTCTGCACTATTATTTACATAAAAGGCATAACATCTCCAAGGGGATTTAGAGGGGCGAATGATGTTGTTTTTCAGGAGATTTGAAATCTCAATTTTAAAGCTTTTTATCATTTCTTGATTCATTTGAATGGGTCTTGATTTGGTTGGGATGACATGTTCATTGAATCCATCAATGTATGGAAGTTCAATCAAATGCTTTTTTCTTTCCCAAAAAGCGTTAGAAAAATCAGAGCATATTTCTTTTTCAAAAGGTTTATTTTGAAAGTTTGTAATTAATACGTAGTTGTTCTTCTATAGTGGAGTAAAGTTTAGAAGTACTTTTTTCTAAATACTGAGTAGGAACAATACATTTGATGATACAGTTACGATCTGCACCACTATCAAGTAAAGTAATTTTATTGATAACAAAGTTTTTGCTAATAACAATTTTAATAGGGATATGATAGCTTTGAGGTTTTATACTGGTTATAACAGTAATACCAGGAGCGTTGGATGTGGAAGTCTTATTTTGAGTAAGACTGAGGTTGATAGGATTATCTACATCGTTTTCAGGGTGATAATCATTTTCAGGAAGTTCTTCCTCTTCAGATTTGTGCTCATAGGTACTGGCTTGTTTGAGAACGTGTTCTGTGAGAACATCAAGTTCAACTTTTCCAAGTATGGATTTAATATCTCTGATTTCTCCTTTTAGTTCTGAGATTTCATGTCCCAGATCAGAGATTGATGGTTCTGATGGCTTATCAAAACAAGACATGATTTGTTTCATGTTGAAAGGTACAATGGCTGGTTTTGATTTAGGTTTATCATTGCGATGATTGAGGATGAGATTTTTAAGTTCCAGAAGATAACAGTTTCTGGATTCTTCGTCATTGATGTGTTGGATTACATCATATAGAGCCTCTTTAGAGCTATCAGTAAGAACTCTAATAGAAGCTGGAGTGTTGCCACAAGTACAGTAAGTTTCAGTATAGTGGCATTCACTACCGGATTGGCTATAAACGGACTTATAAGCAATGTTGATATCTTCTTCAACACTATAATCATTCGATGAATAATTTGGAGAAGAATCTGAATTAGCTTCTTCTAGGATAGAGAAGTGTTTTCTTTTGGTATCATCGCTAATTTCTAGAAGATTGATTTTCTACTTCTTTTTGTCTGATTTGCATTCGTTGGCCCTGTGTCCGATTTTTCCACAGTTCCAGCAGACGTCTTTGGATTTGTTAGAAGACTTAGAAGGTCTACGATATTTGGATTTCTTTATGGGTGAATTTTCGAAAATTCTGTGAGATTTGCTGCGAAGAGTCTTTTTGGAAGATTTAGACTCTCTTTGAAGAGTGAGTAAAAGGGGCAGCAATTGAGGTGAATCCGAAGTCTTGACAGAAACTTCCTAGTTCTCTTCTAGAGGAGAATCGTTCTTTTTTTAGTTGGCTTTTAAGATTGATATCAGTGCAGAGTTCAAGACCTACAATATTGATGAAGCTAACGAGGTCTCCATGGGTCATTTGATGATAAGGAATTTTACCATCACAACGATCTTGGATTTTTGTTCTGACCTTGTTAGCGAATAAAGGTGGAAGTCTGTTGACAAAGCGTTCTTTCCAGAAATCTAGATGACAGTCAGGTCTAATCATAACCTTACTGATGAATTGGTTTTTATACCAAATAAAGTAATCTAGGGTTGGTCAAGAAAGATTGTTTAGGATTTGTAAACTTTTATCTTGGAAGAGTTTGGGTTCTCCAATGAAGTGTTTTGCGATATGATAGAGAATGGTAGCACAAGCATCTTCTCTAACTACCTCAGAGGTAGTCTCCATGTCTGTAACTTCAGTATTTACAACTGTTTAAATGGCTATAGAGAAGTATATGGATTGTTTTATCTCATCAGTGAAATAATTATCCAACCAATATTTTAACATGCCTGTGAATCCAGCTACGATCATAGAAGCGGCTTCTTTGTCAGAGGAGCCTCGTATTTTATAGGCTGTGATAGAAATACCCATTTGTCACGACCCAAAACTAACCCTTGTCGTGATGGCGCCTATCGTGGAACTAGGCAAGACGACTCATTTCCAAAACAAACCAATATTTTTATTTTAAAGATAATTCCAAGGTTATTTAACATAAAACCTCCATATTTAGAGTTCAAATCAAAGAAAAATAGAAGTACGGAAAAGAAAAGTCCGACAACGGGGTGTCACTAGTCATGAGCATATACTATAATCTGTCTAACAATATCAAGGCTAATTTAGCCCGAAAAATATCTAAATACAACTAGAGGAAGATAAGAGGGAGAAGAGCAGGGGCTACGATCGCCAAACAGCTACCTTGCTATCTCCAAGAAAATCTGCAACCAGAATACTCAATAACCGCTACCGTGTCCAGCTACACCTAAATCTGCACACTAGGTGCAGGGAGTAACGTGAGTACGCCAACTCAGTAAGTAACAACAATAAATAAAGACTGAGCAGTAGTGACAAGCAATAAAGCATATAACGTTCATATCAGGAAATCTCAGTAAAATACCACATGTTCTTAAAAATCAGGATTTGAATCAAACATCTCGTTTTCTAGTAAAAATCATTTTAAAGACATTTTTCCAACAGTTTTTCAAACAAAGGCTCAATGCAAAGGTGAGCAAAAATGATGAAATCATAAACAGCCCCTCGGGCAAAACATCACTCATATACAGTCCCTCGGGCAAACCTCACAGTCACTCGTGCCACTCGGGCATATCTCACAATCACTCTTGCCACTCGGGCATACCTCACAATCACTCATGTCTGCCAATCACTCAGCACTTGGCACTCAGCACTCGCACTCAATAGGTACCTACGCTCACTGGGGGTGTGTACAGACTCCGGAGGGGCTCCTTCAGCCCAAGCGCTATAATCTGCACGGACAACTCACGTGCAATAATAATAAAGTATGATGCAGGCGGGCAGCCCCGATCCACACTCATCCTCACAAATCAGGCCCTCGGCCTCACTCAGTCATAAAGTATGCTGCAGGCGGGCAGCCCCGATCCACACTCATCCTCACAAATCAAGCCACTCGGGCATTTCAGTAAAACAGGGCATTCGGCCCAAAATATTTATATGCATCAAAATAGAGTCATAAAACTGAGTTATGCGGTAAACAAGTATAAACATGACTGAGTATAGATTTTCAATCAAAAACAGTGAGAGGATGGTAAGATACAACCCCTAAGGGTCCAAACAGCATTGGCGCAAGGCCCAAACATGGTATTCAGCCCAATTTACAGAAATTATTTCTAAAACATACGAGTATCAAATGGTTTCAACAAAGTATGAAATTTTACAGTTACTACGGGGCGGACCAAGTCACAAATCCCCAACAGTGCACGCCCACATGCCCGTCACCTAGCATGTGTGTCACCAAAATAGTAGAATGATACGAAATCCGGGGTTTCATACCCTGAGGACTAGATTTACAATCGTTACTTACCTCAAACTGGTCAAATCTCTAACCCGCAATGCTCTTGCCTCTGGACTCGGCCTATAAATGCTCAGAATCTATTCACAATCAGTACAATACCATCAATACGTGCTAATGGAATAAATTCCACAAGAAAAACCACAAAATTAGACAAAAACCCGAAATTGACTCAAACCCGGCCCCCGATCCCACGTCTAGAAATCAGACAAAATTCACAAAACTAGAATTCTCATTCACTCACGAGTCTAACCATACCAAATTCATCAAAATCCGACATCGTTTGGTCCTTCAAATCCTTAAATTATTTTTCCAAAATTTCTAAGCCCTAACCCCTCATTTTCACTAATTACCATGATTAAAACAACGAGAATTCGCCATATATACAAGTATTAGGGCTCAAGTAACTTACCTCAACGAAATCCCCTTGATTCCTTCTCCAAACCCCTCCAAAAGCTCCAAAACCCGAGTTGAAATTGTGAAGAATGACCAAAATTCGCGAAGGGTTGTATTTAAGGATTCTGTCCAGGTTTTTCGCACATGCGGCCATTTTCTCGCACCTGCGCTTCCGCATCTGCGGACAATGGTGCGCACCTACGCAACTCACTTAATCACATAGATTCTGCATCTGCGGACCCCTTTCTCGCACCTGCTGACTCGCATCTGCAGTCCCAGGTGCGTATCTGCAAAACCAGTCCAAATGCCTCATATCCACATATGCGCTCAAGGCCTCGCGCACCAGTGACTTCGCACCTCCGACCCCTTCTTTCACAGGTGTGGAAATAGCAGAAGCAGCAGCTCCAGCTGCAATTTCCAACTTCAACGACTCCGTTAACCACCCGGAATTACCCCGAGGCCTTTGGGACCTTAACCAAAAATACCAACAAGTCATATATCAACATACAAACTTAGTCGAACCTTCGAATCACTCAAAACAACATCCAAACACCAAATTGCCCTCAGATTCAAGCCTAAGAACTTCTAAATTTCTAAATTCGGCAATCTATGACAAAACCAACCAAACCACGTCTGAATGACCTCAAATTTTGCACACAATCCTAAATGACATAACAGAGGTATTCTAATTTTCAGAATCGGATTCCAACCCCGATATCAAAGAGTCAACCCCCGGTCAAACTTCTCAAAAATAAAACTTTTGGCATTTCAAGCCTAATTCCTCTATGGACTTTCAAATAATATTCCGGACACGCTCATAAGTTCAAAATCACCATACGGAGCTATAATCATCAAAATTCAAATCCGAGGTCGTTTACACATAGGTCCATATCTAGTCCACTTTTCTAACTTAAAATTTTCAATTATGAGACTAAGTGTCTCGTTTCACTCCGAGTTCCTTCTGGACTCGAACCAACTAACCCGATATAACATAATATAGCTGAATAACACAAAAAGAAGTAGGAATGGGGAAAACGAGGTTATAACTCTCGAAACGACCGGCCGAGTCGTTACATCCTCTCCCTCTTAAATATCCGTTCATCCTCGAACGGGTCTAGAAACATACCTGGAGTCTCGAATAGGCGTGGATATCTGCTCCGCATCTCCCGCTCGGTCTCCCAGGTGGCCTCTTCCACAGGCTGACCTCTCCATTGCACCTTTACTGAAGTTATATCCTTTGACCTCAACCTTCGAACCTGCCTATCCAAAATAGCCACCGGCTCCACATCATAAGTCATATCACCCTCCAACTGAACTGTGCTGAAATCCAAAACATGGGACGGATCTCCAATATAATTCCGGAGCATGGAAACATGAAACACTAGATGCACACTCGACGAGCTGGGTGGCATGGCAAGCTTATAAGCCACCTCTCCTATCCTCTGAAGCACCTCAAAAGGCCCTTCACGGGTGATACCTTCATCTAAACCTTCTCCCCAACCATAAAAGACACATCACGGACCTTCCTATCCGTATAGCTCTTCTGCCTGGATTGCGCTGTGCGAAGTCACTCCTAAATCAATTTCACCTTATCTAATGCGTCCTGGACCAAGTTTGTACCTAAAATCCTAGCCCCACCCGGCTCAAACCATCCACCGGAGATCTACACCTTCTCCCATACAAAGCCGCGTACGGAGCCATCTGAATACTCGACTGATAACTGTTGTTATATGCAAACTCTGCGAGTGGCAGAAACTGGTCCCATGAACCCCCAAAGTCAATGACACAAGCGCGCAACATGTCCTCCAATATCTGAATAGTGCGCTCGGACTGTCCGTCCGTCTGAGGGTGAAAAGTTATGCTTAACTCAACCTGAGTACCCAACTCTCGCTGCACGGCCCTCCAAAACTGCGATGTGAACTGAGTACCCTTATCTGAAATGATAAAAACTGGGACACCATGCATGCGAACGATCTCTCGGATGTAAATTTCAGCCAACCGCTCTGAAGAGTAAGTAGTACCAACTGGAATGAAGTGCATGGACTTGGTCAGCCGATCCACAATAACCCAAATAGGGTCGAACTTCCTCGAAGTCTGTGGGAGCCCAACTACAAAGTCCATAGTGATCCGCTCCCACTTCCACTCTGGGATCTCTAACCTCTGAAGCAAGCCACCCGGTCTCTGATGCTCATACTTAACCTGCTGACAGTTTAAACACCGAGCCACAAACCCAACCATATCCTTCTTCATCCGCCTCCACCAATAGTGCTGCCTCAAATCCTAGCACATCTTCGTGGCACCCGGATGGATGGAATACCGCGAGCTATGGGCCTCCTCAAGAATCAGCTCTCGAAGCCCATCTACATTAGGCACACATATCCGGCCCTGCATTCTCAACACCCCGCCATCACCAATAGTCACATCCCTAGCATCACCTCTCCGAACCCTGTCCCGAAGAACGAGCAAGTGAGGGTCATCATACTTATGCTCCCTGATACGGTCATAAAGAGAAGACCTGGAGACCACACAAGCCAATACCCGACTAGGCTCCAAAATATCCAATCTGACAAGCTGGCCTGCTAAGGTCTGAACATCTAATGCCAAAGGTCTCTCTGCTGTTGGAAGATATGCTAAACTCCCCAAACTCTCAACCCGGCGACTCAAAGCATCGACCACCACATTGGCCTTCCCCGTATAGTACAAAATAGTTATATCATAGTCCTTAAGAAGCTCTAACCATCTCCGCTGATGCAAATTAAGATCCTTCTTCTTTAACAGATATTGCAGACTCCGGTGATCAGTATAAATCTCACAATGAACCCCATACAAATAATGACGCCAAATCTTCAAGGCGTGAATAATGGCTGCTAACTCACGATCATGGATAGGATAGTTCTTCTCACGGGTCTTCAACTGGCTTGAGGCATAGGCAATCACCCTACCCTCCTGCATCAAAACACAACCAATGCCTATCCTCGAGGCATCATAATACACGGTGTAAGAACCTGAAGTTGATGGCAGAACTAACACTGGAGTTGTGGTCAAAGCAGTCTTGAGCTTCTGAAAGCTCTTCTCACATTCATCCGACCACCTGAATGGAGCACCCTTTTGGGTCAATTTGGTCAAGGGCGATGCAATAGATGAAAATCCCTCCACAAAGCGACGGTAGTAATCCGCCAAACCAAGAAAGCTCCTAATCTCCGTGGTTGAGGACGGTCTGGGCCAACTCTGCACCGCCTCTATCTTCTTCGGATCCACCTGAATACCCTCATCGGACACCACGTGCCCCAAGAATGCTACTGAACTGAGCCAAAACTCGCATTTGGAGAACTTTACATAAAGCTTCTCCTCCCTCAATCTCTTTAATACAATCTTTAAATGCTAAGCGTGCTCCTCCTGGATACGGGAGTACACCAGGATGTCATCAATAAATACAACAACGAATGAGTCTAAATAGGGCTGAAATACATTATTCATCAAATTCATGAACGTTGTTGGGGCATTGGTCAGCCCAAAAGACATCACTAAGAACTCATAATGGCCATATCGGGTTCTGAAAGCTGTTTTAAGAATATCTGAATCCCGAATCATCAGTTGGTGATAACCGGATCTCAAATCAATCTTGGAGAACACCCTCGCTCCCTGAAGCTGGTCGAATAAATCATCAATACGAGGCAAAAGATACTTGTTCTTAACTGTGACCTTGTTCAACTGCATGTAATCAATACACATTCTCATGGAACCATCCTTCTTTTTCACGAATAGAACCGGATCAAGGAGTTCCTGAAGCTATTCTTTCAATTCCTTCAACTTCGTCGGTGCCATACGATATGGTGGAATAGAAATGGACTGAGTGTCTGGCATCAAATCAATACCAAAGTCAATATCCATGTCAGGTGGCATGCCCGGTAGGTCTGCAGGACACACATCCAAAAAATCACGTACCATCGGAACAGAATAGATGACAGGAGTCTCTGCATTAACATCCCTCACAAAAGCCAAATAAGATAGGCAACCCTTCTCAACCATGCGTTGAGCCTTCAAATATGAAATCACCCTACTTGGTACATAATCTACAGAACCTCTCCACTCAACCCTCGGAATTCTCGGCATAGCCAACATCACCGTCTTAGTGTGATAATATAGAACAACATGACATGGAGATAACCAATACATACCCAATATCACATCAAAGTCAACCATACTGAGCAACAATAGATCTACTCGGGTCTTCACACGCCCAATAGTCACCACACATGACCGATATATACGGTCCATAATAATAGTATCGCCACATGAGTAGATACATATACAGATGAAACTAAGGACTCATGGGGCATATCCAAAAAATAGGTGAAATACGAGGAAACATATGAATACGTGGAACCAGGGTCAAATAATACTGAGGCATCTCTGTGGCAAACTCAGACAATACCTGTAATCACAACATCTAAAGCAATAGCATCTGGTCTGGTAGAGAGAATAGAAACGGGGTTGACCACCCCTGATCTGCCTCCCCCTCTAAGGCGACCCTAGCTGACTGACCTCCACCCCGAGCTGACTGGGCGGGTGGTGAGGTAGCTGGTGCTGTAGTCGGAGGCTGAATCCTTTACTGAGATAGACCTCCATGACGACGAGGACACTGCCTCCACATATGCCTAAGCTCCCCGCATCTCAAAATAACTCCCTGGTGTTGGTGGCGGAAACTGAAGAGAACCCCTAGCATCGGGATGACTGGTAGAAGAACCTGGCACGGAAGAGCCCTGAACAGGTGAAGCACGGGACGAACTCTGAACTGGAAGGGCACTAAGTGATGAGTGGCCCTGATGAGAACTGTGAGAACCATGACCAGATGATTCACCCCGATGAAATGGCCGAGTTGACTGAGCCTGTCTGAAATGACGACCTCTATCGTGCTAGAACTGACCCCCAAAAGGAGCACCGCTGAATGCACCCTGACCACGAGGCCTCTTTGCCTCCTGTTCAACCCTCTCCTGACTGCTAACCATCTTAATTTGTCGAGCAATGTCGACTACCTCATCAAAAGTAGCACCTGAAACCCTCTCTCTGGTCATGAGCAACTGTAGCTGATAAGTGAGACCATCAATAAACCTCATGATCCTCTCTCTGTCCGTGGGAACCAACCAGATAGCATGACGGGCCAACTCAGAGAATCGTATCTCATATTGGGTCACAGACATATCACCCTGGTGGAGTCGCTCAAACTGTCTATGCAGCTCCTCTCTATAGGATCGAGGCACGAACTTCTCCAAAAAGACCACGGAGAACTGCTGCCAAGTAAGGGGTGTTGCGCCAACAGGCCTACACCTATTGTAAGTCTCCCACCGTCTGAGTGCAGCCCCAGAAAACTGAAAGGTAGTGAATAAGACCCCACAAGTCTCCAAAATACCAGCAGTACGGAGTATTCTCTGACACCTGTCCAAAAAGTCCTGAGCATCCTCTATGTATGTGCCACTGAAATATGGTGGCTGAAGTCTCCCAAACCTCTCCAACCTGCGCTGATCATCCTCAGGCATAGCAGGAACCACATAATCCTGAGCAACAATAACTAGTTGGGCTGGTGGTAGCTCTAGTGTCTGAAGTCCCTGAATAACCTGCTCGGGTGTGCGAGTGACAAGAGTCTGAGTGCCTCCCGTGGCCTGAGAAGTGGTTGCGGCCATCGAAATAGAGACCGCCTGAGCAAGGCCAGTACACGCTGTCAGAATCTGAGCAAAGGCCTCATGAAGGCCTGGAATCATAATAGGCACAGGTGGTGCCTGAGCTGGTGCATCAACAACTGGAACCTGGTCCTGATCTGGGACAACCGGTGGATCTGTAGGTACTGTCCCAACTACTATACGGGCTGTACCTCTACCCCTACCACGGCCTCTCGCATCCCTGGCTGGTGGTACTGGTGGCTGGCCCTCTTGATCGGTAGTACGAGTCCTCACCATCTGTGAGAGAATAAAACAACAGATGTTTAATTACTAGAATCAACAAATTCGCACGACAAGAATCCAAGAATGTGAAGTTTCCTAAAGGTTCTACAACCTCTCGAAGATAAGTACAGATGTCTCCATACCGATCCGCAAGACTCTACTAAACTCGTTCATGACTTGTGATACCTATGTAACCTATGCTCTAATACCACTCTGTCACGACCCAAAACTAACCCCTATCATGATGGCGCCTATCGTGGAACTAGGCAAGCCGACTAACTCAGTGCGAAAAAGAAAAGCCCGACATCGGGGTATCACTAGTCATGAGCATATACTACAATCTGTCTAACAATATCAAGGCTAACTCAGCCCGAAAAATAGCTAAATACAACTAGAGGAAGATAAGAGGGAGAAGAGCAGGGGCTGCGATCGCCAAACAGCTACCTTGCTATCTACAAGAAAATCTCCAACCAGAACACTCAATAACCGCTACCGTGTCCAGCTACACCTGGATCTGCACACTAGGTGCATGCAGTAACGTGAGTACGCCAACTCAGTAAGTAACAACAATAAATAAAGACTAAGCAGTGGTGACGAGCAATAAAGCATATAACGTTCATATCAGGAAATCTCAGTAAAATACCACATGCTCTTAAAAATCAGGATTTGAATCAAACATCTCATTTTCTAGTAAAAATCATTTTAAAGACATTTTTCCAACAGTTTTTCAAACAAAGGCTCAATGCAAAGGTGAGCAAAAATGATGAAATCATAAACATCCCCTCGGGCAAAACATCACTCATATACATTCCCTCGTGCAAACCTCACAGTCACTCGTGCCACTCGGGAATACCTCATAATCACTCTTGCCACTCGGGCATACCTCACAATCACTCATGCCTCCCAGTCACTCAGCACTCGGCACTCGCACTCAGTAGGTACCTGTGCTCACTAGGGGTGTGTACAGACTCCGGAGGGGCTCCTTCAGCCCAAGCGCTATAATCTGCACGGACAACTCACGTGCGATAATAATAAAGTATGTTGCAGGCGGGCAGCACCGATCCACACTTATCCTCACAAAAAAGGCCCTCTATCTCACTCAATCATAAAGTATGTTGTAGGCACATTTTTTTATATATTAAAACACACATAACTTATTTTCAATTTTAGACTTGCTGAAATAAATAGCGTGTTCATATTCAACCTCTTCCTCTTGATACAATCACAAATGCTATGGCAGATGAATGCTTTTCTAAAATATATATTAGAGAGAAAAAAACTTACTATATCGCACTAGCTTTTCTATTAAATCTCAACAACTAGAGATCTAGAAAATAAAAACAATGAAGTTAAATCACTAAATTCATTATACAATATGGAAAATTATGCTATAAAATCATCTACATTGTAGCAATCAGTAGGTGGTATGATTTGATTATTGGAAAAACAGTTTCATAGAAACTGGAAGCTAGAAAACTATATAAACCAACAATACCAAATTAGAAAAATACTAAGAAAATTCTCTTTCAAGAATTAAATCTCCGGCAATCAAAAACCCTACACCCAACAATTAGAAAATTTTATCAACCGAATTAGAAGTTTCAAGACGACGGCCTGGGAACTGAATGTAATGGTTATCCGATGTCCGAGGAGCAGCCTGGCACTTTGGGTTTTGTTACAATTATTGAATTGCAAAACTCAGACAACGTAATTGCTATGTGTGTTCTTGTAGTTATTGAGACGGGAGATAAAAATTATAGAAACCCATCAACAAAGTAACCAAAAAGACAAAAAAAAAACTCATCATATTCGTTGGCTTTTGGAATCGGATGTGAGATTCAAACTTTATTTTTGTACCATCCACTGACTCTAATATAGTCAACCCACATGATGGTAAGACCTAAAGAAAAATAGAGATACTCACCACCAATCTGATGGTGGCCGTCAATTTGGTTACCGATGGATATTTAGAGAGCTTGTCCTAGGAATTGTTTTTCTTTAATTGTAATTTCTGGGTATGAGAGTTTACGCGGGAGAGGATTTAGAGGAAAAATTAGAAATTGGAGGGAATACCAAAAGTAAATATTTACCGACTGATATCCATTGGCCACTAATATTTGCCTTTCGTGAATAAATTGGCGACAACTAATTTATTGCCACTAAATAATTGCTGCTAAAGTCCCATTTTGTTGTAGTTTCACCATATGCATGTTTGAATTGCTCAAATAACCACCTCCATGATGTGTCATTTTCTGAATCAACAACGTCATATGCTAGTGGTAAAATATACATTCTCAAAAATAACTTTATAATAAATTTTTTACAATTAATCTACATTACCTACTGCATCCATTGTGCTAGTTGTTAGCATGATTCCCCTATATGCCGACTTCAAGAATGTGTCATCGACTACTACAACTGGCCTACAATGCTCCCAACCCTTGATGGACGTACTAAGTGCAACAAATGCATACAAAAAATAGTCATCTTCAGTCTTCTACAATTTTACTACTGACCCCGGAGTAGTCTTCTACAGAATATATAAATAACTCGGCAAGGGACTGTAGGAATCAGCAAGATAACCTCTAAAAATTCCAAAGCCTTTTCCTTTGCTCTCCAAGCTTGCACATATGTTAAGTTCACAACATGATCCGACAACATGTCAGTTTGTATGTCTTTGGGTGTGTCTATTGTATTAGGATCCGCATATTTTGGCATCACCATACTGCCAACTACCATGGCAGTAAGTTTGCGTTGTATATATGTGTTGTCCATCAAAGAGCATCTGTGCAAGCTGTTGAATTTTCGAACCTTGAATAATACTGATTCATTTATGCTGGTGGACTTGAAGTGCCACGTACAATTGTCCCCAACACATACGAGGCAATAGCTACATAATAAAAATAATCCAATAAATGTTATGCAAATTGTAGCTACATAATACAAGGCTATTTATGCACAACAACTTATTTTGAACAATTTATATACAAAAAAAACTACAACTTATACACAATATGAATTTGACAAATAAAATATTCCTACCTTCTTGCACTAGATATTTTCACCCTAAATTGAAGCTTATTCATGACACAATAATGCTTCATTGCATTGACAATTATTTGCTTGTCTTGGTAAACTTGGCCTACTTCAATTACATTTGGCGTATGTTCTGTTATGATGATACTTTCATATTCCACAATTGCCGGAGATGTTTGCATATCAATCAACTTCATTATTCCTGATACTTCTCCAATTGTGTTATAATTACTTGACAATTGTACCATGTTAGTATTACGGTAATCAGAAGAACCTGCACTCAATTAAAAGTATAGTAATTCAGACCTCTATACGTTCATGTGTTCAGTATTTGACAGAATACTTGTAGAGACATAACAGTTGAACTACATTTGTTATGTAGTAATATTGTAGATAAATTGTAAAACACTTGAAATTGAAAAAACATCAGCACTGGAAAAATAGAGCAAACTTGCAATTGTGCTCGTATTATACTGCATTCCAAATCGAAATCACGCACTATTATACACATCAGATACATTTCTAAGTTTTTGTTTTCCTTTTTCGTCTCCATATACACTCGAACTCCCACATCGTTCCGAATTTCTATTGGAGGACAACGTTCGTTGACAGTGTATTTGATTTCGATGATTTTTGCGGAGGTATCGATAATTAGATGCTCTACAATTGCGGAATTCAATTGACTATAATTTGAATCTTCATTGACTACAATTCCGTCAACATCAAAATCTTTGTATCTCCCAACGCTATCTCACCGACCATTGAGTTGAAGCATAATCACTAATTTTGATATTATGTCGCAAAATTCAATTCAATTGTAGCTAATTGTTTGCAATTGTTTTCTTCTAAACCTTTGTTTATGGAAAACCAGAGGAAACCAGAGAAAATGAGAGAATATAAGGATACTACATATATGTTGCCTTGATTATGGTGCGATAATAACTAGAAAAAAATTGCGTAATAGAAGGATTTTACAAATATGTTGCCTTGATTATGGTGCGATGATTGCGTTTGTAAAATCTCTAACTGAAATATAAACGATCCCAAAATCCCGCGATTAAATAAGGAAGACTACCGCAGAAAGGAATCTAGTTTAAAAAAATATATATTTTCTGTAACTAAAACGTATTTAGGTCGGGTAAATACCAAAGCTGAAATATTTTTGGTAATAAGGTTTCGAATAGTGTATAAGAACAAAAATATTCCTTTTCGATTCTAATTAGGGTACAGTAAACATATTTTACGGCCCAACAACAAGGGCCAGAGCCCACACTTCTTACAACACCCAACAAAGACGCCCATCCGTAAAAACCCTATTTCCCCTTTAAGCCACTTAATATAAATTCCATAAGCGTTTCACAAGTTCAACTTTTTCCCAGCTGAAGAGAAGCCTCCCCCGCCGTATATTATTAGGGTTCTTCCGCCTCCGCCGCAGAAATGGTACTACGAGTTTTACATTTGAAGTATACTGTGCGCGTATGTAATTATTCACTAACAGTGTGTGTATATTGTTGAATAATAATCATAGGGAAAAGGAACGGGGAGTTTTGGGAAGAGGAGGAACAAGACACACACACTGTGTGTGAGGTGTGGACGTCGCAGTTTCCACATCCAGAAGAGCCGCTGCTCCGCTTGTGCCTATCCTGCTGCTCGCCTCAGAAAATGTATGTATTTTTATATTTGCTGCTCATTTGTGCGCTGGTTTTTTTTTTTTTGATTATTATGGATATTCGGGTTATGTAGCTATTTATTTGGAGATTTGGATTAAGGAGCTAATTTTTTTTTAGATATTTTGATTAAGGAGCTGATTTAATTTATATTTGGACTAAGGAGGTGATTTAATTTACATCTGGATTAAGTAGCTATTTTTATGAATATTTGGATAGAGGATCAAATTTTATTTATATTGGATTAAAGAGCTAAGAGCTATATGCTATTTTTCTGGACAGTTTGTATCTCAAGGAGCTTTTTTTGTGGATAGTTGAAGTATAAAGATTCTTATGTAGATTTGGATTATGGAGCTCTTTTTTGTCGTTAAAGGTCTTAAATTGATGCGTTTCTCTTATTAATTTGTAAGAACTGTAGTAGTTGTGCTCACATGTATACTGGTTGAATTATTGCTAGAAATTATTATGATTATCAATATTTTGATTAAGGAGTTCTCTTTATGGTGAATTTAGACTGAGGAGCTACTTTTTGTGGAGATTTAGATTAAGGAGCTAATTTTATGGATTTTTTTTGTTAAGTAGCTGATTTTATTTTTATTTGGATAAAAGAGTTATTTTTATGGATATTTGGATTATGGAGATATTGTTATGGATACTCGGATTATGGAGCTATTTTTTGTTACTAACCAACCAACTTAAATTGATGTATTATTTGTTAATAAAAATACGCATTGTATTGTTGGCTTAGGTCCAAGGTGAAGTTTGCAAAGTTCAGTTGCTTTCTAAATTCTAAATAGAAAAACAAAATTGTCACAAAAATTGTAAGATAGAGAAGTAATTATCCGCCCTAGCTAAATTCTTGCAGAGAAATGTTAGTTGGTCTTTATTGTATGAAATTATTGGAGCTGTTAGTGTTAAAGCTAAGATAAAATGAGTGGATTTCCCTGTAGCTAGACCTGAGTTCTTAAATGATGCACTTCAGTTTATGGCTTGGCTTAGACAGAGGCAACTCCATGAAATGGCCATGACATTCTGAAACTGTCTTGCCGACCTGTTCTTAAATGTGTAAGTGTACTTTCGTCCCTGACACAACCTCGAATGGTCTAGCCAAAACCCGACAAATGAATTGATTGTCTCCTGCCCATACCTAAGCTCTTGAAAGAAACAGGTTGTAAATTGTACTCAGTGATAGCATAGCAGGCAAAGGTATTTAACTCTTACTATGTATCGCATGGGTTGTCAAGGGATTGGCTAGTGGCTGGTTGCTAGTAAAATACTGATATTTCAAAGATTTTCCATGCTTGATCTTTTAGTATTTCAACCTACACCTACATTTTAACGACGTCATGAATGGTTGCAAAGATTACTTCATCTTTCGTTTTATCCTTTGCAGCTATTGCGACCATAAATTTTAGGTATTTCAGCTGTATGATGTCTCTGGAAGTTACTTGATTTGGTATTTGCTGATTTCTAACTGTCTGTGCAGATAACTGGAGTGTCAAGGCACTTAGACGAAAGACCACTGGAACTGGTCGCATGAGGTATCTCCGCAATGTGCCCCGCAGGTTCAAGACTAACTTCAGAGAAGGTAATTCATTTAAGTTACTCTATTATTTTTATTAGAAACTTATGGTGCTTACATACTTGCGTGTATCCTGTGTTATTGATCTCTTTCCTTTGGTCCTATGCGTTCTTCAGGTACCGAGGCAACTCCAAGGAAGAAAGGTGCTGCTGTGGCCTCTTAAGTTTCGGTCTTGAATCTATTTCAATGAATATGTGCCTTAGCTTTTGGATATTTGTTTTGAGTATTAACATACATTTGTTAATACGGAGTTATTTCTATTTGAGAGATATAGCTGTAATAGTGTTTCTCTTTTGTTTTATATATTGAGATAGTTGTTTTGTGTTCTTAGCCTCATGTTTTTGCATTACAAAGACCCAATAGGTATGTTGTTTGGAGTTGCATATCGCTGTTTGAGCTTAATGATTTTATAGTGATGTTCCTTAGTTCCGAGTTGTTTTACTGAAGTAATGCAACAAAGATGCAGAAAGGTTTTCTTTGTTGCGTGGAACTGGCTGTTCTATCAAACTAAGGATCTGTTTGGAAACAACATACCCATATTATCCCACACCGAGTTGTGTTGTCTGGGAGGGTTGTTGTACTAGGTAGTAATTACACTGTTGTCATAACATAATTATACTTTATTTATAAGCGTGCTGTTTGGTTGCACGTGTAATTACAAAGTCAGATTAAATTTTAAATAAAATAATTATCGAAACTTAAAAGTTAATATAATAAATATATGCCTATAAATAATATTAAATTTGGTATTTAAAATGCAGATTTTTTTGAATATATATTAATTAATAATAATATATTTATAACTAATATTGTAAAAATAATTTATATATATATATATATATATATATATATATATATTTCAAATTAAAACTATTTAGTTTAATTAATTATAAAAACTAAAAACATACATTTTGGAAGAACATTATGGAATGCATGTTCGATACAATAAATTAATATTTATAAATATAATGTCCTAACATTATGCAAATGTTAGACAACTAATCTATCAATTCTAACTAAAAAATGAACAACATGCAATGCGAAATAACAAGCAAATACTACTTAAGATTATGAAACATAATAAGTTTATAATCTCATTCAACAACGAAATTCTACTTTAATGGCATCACTCATTGCCAAGTTTGTTAATGACTCATTATTTCTAATATTAGGAAGTGTAGTTTGAAAAACTAGAATAAGAACGCAGTTACGCTAAATAAATAAAATTAAACAAATAAGAAATAAAATATACGAGCTATTACATAGAATCACAAGAAGTAAAGGTAGAGAAATAAAAAATAAATAATATACAAAGAAAATATATTTTAAAAATAAAAAAGAAATTTAAAAGTAAAAATAAAATTAAAAATAAATTAAAATTTATGAAAATAAAAAGTTATAAAGAAAATAAATTAAAATAAAAACAAAAATGAAAGAAATTAAAAAGTAACCTTGTAATTACAGTATTACACAGTATAATTACCACCAATTCTCACATCTCATTTAAGAGTTGGAGAGTGTAATTACACCTCTCCAATTACACCCATTTCCAGGATGGCCAAGTAATTACTTGGCGAGACAAATATGTCAAACTGTGTAATTACACCTAATTACACCCAAATTCAATTCCTAGGTGGTTTTCCAAACCGGCTAAAAATACTACTTATGTATTTGAGAAATACTTTGTAAGACACCTATTATTTGACTTTTGGTTTATTTTGGGTAACCCCATAATCGTGATTTGATCATCATTAGGTGGTGAGAAAGTACGCCTTATAACGAAGGGGGAGCATTACGCCCAATTAAGACAGCAGTCTGCCCTCTAATAGAGGGTGCTATGGAAGAAATTAGGCATTGAATTTCTCGGTAAAGAAGAACTCTTTCGCACGATCTTAAGAGAGCCTAGATCCACAAAAGCCTTATCATGAGCCTTTAATTGATGAAACACGCCTTGTAAGATGCGACCTAAGCTTGAAGTCAAGGCTTCTATGCTGCTCGATCTTTCTTAACGAAGAGAATGGCATACTTAGGTCTCAGGATGAGATTCTAAAAGAGTAACCGCAAAGGCTCTTTCAAATGATAAATTGACCCTGTGATATACTCAAAGTTGCAAAATCATCCTTACACTCCAAATTTACGTACAGCATAGTGTTCCACATCAAGTTACAGTGTATGCTCATAGAAGCACTACTATGTCGGGTTATGTTGCAAATAATTATTTTAATTATAGGAATAATTCCAGATGGGACATCGAATTTATGTAATGCTATTACTTAGTAATTAATAAAATCTCCTATTTACCAAAAATTAAAAAAACTTACAACGTCCAACAGAACTTATTTTAAATAAAAAAAATCAAGAACGTCCAATAGTAAAGTTTTGAGTCGCTTAACCTCTTGTCTTTTGGGTTTATATTGAACGTTCATATTCCTTGAAAGGGTTTTCTACATTTCTTGCCTTTGCCTTTTGGCTCTCTTGTATAGCACACAGGGACATAATTTTACAACTAAGACCCCAATATAGACCATATTTGATTGAAATTGAAAAAAAGAAAAAGAAAAAGAGTACTTCGAAATTACTGTTAAAAAAGAAGAAACAAGAGTATTGCATAGAAAAGTATTAAGGGAATTTTTATTGATTTGGGATCAATTACAATGTGATAGAACCCCTCTATTTATAGGGAAAAAGTGACTTAGCTACAAAATAACAAATTTTAAGAACTATCTAAAAGATAGACATTCACCTTAAATACAACAACAACAACAACAACAACAACAACAATAACAACAACAATGACGACTCAGTAAAATCCCACAAGTGGGGTCTGGGAGGGTAGTGTGTACGCAGACCTTACCCCTACCCCGATGGAGTAGAGAGGCTGTTTTCGAAAGACCATCGGCGCAAGAAGACGGAAAAGACGAGAAGAGAAGGGACAATATATCAGTACCATCAAACAAAAATTAAAGAAATAATAACACCATCATAAGAACTAGAAAATAGTTGAAACGCAATAACAAAACCAGAATAACAATTACTATATTTTTTGATAAATTTCATATAAAAAAGGAAGTTTTGTGATTGATTATTTGTTTAAAATACTGCTCAATAAATTTTTTAAATTGAACTAATGGAGAAAATAATAAACAAACATTGATTTGCAATAAAAAAGAAAGTTTAACGTTTGCAAATAATGTTTAGTTGAAGCTATTGACCAAACGGCTACTCAACAGGAGGCATTCAGCGGATAAATTTTCTGTTCCTCACACTGTCAATTCTCCTAGACATTGCTAAAGAGAGAAATTCAATAGCTTTGTTTATGGCTATAGTTGTGGGGATAAGTCTAAAATTTTATGTAGTGATTCCAAAAGGAAAGAAATATGAGAAAATCCCACTTTATACCTATTAAGTCCAAACTATTTACCCTTTAATATTCATGCCTAAAGTATTTACTTTTCCTACGTATACGACCTAAACTATTTACCTGCCTACTCAATCCCCTTTTCCTTTTCAATTTCTCTAAACAAACAGAGTCCTATACCCCAAACATTCTTTTTCCCTTTCAAAATATACCCATAGCTTAGTCTTTTTAGTGAATGATAAAAATCCAGTACAAACCCATGCATTTACCCAAAAACAAATTAGGGTTTTCTATATAAATTTTAAAAGATAAATTTTCATATTATTTTATATGAGTTTCACTCCAAAATCATCTTTCTATATTAGTATATTCTTTTTATGTATTTATTTATTTTTCTGAACCCATGTGTTATTGTGGTTATATATTAAGCTTCCCATATCAAAATTTTTGCGTGTTTGAAGACCCGCCATTGTTGACCTTGAAGTTCCTAAATTTGAAATTTATTTTGAAGATTTGATATTTAATTCAAAGTGGGTGCTGTAAAATATGGCTTATAGTGCCTTTAGGAAGTTTGCAGTGAAATTTGGTCGCATTTGGAGGTGGTTTGAGATACTTGAGAACGAATTTTTCGGCTGAATTTTAAAGAACACAATTATCCAATAGTATACTGCTACGGTATACTACTATAAGAGTAAACAGCTATACTGCAATAATATACTATAATAGTATATATAATATACCATAATGGTATACTGTAATAATATATAATATATTATAATAATATACTGTAATAATATACAATATACTACAATAATACACTTCGGTTGCTATTTGTTAAATCATATGGGTGCTACTGTGAAAAGCTAAAATTATGGTTATAGTCCGAATTTGGTTGTTGATAATTGGAAAAAAGATAAAAATTGCTCACCAATGAACAAGCTTTGAAGCTTTGATTTGAGAATTAAAAGTTTAATACAGTTTTGATAGTATACCGCGACAATATACAATATACTATAAGAGTATATAGCTATACTGCAACAGTATATTGTAATAGTATATAATATAATGCAATGGTATACTGTAATAATATGCAATATACTATAATAATATACAGTATACTATAACAATATATATCAATTATTATTGTTTTATCATCTGGGTGCTATTGTACAAAGCTAAAATCGTGGTTAAAGTCTAAATTTGGTGGTTGATAATTGAAGAAAAACAAAACTAGTCCACCATTAAAGGAGCTTTGAAGTTTTTGGTTTGGGAATTAAAAACTTAATAATTGTTTTGACTTTGAATGCAGGTGGATATTATTAAAACTTGTTGCAAACATTTATACAAATTTGAATATGAAGTTTGAGTTCATTTAAAGTTGATCTGGAGTGGATTTGGTCAAAAATTTCAAGCTAAAGATCTTCTCCAACACTTAGTCTCCAATTTAAATTTTTGGTTGTACCTATATGAAATATTGTAAGGTTTTATTTTGCTTCCTTTGAAATTGGTACTTATTTCAACTTCTTTCAACTACAATAGGTATATAATGTAAATAGTTTATGGAAGGGTTGAGCATTAAAAAATAATTGGGTAGGGAGGAAAACTTTATGGGTAGGAGCGGGTAAATAGTTTGTGGTGGGTGAGTATTTGCCAATGTCCTACATTGGTAGTTAAAAAGATTGGGAACCTACATATAAGATGTAGGAATCTCTTAATGGTGTGAGGCCTTTTGGGAAAAATCGGGCGGGCTTGGCCCAAAGAGGACAGTATCATACCATGATTTTGAGAAAATGACCCTCTATAACCCCTCAAAATTTTAATAGCCCATATTTTCCCCCATTGACACGAAATGGCCCTCTGACCCAAACATATTACATCTAATAGCCCGAAATATCTATTTTGTATAATTTATGTATAGTGACAGTATATTTTGTATATTTTTTGTATAGTGACAATCTATTTAGTATATATTTTGTATAGTGACAATTTATTGTATATAAAATGTATAATGGCAGTCTATTTAGTATATTTTTGTATAGTGACAGTCTATTTTTTTTATATATTTTTGTATACTGATAGTCTATTTAGTATATCTTTTATATAATGACAGTCTATTTTTATATATATTTTGTATAGTGACAGTTTATTGTATATAAATTGTATAGTGACACTCCTATACAATTCCTCTTGCTTTCTTTTGTTTCTAGTTGGTTGTAATAGATTTGCCTATAACCTTGAATTAATGTGAACCTCGTTGGTTAAGGTATAAAAGCTACATATAGAATTGAGGAAGATGACAGGTATAAAATTGGCATCATAAATCAAAACTCCAAAGGTGTCATATTGCTCATGAATGTGAACATTTCATTAACAATGTACAACACAAAGAAACCAAAGAGTATTTGTTCGACAAAAAATAGACCTTGTCGCCTCAATCTATCATACCCTTTTACCCAATATGTTGTTCTGGCAACACATGATACTGTAAGTACCCAACTAGTATATTTTTACAAAACCTAGAAAAAGACCTAATAGGAGAATACAACTTCCTCCTACAATAGGAGGAAGAGTTTTTGAAACTCAAACACCGGCGACCCTCCATTAAATCCGGCGACTCTTTCTTATCGTTTTATTTACTGTTTTGGGGATTTTGATATTATGAAAATCTAGATCTAAAAGATGGTTTGCTTGCTATTTGAATTTCGGCAGATCTAGCCGGTATATAGCTTTTCCGGCGACCGTGAAATTTTCAGCCACTGTTGCGACCGGTGAAGTTTTCAGGCTAAACCATTTTGGGCCGAAAATCATTTCTCCGGTGAACATGTGTTTGTGCTTGTGGATCAGATGTATTATTCGGTGGCTAGCCACTAGAATTACTTTTGGGTTATAAAATGTATATTGTAATTTTGAGCTACCAGGTGTTATAAGTTTGGCCCGAGTGGCTAAAATAAATTTTGCTCGTTAAAAATGTAATTGGACTGCTTTAACCCAATAACTAGTATCAGAGCCCAGGTTCGGCGGGACAAGTATGGAGATGGCAAAGTGATGGTATGGAACGATGCGCACACAAGAAGTTAGTTGCGGACTTCGGTTGCCATAATACTCTTAACAATGTGGGCAACACACAGTTAATCTCGAAAATTGACCCATCGATCATAGTGATGGGCCACGTGGAACTTAGTTCGAGAGGGAGATTGTTGGGTGTGCGAATAAAGTCTCATATTGGTAGCTGGAAAGATTAAAAACCTACATATAAGATGAATGGATCTCTTAATAGTGTGAGCGCTTTTGAGGAAAAACGTGCGGGCTTGGCCCAAAACAGACGATATATCATGTTAAGAGTGTCCATCAGGCCATTTTAGCCCAACAGGTTGAACCATCTAATTTTTTGGTCTCAATTCAAATACCCGACTCTTTAATTTTTCTGTAAGAAAATAAAAATAAATGCGAAGACCAAAGAGTGCAGAACAAATTCTTTATACAAGAGTTGATTTAAATATGTTAAAGAGTGTATAATTGAAAGAGGATAAGCATTATGTGGAGACATCCTTGAATAAAAATGTGAAGACACATTTTGGCAACAAAGAATACAACAAATTCTTCATTGAAGTATGAGTCCCTTTCTTTGCCATACAAAAACCAAAGGATAATTCAGCATAAGAGTTTGAAGTCAAGAAATGTCATGGTCTGTTGTCAGCCATGCCCATCAGTTCCTTGGAGAACAAAATTGTAACATTAACAAAGCCAAAGACAACAGATCAGTGCTTGAGAGCAATCAAATTCAATTTCTCAATCAAAAGGAAATATTTCATCACAATTCAATTCTCTGCTCAAAATGAACTCCTAACATCAAATATGAAGCAGGAGCAAAGGGGGAAGTCGGAAATTAAGCAAAACAACATCAATCGAAATGTATAGCTTTGTCGTAGCTCATAATACAGGACCAAACAATAGCATCTGAACTTTGACAGTATCAAAAGTCCCACAAGCTTATTCAAATAGTGGATGAAGATCTGTTGATAATAGCTATCTTAAGCTTCAATCTGTAAATAGTGTAGCTAAACAAAGTGCAATCACTTTTACTGAATCCAACTACCAATTTCCAGGTTGGCACTCTCCAAGATTCCTGTGTTACTTTGCCTGTCTTCAACATGTCTCTATGCCTAATATAACTGTGCCTGATTATCAAAGAGAAAAAGGATTTCCAGAACTAATACATTTTCCGAGTGAAAGAAGGAGTTATCCGCCTTTCTCTTTTTGTTCCTTTAACCGCACAATGCTTTTCAACCATTGCTTCCATGCAGCATCTTCCTGCTGCTCAATCCATGAAAGGAAGCAGCTATCGAGCAAGCAGAAGAAATTGACATAAAGAAGCTGATACCGAACTGGTATATACCGGAAGTTGGCTACCTGCACAGCAGGCCAAATGCCACCCTCTAGTATTAAGGCCGGTAGAAAGTCTCTCTTCACACCTTCAATAACTTGAGCAGTATTTTTCCCAGTGGAGTAGCCCATATACGTGAAAAAGACAAGTAAATCCAGGGGCCCAAAGATTACACCATCAAGTGCCACTTTTGTAGCAACAAAACGTATGGATTTAGGTTGCATTTGAAGTCTCAACCTTATGAAGCGATCCAATCCTTCGTACCTAAACAGATACAATAGTGAGATCCATTCACCCCGACATTTCGGAAGTAAAATTTATCTGCAAGCTATTCAATTACCACTCAAGACTTGTTACTTTCAGTTGTTACAACATAACAGTAATTTAAGGCTAATAAAAGATGCTCGAGCACATCAAAAAATTATTCCCGAGTACAAACAACACATGTCTAGCCACATAATTCCAACATCATCTCTTTATTTAGTTTGTTTGTGCTAGGCAAAGCATTTGTCACCAGAAATTCAAGTACTTACACCAGTACATTCTACTAAACAAACTAGTGAAATTTAATTTTGCAGGAGAATCCAATATCAGGAAAAGATTTAGTCTCAATATGTGGTCTGACCCTGGTTTGGATTATGTTTTGCCAAGCCTTCCAATAGTTAAAGTCATATGCACTAAAAACCTCACTTAGTAAAGTGTAGAACAGATCACAAGAGGAGAGATTCAATAGTGGCATCGCCACTGGCACATATAAAATAAACAGATACTGAATACTCGATATTTAACTATGAACACCCAGATATAAACGTAAGGACTGCATAGATTGAGAGGGACAATACGAAAGGAAATTGATGTTAAACTAAAACTTCAGTATTTATCTATTGAATGTTTCAAATTGGATGCAGAATCTATTATATTATACTTCAATAAAATGACATGCATCAACACATTAGACAGTCTGATCGTGGTCCTTGAAGAGAGGAAATGAAAATAAATCCAACATAGCACAATAAAGTTCCAGTGCTTTTTTTACCAAAGCGTTTAAAGAGATGCATGCGAAGTAAGACATATTCCACTTTGCAGTTACTGCTACAAAGAATCAATATTTACTGCTAAGCTATGTAAAGTTGCAGAAAGCTCATTATATCAGATGGCAAGACAGAAATCTGTCCTATGTTAACTTGTTTTGAACAAGAAGGATTGAAATACCCCAAGAATAATTTAGGCACAAGTAAAAAATTCAACAAAGACTATATAGAAGGTAGGAGGCTTTTTCACAACTCATAAACTCTTGAATCTCTCTACATCATAGCTACCTCTCCACAATAGAAAATATGTAATAGCACACATATAAGAAAAATAGGAGTACGTTCCTCTGTTGCATCATCTAAGTTGCTCGGACTCTGGCGCTGATGTCCGATACGGATGTGGATCTAGAGGTTGGATCCTTTATGATCTAAATTTTAAGACTCGGGGGTATGGATCCGGTACGTATATGGGTGCGGGTATTCGGCTAAAAATAATTTAAATATCTGAAAATAGAGTTATAAAAATATGCTAAATTATGAGACATTATGTGAAAAACTAATAAGGTATTCCGAGAAGGAGAAAATATTGATCAAGAGGAGAATCCGAGAAGGAGATAAAAGGAAAATGACTGACATAAAAGTTTCTATACAAGGTAATCCATTTTCTTCAATTTCATCCTAGCTTTTGTTTTGAATTCAGAAATCACCATATCTGTTCCGAGTTTCTCCGTTGATTTTGGTCAAAGTACCCAAATTCAGTTGACCAGATCCGGTACAGATCCCACACCCACCCCACGTCGTGTAGACATGGGTGCGGCACTGAAAGTGAAGAGTCCAAGCAACTTAGGGCATCATTAACTATATATGAAGGGCAAACTCTGCAGATTTAGCAAGAGCAGCAAAAATTCTTGAACAAAGTATATAGCAGCAAGCATGAAATTAACCTCACAATTACTAAAAAGTTACTGAAGTTTTCCACTATAAAGATGCTAGATTGATATAAATTGACATCAGCGCCCAATTTTGAGAAATTTCAGAAGGTTGTGAAAGGTCTAGTAAATTTGAGACTACATTTTTACTATTATTTGACAAAGGAAAGAAGTATATTTTATTAATTGATAACTTTGACATAACAATGCCAGTATGCCAGACTCCGTCAGCCCCCTCAAAAAGAAATGTACCTCATGAAGTAATAGTAATCACAGAATACTACTCATCAAAAACAATAACAATAACAAAAACAAGGTCACTGGGTGAAGCGTGGAGATCAGTGACCTAATCAGAAGCTAACACACATTCCAAATAAGCAAAAAAAAGGTCTACCAGAAGTGGCCAACGGGTCCGACAAACGCAAAGCCAAACAAGCTTGTTGTGGCAACTCGTCTCCAGTTGATTGCAAATTCTTTTTCTTTATCCTGCAGTAAAAAGGAATAACATTTCCCAATAAATAACATCAGCGGCAGACAAACGGCTCGATGTCATGCAAGAACACAGCTATTACATGAAAATCAGACTGCCAATATTCTTAAAAAGGCGATTCTTGCAAACAACTTCAGTATGAGTGAAAGGACTAAAATAGAAAGGCAGCGGGGATCTGTCTTGATTTCAGCAATCACAAGAACTAACTAAGGTTGTAGCCAAAAAAACAAAGAAAATTGAAGGCAAACCTTCCCGCTTTGACAAGTAATCAAGAGAAAATGTTGTTATTTGTATCAGTAACATCCGAAAAAACATTTATTCCTTCATTTGTTCCTTTTCTGTTAATGGAAGCAAAACCACTCACCCACTTAATTAACATTTAATGAGCTAGTTTTGAATCAGTATTGCACTCCACAGCAAAACTCGGAGTAGTTAAATGCGGGCTTGAGCAATGAAGCACGAGATGCTATTTTTACCAGCCGCTTCGTCTTGCTAAGACAGCTTCAGTGCAGGCACCAAAGATAAGGCGCATGTCTCAATAAAAACCATACCACTAACTGCTTTTATATAAATAGAAAATTAGGATAAGTTATGAGGCTCGTACCCCGTATTTTGAAAAGGCAACACCAATCAATAAATATAGCGGCAAATTGCTGTATTGTTACAAAAATAATAAGGTTACTAATTAAGAACAGGAAATTAGAAATTTAGTATAAGAAAACTAGTCATTAAGTTGGATATCCCAGAAGGGACAAGAAAAGTAGTCGTACACTCTCAATCAAAAGCTTAAAAAATTGTATTGGTGCACCTCAATCAAAATTTGCAGTGGTTTTAAATTTAGTTGACACAGGTTTCACCTTATATATAATTTACTTTATTGTAGTTTTTCCAATCCATCTAATGTAGTTTGTTTTTTAAATTATATTTTGTAACGTTGTATCAAATTTTTTTCCAACCGGTTGTTCTTCACTACAGCAAGTGCTTTATCAGGCTTTGCACTTAGAAACCCAAATAGACCAATGCGGCTTTCTACATTTTCCACACTTAAAAGCACTGGCAAAACTATCAATAAGTGCCCTCATAAGCACAAGGAGTTAATCATCCTTCCCCTGAGTGTAGAGCAAACAGAATCGGAGGGCCAGAAACAATGAATGTGGATACCACCCAGCTTTTTTGTTTTATTTACGAGTTGAACAACAGTGAAGTTCTCCTGAATAATACCTTTGACTAATTAAACTTCTGAAATTCCTACCCATGGTTCAACAAACATTCCCATTCAATAAAAGAAGGAATGCAGAGGAAACAAAATATTAATGCCTTGCCAATATTTCCTTCCGAACTTTCTCAGAAGCAAGTTTTTTTTTGTTTTTGACTAGAAATGATTTAAAATGTTTTAGGAAAAGGAACAAAGGAAAAATATAGAGGCGAAAATGTTAGCTTGCAAAGTAACTAGTAGGCTGTGGTATCTTTTCATGGGTATGAAAGGTGTGAAATGGGCAATACCTAGGACAACTGCAGAAATGTTAGCTTGCTGGAATGACCCAGGTATTCTACTGAGGCAGAAGCATTGATGGAGGTTGATCCCAATATGTATTTGGTGGACAATTTGGTTGGAGAGAAATTCAAGGTGCTTTGAAGATAGAGCTAACACTGATCAGAAGATCAAGACGAATTGTATATTTTTGTTTCACTTTTGGTGTAAAGAAGCTCTGGTAGAGGATGTAGAGTCTATAGTGGATATTATTGGGTCTTTGTAACTACCACAAGTCTGGGTTTGCGTTTTTGCTCTTTTTCGAGGGTCGTGTAACTATCTTTAACCTTTAGCATAATCTTTATGCTAAAGGGTTTTCTACTTAATTTATAAAACTTGTTACCTTCTCAAAAAAATATATATATAGAGGCGAAAAAGGGAGGATGGATGGAACACTCGCTGATACAGCAGTTTGTGCGAGAAAGGAAGAAAAGAGCAACATTGAAGGATACTGCTGCAAATTAAGGCCGAAGCTTTGAAGGTTGTCTCTTGCACATTAGGGCGGCAACCTTGAAGGTCTGTGCTGCAAATTAGGGCGATAAATCGATCTCTCTTATCTATTCTTACAATGAAAGACAAGTACAATAGTCTTAAAAGACAGTTACCCCCTAACAAGCAATATGAAGGGCAAAAAGAGAAAATAAATTGAATCTAGCAGGCAAGTGCCTATTTGCGAAGGTGTTGAAAGGCATGCCTTAAGCCAGAGGTGAACACCTAAAGTAAAAAGAAAAATGCCTCACCAAAGTAGTACCCACCCCTTGTTGTCTCAAGCTGGTCGAATTACTCTAAACCTATTGGACGCACTTTATACCCGATGTGAGACATTATATAATTCAAGACCATCTTGCACATGTTACTCAATTCTGTAGTACACACAGTGAACTTCAAAACATACTTGCAAGTGCGAGAATGAGCTTGTAAAAGGTTGACTCTAGATGTCATATGAAAGAATCTGAGCATTCCAAAAACTTGAGGCAACAGATGAGTGACTCAAGACCTTTATAGACATCTTTGAATGCCCTTATAAACTGAATGTGGGGCTTTATATAGCTTATCAGAAGGAACTATCCTTTGGCAGGACACAAATAATGGAATAGTACCCACATTCTTTGCAATATCGCCAAACCAATTATAATTGAGGAACTCCACGATATGAGAATTTATACTCTCAGGCTTCCTTCTACTAAAGTAAGAGTATCTGTGCGGCTCATCATGGTTCCAGAAGCAAGGAGATGAGAGTTGATAGTCAGTTTTTAGTTGAGTTGGTTGCATTCTTAAGAAAAGGTGAAGTATGACTTTAAAATGGATTTCCAACTAAGATCTTTCTACAGCGATGAATAGGAAAGAATGATTATTTATCAAAACAACAACAAAAACAATAATAATGAGCTCAATGCTCATCCATGGTATAAGTAGGCAAGTAGCAACTTTGCTGTGATCTCACCTCCTAGCATGAATGAAAGAACACTCAGAGGAACAAATCCATACAAACTGCAAGTAGCATTATGAGAAGATTTTGATTAAGGTTGAGTTAAAGTGAAGTGGTGTAAATGGATATAGAGATGACAACTGAGGAGATTTCAGATCTCTAAGTACTATAAGGATTTGTTTCCCCAGAAACCATCAGTCACCAAGGTCAGAAACCACGAATCCGTCATTTCTAATTGGACTACCGGGTCAATGGAGCCTTACACGAAGGAAGAAACGAGTTGGTTAAGGATATATTGCTTAGACCAAGCAGTACACTAAACCCTTTCACTATTGTAGTAATGTGGCAAAGAAAATTATGAGTGAAAGGATTTTATTGTGAATTAAGGTGTGGGAAATGGATTCCCCTTTCACTAGTCTAGTCATTGAAAAGGCTTACTCCGTCTAGGTGATGTACTGCAGACTAAGATAGTCCAATTAATATAAGAGTGTCAAAGCATCTGTCCTGATGGATTATGTGATCTTTGTCAAAACAACTTTGGCTATTTCATAGTGCTCTCTGTGATATGCATACTCTTGTGGCTGCATTAATCACAAATAATAGTCCGATACAAGGAAATTGGTTTCTTCAACTTGTAACTGTAAAGGCTCGTGAGCCCGTACCTTGAGTTTTTCTATGAATTTTTCAAGAGAAAGAGCTTCTGAGTATTAAACAAAGGTGACATTAGCATGCCTTGGCAAAACCCAACTCAAAGAATAGCACTCATAAAGATTTTTAGTATGTTCGGATAGGGTGAAAGAAGAGTAGCAATACGACAGAAAATAAAAGAGATAGGCTAAAGGAAATATTGCTTGTTTTGTTAGGAAGTGAAAGAAGAGGAAAGGAGGAAGTAGAACTCCATATTTCCATACACCTTGAGGAATAGGATAAGTGTTATCCTCAGGGAAAGTAAATCATTTAGCTCCCTCCTTTTACCCTTCTCCTTTTCCGGCTTCAACCAAATATAGTGTAAAAGCGACAAAGTGCTAGCAAGTAAATCGTTACTCAATGGTGGATGATGCTATTTAAGTAACTTTAGAAGATAAGAATAGTCTTTTGATGGTCCAACTACTCTTAGGACAGAGATGGGGAAGGCCAAACTGGATACCAGAGTGACGAAACCATTGAGATCTGAATTCCAGATACTATGACTTTGACTTGTGCCTCTTTAGCCCTCAGCTGAAGAACAACAACAACTATGTCTCGCTCTCAACCTGGTTAAGGTCGGCTGTATGAATCCTCTACATTTTGCTCTATTTGGGTTCAATTCATTCAGGTATCCAATAATTTATCTTTTAAACAAATAAAGGATTCTCTTTAGCCCTCAGTCCAACCTAGCTACAAATTATATTAAAAACATATTCATGGCATGAATACTCATGGGGTGGTTCTTTCCCCACCCCTTATTATCTCGTTTTCTTGTTTTCCTTTTTTCGATGACGATGGTATCTGGCTATCTGCACCAGCTTAAGCGTACTTCGACTAATTCCACCGGTATCTACTATCTCCTACCAGCACGTGCACCAAGTAACTCTGACCACCAAGGCTTGGGCAGATAGGAAGCAATCACCTAGTGTTTGTTTTTCCTCCGCTGAGATTTGAACCTAAGACCTCATCCTTCTCCTATCACTTCATTGACCACTCGTCCACACCCTTGGGTCCTACTCTCTCTCATTTTCTTCCACAGCTACCCAATGAATAAAAATAATTAATGTACACCACAAGCAATGTGGAAATGAATCAACATTAAAAGATAAATCCATTCTAATTTCATAGCAGAGTCATCACATAAACAACCAGAAACCCATTCCTAACAGAAACAACACAAAAAAACCAAATGCCCAATTGAACAAAATATGCAAAAGTAGGATTTTAACAAAAATGAAAAAGGAAAGGAGAAGCTTACAGAGCGAAGATGAAGGTGTTTTTTGGCAGTGTAGTGAGTGACAGCTTGAGCAGCAACATCCCCAAAACCCCAAATCAAACCGGAGCTGATGACTTGCGTCTTCACCGGATGTACTGCCAAGCAATTTTGGTACCATTTCCACAGCCGCAACATGTAAAAAACACACTAGTATAAACCTAACAAAGATTATTTCTTTCTTATTTAATGTGCTCACAAAACACGCACACACACAGTAAAAAGGTTGAAAGATATATTGAATTTTTGACAAATGGAAATGGTTGAATTGCACACTCACTCTCTCGGGGGTAAAGCTTTTTGCTTCGATGAACCAACTCCTTCCCCTTCTGAAATTGGTCACGCAATTTGAGGATTTATTTATTTATTTATTTGATTCTTAAATTATTACAGCAGGTATTAAATGCGTGTTGTACATTTTATGTCAAATAATAACAAACAAAGATATTTACTGTGTTACTACTTCATTCTATTAGCGATAATAGGTGGTTCATAAAGTATTAGTGTGTAATTGATTTTTTTGGACAAGTTTGAGAGATAATTTATGTAATTCTTCTAATTCTGTCGCATCAAAACTTATACAAATGAAAAAAAAAAATCATATACTCATATTTTTTCTCTGTATTTGAATTTATTCTTTAATGTTTATACTATTTCATTAGGTCATAACGAAATAGTATATAATATTAAACTACTAAGTAAGGAATTTAAATATATTTAATATATAAAATAAAATTATATGATGTTTTCCTATCAGACAATTTTTATATTTTCTTTCGTTGTTACTTGTTACTAATATAATGTGGAAGACAAATTATACATATTAAACTCGGTCTATAAAATGGTACCAAATAGAAATAGTATCCACTATCCAGTCAAATATTTCGGCAACTAATCTATTCATTTGTGTTTGTGATATTAAAATTTAGGTTTTACTTTGTTGACTATACTTAGCAAAATTGCAGATTACTACTCTTTAAAATATAGTAGGGGGCTAATGGACATGCAATGAAAAGTTTGGTTCATATTATGAAATAAAGTGAAATACTATACTTGAACTATACACTTAACACAATACTTAAACCAACTCTTCCATACACTAGAACAAATATGGAGATTAGGAAACAGTTTACCATTCCCATAGAAACTAGAAAGTAAGACCAAAGAAAAAATTCAGCATAATTAAAATGCAATTTCTCCATCGCAAAAGAAATATTTTATCACAATTCAATTGCATGACATGTCTCTATACCATAATACCACTATGTCAGCTTACGGAAGAGAAAAAGTAATATACAATCAGACCACTCTATAACAGCATCCTTATATAACAATATTCACTACAAAAGCAAGTTTTTCCATAACCAATTTTCATGTTATATTATAATATATGCTCTCTATAACAATATTTTACTATAACATCCAAAAATATTCAGAACAAACAAGGTTATTATATATATATATATATATATATATTATTCCTAGTGAGAGAGGGAACAAAGCTACCATATATAAAATTAATAATCCGTGGATGTAATTACGTACTTTCTTAGTACTGGTTTTTAACATCAATAACACTTACCATTTCCTTTTAAAAAAAAAAAAAGAGCAAGTTACTGAAGTTTCAAATATATATAAATATGCCTAAGTTATATCAACAACAACAACCCAGTATAATTCCACTAGTGTGATCTGGAAAGGGTAATGTGTATGAAGACTTTACCTCTAATCTGGGTTAGAGAGACTGTTTTCGATAAAACTCCGACTCTCTTCCTCCAAGAATTCTCCATTTTGCTCTTGGGGTGACTCGAACTCACAACCTATTGGTTGGAAGCCTACTTTGTATCAATGCTGCAATATGTAAAAGTGACAGTAAAACCAAACAAAGATTGCTCCTTTTTTCTTCATTGTGCTCACACACACAGATACACGGTGAAAAGGAAGGGGAAGGGGAAAAAAATATCATGGCTGCTGTAAGTGTGGGTTCTTCACCACCCTTTTGTTTCCCATGTACAGTTTTACTTTTCTTTTTATTTATGTTCGGTATTTGAACTTGATCTTTCATTCCGGAGAAAATGACAAAAATAGTTGGGTATTTCCAAAAGGCAAAATGGACAAATATAACCCTCTACTTTCGTATATTGTCTATATTTAACATTCGTTATACTATCCTATCAAATTTACCTTACCATCAACAAACTTTTAAAAATTACCCCTTGATCTGTTAAATAATCTAAAATCTTCTATTTTCCTTTTATTTAAATCACTTGTTGTTTTTCTTGCTCCACTATTTTCAGAAATTACTGTTAATGTAAATGCTAAAGGTACTAGACCATACAAATTATTCATGAATATTTTTAATTACCAATGCACTCACTCCTCTTCTTGTGATAATGAGTTTGGAATTGGTTTAAATTTTATTTATTTTTCAACTATATACACACCGTAGAATTCAATGAGTCTATTTATTATTTATTATATGCAGCTGATCATCATGTATGTACATGTATATTCGAATATATTTTGTTATTATCTAGTTAGTATAGAGCTCGATCGACTAACTTAAGAGTGCACAATGCGTAGGCATTTGATTAAAGCAAAATTGAATTCGACAATGTAAAGTCTCCAAGTAACCTCAACTTCTACCACTAATACTTGCAAAGTCTCCATACCTTTGGTGCAATGAATTCATTAAAGTTGGGATGTTTTAAATACTTTTGGAATTTAGACAAGTTACCTAATTTATATTCTTCAATTTAGTATACTTTGTTTACTAACCATTGTATTATTTTAATATTTCTTTCTCTTATTTTTTTTCCAATTAAAAATTTAGGTAAATGCCAATTATTTCGAAAATAGTGGATCAAGAAGAAGAATAAGTGACTTAATTAAAATAATTTGGGAGATTTTGAGTCATCTGTAGGACTGAGGGGTAATTTTTAAAAGTTTTCTGATTGTAGGGGCTAATTTGGTCAGATTGTATAACGGTAGGGGTAAATTTGGCAGGATAGTATAACGAAAGTTAACTGTAGACAATATTCGAAAGTAGAGTGGTATATTTGGCCATTTTCCCTTTTCAAAATGACTCCTTAAATATACTTCTGAATCATTTTGGTCCTTTTTAAGTTTTCCAAAGTGAGCATTTTTGTCTTAAAAAAATATTTAACTAGTTGTGTTGTTAAATTTAGTGAGAGATGTGAAAAAAAAATGTAATATGAACTGACTTTTGGAGGTGTAATTTTTGTAGCTTTTGCGTTTATTAGTTGAGGATTTGACGGAACTACATGTATCAATCGTTTAAATTTTGTTCTGGTGGGATCAATTCAATAAAAGAAAAAAAAACAATTCGAGTCGGTGTTGAAACAATTCATTGCATTTTCTCCTGGAGTTAAATATTTTCTTCTACTTCATACTCTGTTAAATGTAACGAACAAAAAATGCTCATTTTTTGCAATCTTAAATGACCAAAACTGCTCAGAATTATATTTATATGACCATTTTTTATGCTGTAGGGAAAAGTTTCTCTTGTTCACTCTTGCTTCTTGGTTAAGATATGAGAAAACAAGAATAATAAGCAGTATTAATACACAACCATTGTCTCCACCTTCTACAATTGCACATTTCGATCTTTTACCTCTTCAAGAGACCACACAAATTAATAGTACTATATTAACTAGCAGCAATTCAAGGCTAAAGAAACCTTATTAAAAGCTACCATTTGTTTTACCAGTTACATCAAAAGCTATAGTAAGGCAAACATAACTTGAGTATCATTAGCTTTAATCTAGAGAGGGGAAAAAGATGTATAAGATAGACAGTCTAATGTAGTACTGGCATATCGATTTCTTTATTAAATCCATGCTCCTTCAATCCATCAACGGTTGAAGGAAAAACTAATTAAGTTGCTGTCTTCAGCTCAGGAGCTGCAGCAGTCGAGTAAACTGGGTGAAGCACATGGCCATCCTTGGGCTCAACGTGCACCCACTTGCGTCCACTCAGCTTGTGGCGCTCAAACTTTACACAACCTTCTTTCAGAGCATAAAGCGTGTGATCTTTCCCTATTCCAACATAGTTTCCAGGATGGAATCTGGTTCCTCTTTGACGAACAATAATATTTCCAGGTATCACCCTCTGCGTCCAAAAAATTATATCAGAATAAGAATACCAAAGGATGCAAAAAATTGGCTTGAACTCATACTTGGTACGCGATGGTTTTGATAAAGTTTCTTTTCAACCCATAATTCCATCATCTCCATGTCATCAACGAAGAGAATCCTTACCTCTCCACCAAATTTCTTTACCCCTAGATTCTTTGGTTTTGAATCACGGCCATTCTTAGTGGATCCTGCTGTCTTTTTGGTAGCCCAACGCTTAAACATCAACCCCAATCCTTCTCCTGATACATCTAAAATTTTCACAAGTAAAACATATGTCAGAAAATTCAAAACTTCTTGGTGGCGTTTGTTTCAAATTTTACAAAACTGAGTTTTGCATCTTTTCTCAAGTTTTTGCAAAAACTTTTTGAATGATGAAGTTTCTTTTTTTTTCTGCAAGAGTTTAAAAGCTGAACGAAGTTATCTGTATCTGCAGAAACTTCATCAGACAGTTCTATCAAATGCAGTCTTCGAACATTTTTATATATTTATTGTTTTGAAAGCAGATGCTTCATGAAAGAGTACATCAAAATACATACCACTCGCGCCACTGTAAGTAGGTGTTCTTGTTATGAGATCTCTGATATTTAACCTCCTAAACAATGATGTTGCAGGGTTCATTCTGTCATTCACCAAGCCTGGCACTGACGATAACGAATGATATCGTGTATGTTAAGGATGAAAACACTTCACTGACGCATCAGCTACAGGATATGCAACAAATAAATAGTTGAATTTGGTCCATCGAGAACGAAAGTACGTACGCTCACAGTTTAGTAAATTAAGCTCACAACAAGGTAATTAAACGGCTGCATTCCTGTGCTTTTGCTCTCATCCCCTTTTATCAAACTCCTTGGTGCAATACTTAATACTTTATCTTTATCCTCGTGCTCTCTATAGCTTCTTCGGTCACTTTACTCCTCAAACACTGTTATCCTAGTTCATGTCCACCTTCAAAACATTAATAATACAGCTCATACTAGTTAACACGCTTCATAAAACTAGATGACCTACAACCTCAGCTCTTTTGATTAAAACATTCCTCCCCTGCCACGACCCCACTAAAATAGTGGACAGCATCTACACAGAGGTGCGGCTGTCAAAGCATTCTAGAAACCTCAATGATAACCTTGGCAGAAAAGTATGTATTACCAGAAGTACTAATTATCAAGTTCTCCAACATGCTAAAACAAGACACAAGGACCCATCTGGACGAGTTGATAAGGATTTCAACGATTTTTTTTTTTTTTTTGATAACTGAGAACTCCCCCAAGGATCAGTGGCGCATGGTTCGAAACTCGGTGCACAATGGGGTTGCCCCTCTATACTTCTCCACCAGAATACCAGCTTTTGTCTGAGGGTTAGAACCTGTGACATGCGCCTAATACACATATCACAAACAGCGCTCTGAGCACTAAACCAAAGCCCTGGGGCGATTTCAAGAATTTTTTTGAAATGATCGAGAAATCCAACTAGGGCCAACCCTTAAGACCAACCAAAGCCTCCGAAACTCGAGAATAATGGGCCCGTCCCTCTACCCTTCTCAAATACGAGGTTTAGTTTGCATGGCGCAGTGCTCTAACCTATAACCTAAGTCACAAGTCCCTCAACCTTTGCCACTTGAACTAGATTTCAAGGACATTTTAGATTGGTTGATACTGAAATAGCTGAGATTTGTGAGGACTATTAATTCAAATTTGTTTCTAATAATTGGAAGTATTTGGTACATGATTTGATATATATGAGTAAGTCGCAAAGGATTGAAAACTCGCAATATGATGATAGAGATTCCTTTCTTTTTTTTTTGCCAATCCTTCTTCATACTAACATTATAGGACTTCATTAAAAACTAATAAAAGGTAAATTACTAGTAATAAAAAAAAACTCAAAAACAAACTGGTACAACATTGAGCCATTATCGAATAGGCACGAAATAAGAGCTCATATCCAAGTCACTAAAGAACCATAGAAGTTTTCAGAAAATTTATTACTACTAGTAAAAGCAGATTAATACACCTCACAACTTCGGACTATCAATTAACTATGCCTTAACTCTAAATTAGCTAGGATTGACTACATGAAAGCAAAGGATACGGTTTTGAGAGGAAAATGAATAGAACAATAGACAAAGAAGGAACTTACCCACTGGATTTGCAGGAGAAATAGAGGAAGAGGTTGAAGTTCGCCGCCGACGAAGAGTGGTGTGAACGCGCCGAAGCAGACTCGCGCAATTTCAAATTGGGGCTGATAATATCACTCGTTATTTGGGTCCACATAACCCACTAATAGTATTTGGGCTGAGTTTGAAATCCATTGGATCTGTCTCGAATCTGATGAGGCCCAAGTATTTGAATGGCACCAAATAGTCATTTTAGAGGGCTACTATTTAGAAATTAGCCAATATGTCATGAATTTCAGTTTTTTCAATTTAATTTTTTAGGATATAAAGTCCTGAAATTAAATTTTTTTTGTTTAAATTTTAGGACAAAATACGTACTGGTTAATCCTTAATTAACAGCTCTAAGAAGGGCTATTTGTGCACATCCCTCAATTTTTTGAGACCAATTATGCTACAGAGGTCTAAATATAGTTTGCAATCTGAATTGCAAACTGTAGGAGAATATTTGAGCCAATACAATGGTGTTTGAGCTTTGGACCAGGTAAATTATAATGGGATTTTTTCGTTCCTATAAAAAAAAATAGATTTCATTATTTCTCAATACTTCATACAATTTAACTACAATTTTTAAACAAAAAAAACTACAGAATTCTAAAATAACAGAATACTACAGCTAATCATTAAATTTTGCCAGGGTATGTGTTTATCGTGTCGTTGAGGACTTGCCCGGGATGTGCCAAAGTATAAAACCACTCTTTTTTATCAACTTTCTCCACTCCAAGATCATACCACGACTTGAGTTGGTTATCTTTTAAAGAATAAGGCGCCTTCCTCCTATTTAAACACATACCAAGTACAATTATTATGTAGTTTCAACTAAAAATCCAAAAATTACATGCACTCGATATTATAAAAAAATGTATAATCTAACCTCTTTGAAATCTTGTTGGTACCAAAGTATAACCACTTATTGAATTCTTCCAACAAGTCAGGATCAACATCGTCGTCAATAACCCCAGTAAATGGATGCTTGATGAGGAAAATTGGAGGTCCAACAGAATTGCTTCCCCCATAATTGTAAAAAGGGAGAAGGGGGATCTTGCATGCTTTCCAGGTTGCCTTGTTCTTCCTTGATGCACAGAGGTTGTTTCATCTTCATTAAGCTCGCCGAACTTAACAATCTGGGATAAGTTCTCTGGCAGCTCAAAACCATTGGAAATATAATGTATATTATTTGTTGGTAATTTAGACTATATGTAGATATAATGTAGATACATGTTGCCCCTTGAATTTGGGAAGATAAGTCAACACCTACAGGAACATTCTCCTCATTTTGAATGTCATTCATGTGTTTTGTATCTAAGAAAATCATTGGAAATATAATGTAGATTATTTATTCTTAATTTAGGCTATATGTAGATATATTGTAGATATAATGTTAATATAATATAGATACATGTTTTACGGTTGTTGGCCAATACTAGTTTAGCACTACTGTCCGGATTGTGTTGATTGTTCTTTTCTTTGTAATGCTCATCATTTTTCGTAGAACTGCAGTAAACTGCAAGCATAATTTGTTAGGTTATATACTGTATGAATGATAATAGAAACATAGACATGGTAAAACTTATTGTCCAAAATGAATATATTTCGAATGAAACGTTAATATCAATGTTATTATTCTTTTGACTGTTTATTGCCTGTAAAATAGACTTGATGGAATCATTGAGTAGCAATCGAATGCTACTTAGTTCTTCAAAAACCTAAAGAACAAAAAAATATTATAATGTATCTTACAATTAGAGGCATACATACATACATACATACATACATATATATATATATATATATATATATATATATATATATATATATATATATATATGTATAAAGAAAACTAAAAATCAAGAATTACGTATACCTCTTTCTTGAAGATTCCAAAGTCTAAACCCACCTACATATTAAAATAGAAAGAGTTAACGAAATAATTTGCATAACATAAATTAAATAAATCAGCTAGGATTATGTATAGATGTTACCTTATCAACATATTTTTTTAATTTTTTTTATTTATTTCACAATATCTTTCGTGTCATCTATTCTCATTGTGTGCTTATGTCCGGATGGAGATGGAGCATCTGTCTGATGCTCAACCTTTGTTTCAGCTTCTCCAAAATGTATTCAAATTTGTCTGGAAAATTCATTCTTGAAAGCTCTTCCGAGGCTTCAAGTATGTTGGTGGACTGAGTAAAAAAAAATGTGAGGGACATAGTCATAATATGTATAAAATGTGTAGATAATTTGTATTAAATTGTCTGCCTATAAGTGAAAAATATTTACCTTGATCCATGATGGTTTGATCATTCTATCTTCCAATATAGATAATCATATCCTGTCATTACTAGTTGTCCAGTTAAGTATGCGGGGGATCGAATTACCAACCCTTGTACCTATATTAGTGTTGACTGTAGAGCAACACTCATACAACTATATTTGCATAGCGAGTGCAAAACCTCGAATGACATAAAAATGCACAGAAGGGTTGAGCTTGTGCCTAACAGACTGAAGCAATTATGTATGAGCTTTGATACCCCATGCGTAATTCGCATACTGCCCCGATTCCACCAAGTAGAACCTAAAATGGTCTATCAAACCTAAATTATCTTTGTCTGAATGACAGAGAAAGAATTCTATCAGATAAAGAATACACAGCTTGAGTGCATCCTCATCATTCACCCAACTACGACTGGTTACAATTTGTTTCAAGTATGACTTCTCAACTTTTTTCTTGTTCAAAAAATAACTCCTCATTATTTTACTGTCATACTTAATTGTCTAACCAAAGTCCGTCACTTCTGTAAAACATCTAAGGCCAATGATAAAGGCAAACTCTCTCAATCCAAAGTTCTGTCTCTCACCCTTTATCTCTGTTGTATAAAGTCATAATCAGATGCGTTCAATTCATACTTCATGAGAAGGTGAATTGCCTGATTTTAAATACATATTTTGGGCAGGGAAAGAAATGCCCAAAACATGTCTTCTTAAACAACTTTAACCTATTTTCAGACAATAACACATTAATTTGGCAAGGAGCAAGGTCGGATAATGTCTGGAGCCTAGTGATGCCATAATCAACATCATGTGGTGCAAAAAATATTCTATTCTGCACCAAAAGAAACCGTAAGTTAATAAAACTTGTTTAAAGAACATAAAACAAAATAAAAGCATTTCTACTACAATTTAGCTACAATCAAAAAGACATTAATATATTGCATACAAATAAGTTACAAAATTAGTAAACATATATAACAACTGACTACATTGAAGCTACAAATACACTGATAAAATTATGTTTAGAGAAATAAATTAGAAAGTAACAACTAGACATAATATATACAATTTATTTACAGAAAATGAAACTAACATCTACAAAATAGAGTAATTAATAACCAATAAAACCAACTAATTATGTAGTACACTCCCTAATAAAATAATTTCGAATAATATACAAGAAATCTATAATTTATAGGGAAATGTAGAAAAGTTGATAACCTACAACAAATATACACAATATAGACAACATTTCTACAAATACAAAAAATAAATATGTATAGTCATGAGAATGAGAACATGTTTTTTAACTTAAAAACAAAACAAAATTGTAACTACTAAAACTTTACATTCTCCAATGACTGTTTGGGTATTGTTTTTGGTAATTTTTGAACCTTCTTCTTTTTTAAAGGTTTGACAGTAGGAGAAACTCTGTTTTTTTGCAGCTTTCGGGATAACTTTTTCTTCGACGAAATCATCATCGCGAACAATTTCTTTGTCCTTCCGCTTTACTGATTTACAAGATGTCGAAGCTTTACCAGCATCCCTATCATGCTTAAGTTTTGTTCGAGCTTCTGCCTTAGCTCCACGAGGGGAAAGCTTTTCCTTTGTCTCTGATTTTACATGTGCCGATTTCACTATTTTTTTGGGTGAATCCTATGAGAAAACACTCAAATCAAAAGTTGGAATATCACCAACATTAGCTTTTTAGGGCTAATCTTCGTAGTTGCTTTCTTCTTCATTGAAATGGAAGGAAAATCAGTAGCAACTACTATTTTGGTAGGATTTAGAGATAGAATTCAGAAAAATTGAGAGACATTTTTGAAAAACGTGAAAGACGGGCGTTAATGGAGGGAGATCGTGCAAAATGTGAGGGGCATTGAGAGAGAAACGTGTGGGATATGTACGTTAGAGAGATTATAAGAGTTAATTGATTCTCATTAAATTTTCAAAATGTACATAATTGATAAATTGTATATGCTAATATAATTAAATTAAAATTTGAGTAGGGAGGGCAATAAAGTTTCAAATAGTATATAGGAAATAAGAGCTCATATCCATGTCACTAAAGAACCATAGAAGTTTTCAGAAAATTTATTACTACTAGTAAAAGCAGATTAATACACCTCACAACTTCGGACTATCAATTAACTATGCGTTAACTCTAAATTAGCTAGGATTGACTACATGAAAGCAAAGGATATAGTTTTGAGAGGAAAATGAATAGAACAATAGACAAAGAAGGAACTTACCTACTGGATTTGCCGGAGAAAGAGAGGAAGAAGTTGAAGTTCGCCGCCGACGAAAAGAGGTGTGAACGCGCCGAAGCAGACGCGCGCAATTTCAAATTGGGGCTCATAATATCACTCGATATTTGGGTCCATATAACCCACTAATAGTATTTGGGTTGTGAGTTTAAAATCCATTGGGTCTGTCTCGAATCTGATGAGGCCCAAGTATTTGAATGACATCAAATAGCCATTTTAGAGGGCTGTTATTTAGGAATTAGCCAATATATCCTGAATTTCAGTTTTTCAATTTAATTTGTAGGATATAAAGTCCTAAAATTAAGATTTTTTGTTTAAATTTTTTGGATTAAATAAGTACTGGTTAATCCTTAATTAACAACTCTAAGAAGGGTTATTTGTGCACTTCCCCTAATGTTTTTAGACCAATTATGCTACAGAGGTCTAAATATAGTTTGGAGTCTGAATTGAAAATTGTAGGAGAATATTTGAACCAGTACAACGGTGTTTGAGCTTTGGACCGGGTAAATTATATGTAACGACCTGACCGATCATTTTGAGTATTACAACCTTGCTTCCCCCTTTACTGCTCAAATTATACTTTACAGTTGTTGTGTAAATTGCCGGGGTAAATGGTTCGGGTCCGGTGATGTTTTGGAATGAATTGGAACACTTAGTTTCAAGGTTTAAAACTTAAGTTAAAATAGTGACCGAATGTCGACTTATATGTAAACGACCTCGGAATGGAGTTTTGATGATTTCAATAGATCTGTATGGTAATTTTGGACTTAGGAGCATGTCCGGAAAATTATTTGGAGGTCCGTAGTTGTATTTGGCTTGAATTGCCGAAAGTTAAATTTTTTGAAAGTTTGACCGGGGGTTGACTTTTTGATAATGGGGTCGGAATCCGATTCTGGAAATTAAAATAGGTCTGTAATGTGAAATGTGACTTCTGTGCAAAATTTGAGGTCAATCGGACGTGATTTGATGTGTTTCGGCGAAAGTTGTAGAATTTGAAGTTTCAAGGTTCAATGATTACGAATTGAGGTATAATTCGTTGTTTCGATATTGTTAGGTGTGATTTGAGGCCTCGAGTAGGTCCATGTTATGTTATGGGACTTGTTGACAGAATAGGTTGTGGTCCCGGTGGCCTCGGGTGAGTTTTAGACGGTTAACAGATCAAATTTGGACTTAAGAAAATGCTGGAACTGCTGCCTACTGGTGTGATCGCACCTAAGAAAATTTTAATCGCAGGTACGAAGTCGCATGTGCGCGAGATCAGTCACAGAAGCGGCCAAGAGTAGGACTGCGCAATGCCCGCAGGTGCGAATGGGAAGGCGCATCTGCGAGCCCGCAGATGCGAGAAAAGGGCCGTAGATACGAGGTTTTGGGAGGTTGGTTGTTTCCGCAGGCGTGCATTTTTGAATTTTGGAGCTCGGATTGGGCGATTTTGGAGAGAAAATTTTCCACACAATGTGGGGTAAGTGTTCTTAACTTTCTTGTGATTATATTCCATGAATTCATCTTCATTTTTGGTGTAAGATTACTGAATCTTCAAGAGAAATAGAAGAAAATTTTTATAATGTCACAAAACGAATTTTTCAAGTTTGAATACCAATTTGAAGTCGAATTTGAGTGAAATTAGTATGGTTGAACTTGTAATTGGATGGGTTGTCGTATTTTATAAGTTTCGTCGGATTTCGAGACGTGGGCCCTATGGGTGATTTTTGGGGCGTACTTTCGGATTTTTGTGGAAATTATTAGCATTTTGATATGGAATTAATTTCTATAAATTGTGTGGACTGAATCACATTAATTGCAGTAGATTCGAGCCGTTCGGGAGTTGATATGCGCATAATGGGATTTCTGGAGCATTGTTTAGCTTGCTCGGTATTGGATTCGGCTTGTTCGAGGTAAGTAACTCTTCTAATCTTGGAGTTGAGGGTATGAACCCTTAATATATGTATTTTGTGAATTGTTGGTAGGTGACGCACATGCTAGGTGACGAGCGTGCACTATAAAAATTATGGCATAATTGTTATATGGAATTTTATAGTTAAATAACCTAGGCATTTTCCATGTTTAGATTATGTGCCAGTATTATTGGGACCCACAAAGGTCATATTGATGTGAATTATTGTGTTAAATTAAAAATTCATACTCAGTCATATTCATTTCATTGCATATCATAACTCAGTTTTATGACTCTATTTTGATGCATATAAATATTTTGGGTCGAATGCCCTGTTTTACTGAAATGCCAAGGGGCTTGAGAGGTTTATGACTGAGTGAGGCCGAGGGCTTGATTTGTGAGGATGAGTGTGGATCGGGACTGCCCCGCCTGCAGCATACTTTATTATTATGGCACGTGAGTTGTCCGTGCAGATTATAGCGCTTGGACTGAAGGAGCCCCTCCAGAGTCTGTACACACCATCAGTAAGCGCATGTACCTAATGAGTGCGAGTGCCGAGTGCTGAGTGACTGGGAGGCATGAGTGATTGTAAGGTATGCCCGAGTGGCAAGAGTGACTGTGAGGTTTGCCCGAGGGGTTGTATATGAGTGATGTTCTATCCGAGGGGTTGTTTATGATTTTATCACTGAATTGAATCGCATTGGCATGCACACATGACATACAAGCATAGAGATGTATTTTTTCTCATGTTGTACAACATCACATCATTCATGATTTCTCACATATTTTTGACAGATGGGCATAGTGATGCATTTATTTTACACGGGTTATCCAGAAGGAAAATGAAATATATTATTTTTTATTGAGAATATTTTTGGAGAAATTTATTGTTTTCAAACTATTTATATTATTGGAAACTTCGGCAAACGATTTGGGTTTTCATTGATGTATTTGAAAGGAAGAACTATTATTTTTGAAATCATGATTTGGCTGAGCATTTTATCTCTGAGTTACTTATGGTATTATTTGCTTTATGTTATTATGGACTGTTGTGGACTATTGGTTATGGACCCGACCTTGGTGGACGCTCGTCACTACTTTCAACCTACGACTAGGTTTATTACTTACTCAGTACATGGAGTCGGTTGTACTGATACTACACTTCTGCACATTGCGTGCAGATGTTGGCTGTTGTTGTTGCTGTGCTCGATGGTTGCGGGACTTGAAGATGTACCTGCGTTCCTGTTGTAGCTGCCTTTTGTTCAGGGTAGCCTTAGATTTATAAAAGCTCTGTTTATGTATTATTCAAACAGACTATGTATTTATTTCATTTACGCTTTGTATACTCTATTCTTAGAAACTCATGATTTGTACTACCAGTTTTTGGGAGATATATAAGATTAAGATGTTCATTCACTTAAATTACTTTAATAATTATTATTAAAATTGGATAATCGAAAGTTGGCTTACCTAGCAGGTTGGGTTAGGTGCCATCACGACTAGTTAGACTTTGGGTCGTGACAAGGTGGTATCAGAGCTCTAGGTTCATAGGTTCTATAAGTCATGAGCAAGTGTCTAGTAGAGTCTTGCGGATCGGTATGATGACGTCCATACTTATCATCGAGAGGCCACATGGCATTTAGGATATATACTTCCTATCTTTCTTTCCTTATCGTGCGAGATTGATTCAGCTTGAGACATAACTCTTTGAATTCCTTCCACGTATTCGTATGCGCACATGAGCGCTCAGTATCAGTTGTGCATCGTCGACTTGTAATTCCATGAACGAAGTTCATCAGTAAAGGGTTTTGAGATGGGGCTTTCCTCTTGAGGCCCTTCCTCTTTCCCACATGGGTCACTTTCACTCTTCCCAGCACTGTGCTTAAGGCTACTGTCGAGTTCCCTAAGTTTGGAGATGGGGGAACTTGGAGATTTAGTTTGCAACTTGCTAGCTTTTTGGGGCAAAGAGCAATAAATATTTCTCCGAACGGCTCATTGAACTCGATCACCTAGGCTTCTTGTATGAGGAGTATTGTTGTTTTTGGGACTCCTATGTTTTCCAGGATATTTTCTAGGTCTGCGTTGGACTCTTTGAGGTACACTAGGGTCTGGTTCTTCTTCTTAATTAGTTGGTACATTTTTGTGGACTGGGCCGATGGTGGGGCTGGATTGGTTCACCTGTGGCCACATGGTGAAGGCAGGCGATGAGAAAGGTATGTTCATATCCATGAGTGGAAAGAAAGGCATTGTTTGATAGGGTTTCCCCATCAGGGTGTTGAGCTCCTTCAGATATAGGGGTTGTTGGATACCCATGTATTGGGCTTGGAAGAGAGTGGACAGCCAAAGCTGGTGGCCGAAGTTTGACAAGCCTTAGCGAATGATGGATGTAAATTATTCATATATTTTAATATAAAAATATAATATTTTAAATATAAAATACGACCAATTTATATCCTATTCTCGCACTTTTCTAACAATTCTTGCAGGAAAAAGAATACATGGAAAAAAAGAAAAATAAAGAACCTAAAGTTCAAGGAAGAAGGATGCATCCGTGACTCCTATAAATAGGCATATGTTTGTAGAAGAAAGGCATCCCACTTTGTATCCAATTTTCTATCTAGTTTTCTAAAGTTTCTAAAAAGAAAGAGAAGAGTAATCTTGGTCTTTCTCTCTAGTTTTTTTCTTTGTGGTAAAAATATTCTTAGTCTTTTGAAAATATTTTTAGCTTTTATTACTTCATAATGGAATAATTTCTTTTTGTTGGGATAGTTGATGAAACTTGATATAATTATAATACTATCTCAGTTTTAATACATTCTTGGCTTGAAACTCTATTTACATTTCATACTGTGTTGGAATGATGATTTGTTAATCATTATTATCACATCTACATATTTTATATTTAAGTTATTCTTATATTAATTTTGTAATTCTTACGGAGAAAAATTAATATATAATAACTGATAAATAAAATATTAGAGTGAGAGTAATTTTTAGTAAGATTATTACTTTACTAGCTTACTCATGATACCCAATTATTTCGATCTTAAACGCCGAAGCATTTACTATTGCTAGGCATATAGACTTGGTTCCTAGGTGACCTACTGTCGACAAACAAAATTACAGCTATTCTATTTATTATTGTTGACATATGAATTTTAATGTTATATTTCTTTCTGCACCTTTTCTATACTGAGTAGTGCCTTCTGCAAGTTGTGAGAAACTTCTCAACCACTATAATTCATTACATATTGTCATTATGATCGGCAATTGCCAAATATTTCATCCTTTTCTGCAACTATCAATTTCTTAATTTTGAGTTAAATATAGGTGACACATATACAACGTTCTGTAAGATTACTAAAGGGCTTCGCAAAATTTTTGAGTTTCAGCTTGAATTCATCGTTGTCTTAAATCGTTTTATTAAAAAGCTTGGATTTTAGTTTTCATTATACTAATATTTTATGATACCTTTTTATACATTTTTTTTAACATAGAAAAGGAACTTAACAAAGAACAGACAAATTTTGGTAAAGAACCTATTTTATAAACTTAACTAGCATTTGGACATAGATTTGATTGAGACTTGAAAAAAGAGTTTTGAAATTGTGTTGAAAAATAACTTTTGAAAGTTGAATTTGTATTTAGATATATATTTTATTTGAAAAAAATTTGAAATTTTGTGAGTGGAAGAAAAAATATCACCCAATTTTTTTGAATTTTTGAATTATTTTTTCCAAAATATGATAATATTTTATAAAGAAATAATTTTTTATTTTTTGTTGAAAAAGTGAAGTTAAAATTTATGGCAAAACGAGAGCTTAATAAAGAACTAAAATATCTTGTAAAGAACATACTTGTTTTGTAACATTGTTTAATTTGTGCATTTATGTGAATCCAACATGTTATTCAAGTTGCCACAAACCGAACACCCTGGCATTGGGAGGCAAGAAAGTGCACCTCCTCATGTAGTTGGATATGCATTGGAATTCTCACTTCCCTAGGAAATGTAATAAATGTTCCCAAAATGAACAAGACCATATAGTACTATTATATTGGTATGTTGATTAATATATTGGTACAGTGCTATACACTTCGTGTCAAATTATCTCTTGTTATTTTAAAATTATTTGACTCAAATTATTGTTATTTTATAAATACAAGAATTAAATAATTATTTTTTCCTATTATACCTTTGATATTAATTGTTGTTAAAAACTACAAATACCTTAATTATGAATAAATATTAAATAAAGAGATATTTTATCTTAAGATATATATAAGAGTAAAATAGTCAATAACCTTTTTTATTTAATATTTTCTTAAGAGATGTGTAAAAGAAAAACACGACAGATAATTTGAGATGTACGAACGAGGGAGTCTATATGGTCCATGGGCAAGCCTTAATTACTAGAGGGCAATAAATACATAACTTTCTCCTAATCTATGTTTGAGTGTTTGATTAGGCATGGAACTTAAGAAAAAAATAAATACTTTTAAAATTTATGGTCTAAAACGGGCTATAAATTTATGGCTCTCTTGTTAGCAAAAAACAAATAAAATAAAATTGCATATGTTGTAGTTTGATACTCCTTCCGTTTCGATTTAATTGTCACATTTTGCTTCTCAATAGTCAATTTTACTAAACTTTAAAGCTAAATTGATTATTGTATACGGGTAAAAACCGAGACTGGTGAGTACCCTGATTTTCCGGTGAGGCAAACTAAGCAAGGACATGACTGTAGGGAATCAGAATCGAAGCCAGGAGCCTCTCGCATCAAGGCCCGAGCAAAAAACACATACCCTTGGAACCATCGAGACTACGCCCCCGGGTCTGGTTTTAGTCCCAAGACCTCGGGGAGCATTACCAAACGATCACGCACGATTAACAAAGGGTCGTGATATCCGTATCTAACCGGATATCACGGTGTGAATCTAGGTCCGTATCAGCGGTAGATCATCGATTAGCGAAGAGGAAGATTTTTACCTTTTTTAGAATTGTACTTAGGGTAAAACTCCCCTACTATATAAAAGGGAAGCTAATTATTCATTGGACACATTGTAACACACATACCAAGACAGTATACATCTAGTTTTCTCTGTTTCTAATGGTTGTTCAAAGTTCTTGTTTTGATTCATAAGTTCTTCATAAACATTGGTTCGGAACCGAAGGCGAGCTTCTTGTTAGGCTTTTAATCGAGCTCGTATTCAATATCATCGTTGGTTTGGCTATTTACTCTGTCTTTTATTTGCTTATCTAACGTCATATATCATTTGTATTGGATTAATCCACGTATCCTTAAAATCGCATATAAATTCAATTGTTATTCATTTTTAAGGGTAAACAGTTTGGCACCCACCGTGGGGCTAAGGATAATAGTGATAATTTGATATAAATCTCCATAACGCACAATATTTTATGCTTGTTCTTTGAGATTTTAATTTCAGGTCAACTTAAGAATGTCAAACTCTCAATCTGCTCACTTGAACGTTGATGTTGAATCTAACCACCATGGCGTAAACAACTATATAGTAACTAGAAAAGACGTGCCCCTTGTCGACCCCAACGGAGTCCCGGTTGTGAACCCGATCGATGCCAACTCACATGTGGCCATCGATGCAAACCTGCCGACCGACCCCGAGAACAACGTTCACGGAGGAGCCCGATCAACAGCTCAGGCTACGCATGACAATGAAGACGACGGGATTAATCTACGAGTGATCTTCGAATTGTTAAAAGCTCAACAAGTGGCGATAGCCCAGCTGCAGAACCAAAGCCGCGCCCCCAGCAGAGTTGAGCCCGAACCATCCTGGAAAAATACCCGAAGAAATGAACAAGTCACGGGAAGGCTGGGTGAAGTTGAGCTCAGGACCAACCCCGAAATAATAAAGATGCTTGAGGAACTGACAAAGCGGGTGGAATCGGGGGAAGAAGAAGATTGAAGCTAACGACAAAAAAGTGGAGACCTATAACTCGAGAGTTGATCAAATTCCAGGAGCACCCCCGATATTGAAAGGTCTGGATTCCAAGAAATTTGTGCAAAAGCCTTTCCCCCCGAGCGCGACACCGAAGTCAATCCCAAAGAAGTTTGCTTTGCTTGCAGATGCCTTTGTAAAAGCGCACACCGGTGCCATCAAGGTCGAGACCATAAAATCGAACCTTTTCAAAGTAAAACAAAGAGATAACGAAATGCTTATGGAATTCACGTCGAGGTTTCAAATGGAAAAAATGGACCTGCCTCCGGTTGCGGACGATTTGGTCGTTCAAGCATTCACTTAAGGACTCAACCCCAAAAGCTCCGTGACTTCACAATAGCTGAAACATAATTTGATAAAATACCCAGTGGTAACCTGGGTCGACGTCCATAATTCGAAAATCAGAGCCGAGGATGATCAGCTTGGGCCCCCCTCCGGGTCCGTTTATCCCATCAGAACTAATGACAAGTCTAAGAGAGACGTCAATCATGAACCTAGATCGAACAGAGACTGATATCAACTGTATAACGGAGATCGAAGGGGTAGCGGATCTGGGCGTAACCCTGCGAGAAATGAAAAAAGGAATGATCGAGGCCATAATAGCCAGGGACTTATGAGCAAAAATGGTTTCGACAGGCCACTCGGGGCCAGGGAGGCACCGAGATTATCAGAATATAACTTCAATGTTGATTCTGCCAGCATCGTGTCCGCCATCGGGTGCATCACAGATACCAAGTGGCCTCGGCCATTGCAGTCTGACCCTACCAAAAGAGACCGTAACTCGATGTGTAAGTATCATGGCACTCGTGGCCACAAGACCGTGGACTGTCGACAACTAAGAGAAGAGGTGGCCCGGTTATTCAATAACGAGCATCTCTGGGAATTTATGAGTGATCGGCCAAAACTCACTTCAGGAATAGGGACTCCAATAAACAGACTGAACAAGCGAAACCTTAGCACGTCACTATCATGATCATTGGTGGAGTTGACGTCCCCAGGGACTAATGTTAAAGCGCACTAAGGTGTCCATCACAAGGGGAAAATGAACCCGAGATTATATACCGGAGGGAACCATCTCTTTCAATGATGAGGATGCTGAAGGCATTGTGTAACCATATAATGATGCACTCGTAATATCAATACTCATAAATAAATCTCGAATTAAGCGTGTATTAATTGATCTAGGTAGCTCGGCCAACATCATCAGATCGAGGGTCGTAAAGTAGTTAGGTCTAGGGTCTATAGGACCAAATAATGCCTACAGTCTGGGTTTTAAACGGATTCAACATGGCGTGCGAAACTACTAAAAGAGAGATAACTCTGCCGGTGAACACCGGCGGGATCATTTAGGATACGAAGTTCTATGTGATTGAACGTGATATGAGTTATAATGCTCTATTCGGAAGGCAATGGATTCACAACATGAGGCAATACCATCGACACTACACCAGGCACTGAAGTTCCCCACACCGGGAGGGATCAAGACGGTTTACGGAGAGCAGCCGGCCACAACAGAAATTTTTGTGGTCGATGAGGTGATCTCAGTGTCCACACTCTCGACATTAAAGAACACTGAGCCAGCTGGGAAGGAAGAAGCTAAATAGCAATCACTGACACCGGCCCGACCGAATCAGAGAAGCAAAAAGCATGCGATGATGATGATTACAAAGTTTCTAGGCTATTCATAACCCCTGACGATTATGATGCCACCAAATCGATGGTCGAGGAGCTGGAGAAAGTCATATTAATCGAACACTTGCCCGATCGGAAGGTATACCTTAGCACGGGGTTCACTCTCGAGCTCAGGAAAAAGATCATTAAATTCCTTATAGCTAACATAGATTACTTCTCTTGGTCCCATCTAGATATGACATGGATCCCGCTAGAAATAACCACTCATAAGCTGAGCTTGGATCCGAAGTTCCACCCGGTTAAATAGAAGAGGAGGCCTCAGTTCGAAGTCAAGCATGCATTCATCAAAGACGAGGTATCCAAACTCCTTAAAATAGGTTCCATTCGAGAAGTTAAGTACTCGAATTGGTTGGATAACGTAGTAGTAATGCTTAAAAAGGGAAATAAATTAAGAATGTGCGTAGATTACAAAGACTTTAACAAGGCGTGCCCCAAAGGACTCTTTTTCTTTGCCTAACATCGATCACTTGATCGATGTGACAGCCGGGCACGAGATACTCAACTTTCTCGACGCCTATTCCGGGTAAAACCAAATCCGAATGGACCTGTGTGATCAAGAAAAAACTTCCTTCATCACTAAATTCAGCACCTATTGTTATAACGTAATACCGATCAGACTAAAAACTACCAATGCGACTTATCAACTCCTTGTAAACCGGATGTTCGAAAAATAAATAGGAAAATCGATGGAAGTTTATATTGACGATATGTTAGTTAAGTCTGTGCGAGCAGAGGACCATTTGAAACATTTGTAGGAAACCTTTGACATACTGAAGAAATACAATATGAAGTTGAACCCGGAGAAATGTGCATTCGGGGTCAGATCCGGGAAGTTCCTTGGATTCATGGTGTCCAACCGAGGTTTCGAGATCAATCCTAATAAAATCAAAGCTATAAAAGTCATCACCATGATGGAAAGTCTCAAGGCCGTTCAGAGGCTAATCGGGCGCATAGTCATACTGTGCCGGTTCATATCGAGGTCTTTCGATAAGAGCCATCGGTTCTTCTCATTTTTAAAGAAGAATAATAACTTATCTTGGAACCCGGAGTGCCAACAAGCTTTGGAAGAACTCAAACGGTACCTTTCAAGTCCACCCTTGCTCCATACTCCGAAGGCAGATGAATAGATGTACATGTACTTGGCGGTATCCGAGGTAGCGGTAAGTGGAGTACTAGTATGAGAAGAGGAAGATACACAATTTCCTAACTATTATGTTAGTAGAACTCTAGGCGAGGCCGAGACAAGGTATCCTCACATGGAAAAATTGGCGCTCGCTTTTCTAAGCGCCTCCAAAAAGTTAAAGTCATACGTTCAATGCCACCTCATATGCGTCGTAACTTCTTACCCACTAAGGAACATGATACATAAACCCGAGCTCTCGGGCCGACTAGCTAAATGGGCTGTAGAAATTAGCGGGCACGATATCGAATATCGACCCTGAACTGCCATCAAATCACAAATTTTGGCATATTTCGTGGCCGACTTTACGTCGGCCTTAATTCCCAAAGTCGAAAAGGAATTATTGTTAACCTCAGTAACTTCCTCAAGAATTTGGACCCTCTTTACGGACGGCGCCCTGAACACAAAGGAGTCCGGACTCGGCATCGTATTGAAGTCGCCTACGGGTAACGTAGTCAGGCAATCTATAAGGACTGTGAACTTGACTAATAATGAGGCCGAGTATGTGGCCATGATTGTAGGTCTTGAATTGGCTAAAAGCTTGGGGGCCTAGGTGGTCGAAGCTAAGTGCGATTCCCTTATTGTGGTAAATCAAGTCAACGGGATGTTTGAAGTAAAAGAGGAACGAGTGCAAGTGTATTTAGACAAATTGCATGTAATGCTGCATCAATTCAAGAAATGAACCCTACAACACGTACCCCGAGATCAAAAAAGCGAGGCCAATGATCTGGATAACTTGGGGTCATCGACTGATGACGATGAATTCTGTTCAGGAACGGTCGTACAACTATGAAATCGGTAATGGAAGAAGGCCATGCCGAAATAAACTGAACAAGTTTAACTTGGGATTGGAGAAACAAGTATATAGACTACTTGAAGACTGGGAAGTTGCGTTCGGATCCTAAAAAATCAAGAGCTCTATGCACAAAGGTGTCCAAGTTCAGCCTGTCCGAAAATACTCTATTCAAAAGAACGTTCGATGGCCCGTGCTTGGCGCCGGGAGACACCGAATATGTTTTGAGGGAAGTTCACGAAGGCACCTGCGAAAACCATTCGGGGGAAGAATCTTTGGTTCGTAAGATAATCAAGGCTGGATATTACTGGATCAGCATGGAGAAAGATGCAAAGGACTTTGAACGAAGATGTGACGGCTGTCAGATACATGCACCGATGATCCATCAACCCGGAGAGCTACTACATTCGGTCTTGTTACCTTGACCGTTCATGAAGTGGGGAATGGACATTGTCGGTCCCCTACCGAGGGGACCTGGTAAGGCTTAATTCATACTGTTTATGACAGATTATTTTTCTAAGTGGGTCGAAGCTCAAGCGTTCGAGAAGGTCCGAGAAAAAGAAGTCGTTAACTTCATTTAGGACCATATAATATGCCAGTTCGGGATACAGGCCGAGATAGTGTGTGATAACGGGAAACAGTTTATTAGCAGCAAGGTAAACAAATTTTTCGAAGACCATAAGATCAAAAAGATCTTGTCAACACCCTATCACCATAGTGGGAATGGGCAGGTGAAATCAACAAACAAGATCATACTTCAAAACCTAAAGAAAAGGTTGATTGATGCCAAAGGGAAATGGAAGGAAATTCTGCCTGAAGTCTTGTGGGCATACCGCACAACCTCAAAATCTAGTACCGGGGCCACTCCAATTTCATTGGTCTACGGTGTCGAAGCACTAATATCGGTCGAAGTGGTAGAACCGAGCCTCAGGTTCCTTTATGCGACCAAAGAATCAAATGATGAGGCCATGAGCACGAGCCCGGAACTATTGGATGAAAGGCGTGAGGCCGCCCAGAAATAGCGGATAGAAAGGTATTACAATAAAAGAGCTAACCTCCGATACTTCAATATCAAGGACTTGGTGTTAAGAAAAGTAACATTGCACACCCAGAACCCGAATGAGGGGAATCTGGGGCCAAATTGGGAAAGACCATATCGAGTCATCGGGATTAGCGGTAAAGGCTCACACAAACTCAAAGTAGGAAACAGTGCACAACTACCGAACAACTGGAACGTGACGCACTTATAGCGGTAATACTTCTAAGGTACGATCTCATTCACCTTCTTATAATATTGTGAATCGGACTAACACTTGCAGGCAACAATCAAAGCAGGATAATGTGACTATTAGGTCTGAAAGCACGTGTTGCACTCTTTTTCCCTTGAACCGATTTGTCCTAAATGGATTTTCCGGTAAGGTTTTTAAAGAGGCAATAGTAAATCGTGCTAACTTAGAATCGAAGATCGATTTTAAGTCGGAGTGAATGGTCTCATCAACAGTATTCGAACCCTCTCATGATTGACCTCGAAAATTGGGGGCCATCACCCTCGGGTCAAGTTTCTCAGCAAGGAAAGAAGGAAACTTTGTGCTTGAACAACCTAGGCTCGGTGGTTAGAATTTATTGTAAGGTCCAAACGGTTAAGTGAATCGTGTCCGCGTAGGCCACCTTAGCCATAATATAAGTTTTTACACGCTTTCAGTCTTGTACTTTACACACAAAAATGAGAAAAAGTTTCTACCTTGCTATTACATATTTTTGCCTCTTAAAGCACCGAGCCTAAGGGTTATCCCTACCCTGGGAATATCAAGTCCAAGGGCTACACCTACCTGATCCCAAGGGCAACCCTCACTCGGGGACTGTCATCCGAAATAAGTTCGGGCAACTCGGGTTATAAAAATCCAGAAGCACAAAACCTATTAGGTAGTGCCTAAACCTAAAATGCTTTGGCCGCCCTAAAAACGGTTCGAAGACGTCCGAAGCCCGTAATCAAAACATAAAGCCTTCAATAAATATTCAAAACCCGCTAAAAGGTTATCCTCGGCAAAAGCATCGCCTAAGAAAACTTAAGTATTTTTGAACAACTTCCGGTCACTCCAAGTTTTTAAAGCTTCGAGCAAATAAAAGCTTGCATCGAGGTCAGGTTCTGTTTGGACCTCCAAAAAATAGATGACCTATTACTATATTTGATTCTATGCTAAGACATCAGAATTATTTGCAAGAATGGAAAATGTGAAAAGATGCTAAAAAGTTAAAATTGCCAAAAGGAGAAATTTTATATATTCAAGAATATCTTTACAAAGGCCCAACAAAAATGGCCTCAAAATGAACAAAATATATATACAGAACACAAAAACTAAAAACCACCTATGACATTCATTCATGATCTTCACCGGAGCCTGATTCGTCACCAGAACCATCGGGGCCTTCAGATTCTTTGGAGCCTTCTTCACCTTCAGGTTTTGCTAGTTTCTTTGCCTCGGCCTCAAATCTTTTTTCGTCCTCGATCTCGATAGACAGGTCAAAGCCTCAGGCATGAATCTCTTCGAGGGTCTCCCTTCGAGCGAGATGCCTCACGTATTCGGCATTAGTCTTTAGGCGGGCCTCGACTGCTTCGACATCAGCCTTGTATTGGGCCACCATCTCTTCAGCATCGGCCGAGTTTGTCTCCAACTTGGACCTTGTTGCTTCGAGCTCTTTACCAAGGGCATCCCATTCTGTAATGGCCGAGCCCAGCTGTGCTCGGAGATCCTCATTTAGTTGAGCTCGCTTATTAGCTTTCTCCTTCGCCACCCAAATTTGAACCATTACTGAAGATAGCTTCGCCTGGGCAGTATCCTTCTCTGAGGCCAGTAGATCCATCTTTCTCTTCCAACCACCGACCATGACTTGGATCTCATCCATCTCCTTTCGGAGTTGGTCGATCTGGTCGATCTTTTGCTAGACCTGCGAGGTATTGTCGTTAGCCACTATGACGAGTTCCTTATTTCTAACTTCAAAGACCTTTACCTTTTCAACCAAGACGGCATGCTACCGCCTTAGGACCGATGCTTATTTCTGAGCCTTATCCAGCTCGGCCTGAAGGTTCTTAATGACCCTTTCTTGTTGCTCGCTGAGGAGCTTGTACATATCCCTTTTCTGGGCCAGCTCCTTGACCTAGAGCTCGAGTTGATTGACCTCGACCCGGTACCGAAGGAAGCTCTCGTGATGAAGTACCGAGACCTGCAAAAATATGAAAAGGTGAGAAATATCAAAACCTAAGTAAAGTTCAAAGGGACGTAATAATGCCTTACCCGGTTCAGCGCCTGCCGCGCCACATTGAAAAGGCGCAACACGTTCACTTCGTTCATTTTTTATTGGTCCTCCTCAGTCACCAGGCATCCAAGGTAGCTAGCAATCCCAACAGGAGTAGACAGAAATTGAGCATCCTCCGGGACAGTAAGAATAACCGATCTCTTGAGATCGGGGTCCACACTCGGAGCATGGAACTCAATAATCAATTTTGGGCTCGAACTCAGCCCGCCAAATTCGGAGGGTGTGTCCTTTTTTGGAACTTCCAGGTCACCCAACCCAGAAAAATCTTCCAAAACGGACAAGTCCACGCCATCGAAAAAGGAATAAAGGGGATCGCCCGTGCCATGGACCTCTTCATTGGACTTCTCCTTTCCCTCTTGAGCCTCCTCAATCATGGACTCAGTATAGGAGGGCGTCCCTATAATTTTTATTATACCAGGCGCTTCCTTCGAAGCAGAGATGATGTCTTGGAAAGTCCCACCCCGGGTCTCCATATCGACCTCTCAAGTCTGAGGGAGGCCAGCCTCACGAGTCTCTCCCTCGATTGCCTCCTGCCCCCCATGAAGGGTCATTTCGTGGGCGACGAAAATGAGGTCTTCTTCCGGCTCGTCTTTGAGCCGGAGAAGAGAATCAGAGTCTGGCACTCGGGAGCTAGAGCTCTTCCTGGACTTTCGAGCCACCCTCTTCTTTGGTTTCACCTCAGGGCCCGGGAAGCCCGAAGGTTTTCTCTTCCTTTTTTTCTTTTCCTCCACGGCATCCCCGGGCTGTCCAGTAATAAAGGGATCAATGGACAAGGACACGTCTTCGTCCCCCTCTGAAGGCCTAAGTTCGATGGTCTTAGGCAAACCTACAACAACAAAGGGGAAGGAAAGTCAGTATGATGAAAGTTAGAAGCATATTATTAACTATTCAGAGAGAGACCTTACTATGAGAACGGACCTCCTATCTTCCCTTCGAAATCTTGCGCCATGAGCGCTCAGAGTACGTCATCCGTGTACATATGCCCTCGATCCATTCTTTTAGCTGGGGGACCGCATTCGGAACCCGGGCGACAGCTACACAACCACAAATATGAATGAGAAGAAATAAATTGAAGAAAAACATTGGCGCTTAAGGAAAGACTACACTTACGAGATGCGTTCCACTTCTCAGGGAATAAAATGAACTCGGGGGGAATCAAGACTTCGGTCTTCAACTGATCGAAGCGTCCCTGCCAGCCCTGGTCTTTATCTTCATCAATGCTCGAAAAAGGGGCCTTACTGGCCCGACGAGCAAGCTTGATCAGTCCCCTTCGAAAAATTCGGGGACTATATAAATAGAGTAGATGATCGATGATGAACTGACGAGACTCGATCTTGTTCACGAAGTAACGAAGGATGATCACGATCCTCCATAGATATGGATGGATTTGCCCGAGGCACACCTCGTACCACTTGCAAAAATCCAGAACAATCGGGTCCATCAGGCCTAGCGTGAAGGGGTAAGTGTAAATACTTAAGTACCCCATCCACGTGGGTAGTAATGGCGTCCTCGGGCCCGGGGATTACTACATCCTTATCTTCCCAATTGCAGTCCTTTCAAACCACGGGAAGGACGTCTTCGATCACGGAACATATTTACTTTGATATTCCTTCACCCCGGTCCTGTTTGTGTGAGGGTTTCTCGACCTTAAAGTCGTTTGCAATTGAGCAATCCCTGGGAATAAACATTTTCAAGGGAGGCTCGAGGCCCAGTTCGTCGGCAGTCACCTCGGGAGAAGCCATTTCGAGGGCAACTACTTCAGGAGCAACCACCTCAATACCGACGACCGGTTAGGAAGATGAAGAGGCAACTTGTTGAGGAATAATTTTGGATGTTTTAGCCATTGTTATCTAGAGAAGTTTGAAATTTTAAAGAAAAAATACGAAGGTTTGAAAGAACGAATTTGAAGGATGAAGAATCGAGTATGGAGATTTGAAGGAAATCTGGGTAAAAAAAATATGGAAATCACTATGAATGATGAAGAACAAAGATGAAGATATGAAGGTTTGAAAGAAGTTTGATGATAAATGGGAAGCTCGAAGGAAAAAGCTTGGTCGAAAAGTAGAAAAAGAACAAATGATGGAAGCTTTTATAGCGAAGCAGGCGACACTTCGCATTTGGAGGCAACCAGCCGATGATTGACATCTATCGTTTTCCATCATTTTGGCAAACTTACTCTCTGAGAAATAAGGGGACTCTCTGTAAACGGGTAAAAATTGAGGCTGGTGAGTACCCTGATATACTTGTGAGGCAAACTAAGTAAGGACATAACTGCGGGGAATCAGAATCGAACCCAGGAGCCTCTTACATCGAGGCCCGAGCAAAACACCTGCCCTCAGAACCATCGAGACTGCGCCCTCCAGGTTCGGTTCGAGTCCCAAGACCTCGGGGAGCATTACCGAACGACCACACACGATTAACAAAGGGCCGTGATATCCGGTTAGACCGGATATCACGGCGTGAATCTCGGTCCGTATCAGCGGTAGATCATCAATTAGCGAAGAGGAAGATTTTTACCTTGTTTAGAATTGTACTTAGGGTAAAACTCCCCTACTATATATAGGGGAAGCTAATTATTTATTAGACACATTGTAACATGCATACCAAGGCAATATATATATATATATATATCTTTGTTTCTAAAGGTTGTTCAAAGTTCTTATTTTGATTCATAAGTTCTTCATAAACATAGGTTCGGAACCGAAGGCGAGCTTCTTGTTAAGCCTTTAATCGAGCTCGGATTCAATATCATCGTTGGTTTGGTTATTTACTCTGTCTTTTATTTGCTTATCTTACGTCATATATCATTTGTATTGGATTAATCCACATATTCCTAAAATCACGTATAAATTCAATTGTTATCCATTTTTTAGAGTAAACAATTATATTATCTCAATATTTTAAAATTAAATTTAGATATTTGAAGAGTATACTAAAAGTACTATAATTTGCAATAGCATATCAATATGATGAAAAATATATATTTTTATTGATCAAAGTTCACATAATTTGACTTTTGAATTGCGATTACTAGACGAAGACGGTGACTAAAGGAGTACTATCTAAAGGAATATATGATATGATGGCATAAAAATGCATATATATGCATATATAGTCTCTATAGAAATTTAAACCTCGATCTCTAACATTTACATCATTTTATTGACCATTAAATCAAACGTGCTAGTTCTACATGTTTGAAGCAAAAGGAAAGCATTTGTCATTTTTATGGAAATTAATAGAGGATATATGAATATTGAACAAACTTCAAAGTGTATGGAACTTCTACAGTGTGTTTATTTTTTTAATTCTCTAATAGCTCCAAAATGGAATCATTTCACATGTAGGAAAACATTAACAAAGACAATAAAACATTCACACATTCACATGTCTAAATTTTATATATATTACTAATTCAACTCAGATTCAAATCAAGAATGACAGGAAGGTTGGTCAAAATGTTCCATTTCCTAATAAACAATTACAATAAACTATAAAATTGTTTATTTTTGTAGGTCCAAACTTCTAGTTCAAACTTTCCAACCTTACACATTAGGATGAATTGCAGTCTCATCACCATTTATCTTTTTTTTTTGTCCAAAAGAAACTAGTTATATTAAGATAAAGAGTGTGTAATACAAGGAGCTAAAGTTGACATAGGCACAAGATACGACAGACCTGCATAAGTAAAGAACTACAGGGACGACCTCCTTGTGGGTCGTGACAAAAAGAGGGGAGGGGGTTTGAGCTAGAACTAGTTAAATCCTCGAGATGGGGTTTACAAAAAGAAGCGTCTGAGCAATACGTGTTACATACGGTAGCAGGTACAATGTGTCTAACAAAAATATTCCTAGCTTGTCTTCTTCCAAAGCCGTTTGTACTGAAATTGGCGGGTGTGTAAAGGTAGTGAAATCCGCAGAGTTGTCCAAAGTGCAACCAAAATTTGCAAGTATATCAGCCACCCGATTTTGCTCCATGTACGTGTCTAGTACGATCGGATCATCCAGTTGGCGAAGAAGGTACCTGCAATCCATAATAATATTGTTAAATAAGGGGTGGGAGTTGGATAGGAGAGGGAGTATTGGGTGATACCATTTATGCGATAAGAATGTGTCGCCTAGACTTAATGGCACATTATATAGGGTGGTGGTTAGACCGCCTATATTGTATGGAACTGAGTGTTGGCATGTCAAAAAGTCCCATGTCCAGAAAATGAGCATAGCTGAAATAAAGATGTTTAGATGGATGTATGGACATACCAGGAAAGACAAAATTAGAAATTAAGTTATTAGGGACAAGGTGGGAGTGGCATCCATAGAAGACAAGTTACGGGAATTGACTCTGCGATCGTTTGGGCATGTGAGAAGGAGAGACATATATGCCCCAGTCAGTAGGTATAAGAGGTTGACTATGACGACGGTGAGGAAGGGTAGGGGTAGACCAAAGAAGTATTGTAGAAAGATGATTATGCAGGACATATCGGTGCTTCACCTAACCAAGGACATGACAAACGATAGGAAGGTGTGGAAGTCGATGATTAAGGTGGTGAGTTGACATGTAGTTATGAGTTTCTCCTAGATTTACAAGTAGTACTAGTAATATTCTTGTTGTTGGTTGAAATATACTTTCTTTTAGTTTATTATTATATCTGGTACTTAGCAACAACATCCATTATTTTTTAAAATTGCTACCGAAAATATTTTCTCCCTGATTGTTACTATTTGATGTTATTTTTTTCCCCTTTTATTGAAATTTGTTGCTCCCTGATTGTTACTGTTTGATGCTACCCTCCTCCCCCACCTTTTCCTTATCGTCTTCTGTATCCCTCTTCTGTTTTTCTTCCCCCCATTCTCCTCCTCCTCTTCCTCCTTCTGCTCCTTCTCATTCTTCTTCTTCTTCTTCTTCTTCTTCTTCTTCTTCTTCTTTTCTACCTTTCTTGAGTCGAGGATCTATCGAAAACATTCTCTCTACCTCTCCAGGTAAGGGTAAGGTCTGCGTACACACTACCTTCCCCAGACCCCAACAATGAGATTATACTGGATATGTTGTTGTTGTTGTTGTTATTGTCACTTTTAACATATCAAGAGAAGACATTTTTTTCCCCGAGTTATACCCACAATATTAACTACTCATTTTAAATTATTTTCTCAAATCCATTAAAAATATGCATCAATTAATATGTGTATCATGGTAAATTATGCACTTTATTTATTATTTCTTAAGGGGTGTGCAAAGTTAATAGTGGACAAGTAAAAGCGAAAGAGGGAGTACTTGTCACTTTTCGCATATCAAGAGAAAAATAATATATTTTCCATGTTTTGCTCCTTAACATTAATTACTCATTCAAAATCATTTTTCAAATCCATTAAGACTATACACCAATTATATAGGTATCATGGTAAATTATGCACTTTATTTATTATTCTTAAGGGGTGTGCAAAGTCAATAGTGGACAAGTAAAAGTGAACGGAGGGAATATGAGTTAGGTGTGTCTTAAATAAAAAACGCTCCAAAATGATTACAATAATTCTTTAATACGTATGAAAACAACCAAAAATTCAATTAAAGTGAATCAGAGGGACTACGATAATTTGTTTGATTCTCGAGAATATGCTCCTAAAATAAATAAATAAATAAATAAATAAATAATTCTTACTCGTATTTATTTGAATTAATTAACCTAGGTATGTGTGTCTTAAATAAAATTGCTCCAAAATGATAACAATCACCATCTCCAAATACCTCAATAAGTGGATTTATTACGAAGCTTTGATTGTCAAATCACGTGGGCGACTTGGATCATCATCATCATCAGGTTTGAACGGTTGGATCTGGTAAGACTCGTTAACTTTGGTATTATTATCACTTTTAATCTGCGTCAGAAATTATTTATATTTGGTAGCCGTAAAAGTATATAAAATTTATATAATTTTGTATATAACATAAAGAATGTGTATATATACAAAAATATACAAATTTTATATATTATTTAGACAATTATTTTTACAGCGGCTATACAATGTCATTTTTCTTTAACTTTTCATAATAATCTTAATTAAAACATTAATAATATATTATATATAATATAATATATAATTTCTTTTTATCTACCTAAATTTTGGTGGATATATATCTGATATCTGTATATATTATGCACTATATAATATTAATTTTTTTTCTGCCTAAATTTTAATGGAACAATATCTATATTGATTTGTAGATACCATTTATCAAGTACTCGATAAAATATTCGACATAAATACAAGATGAGTCGAACATCCTCAAATATAGCACTAGCACGTAACTTGCATGTACAAGTTTTCGGTCAAATAATTATATAAATATGAATAATGGAAGGCAAGTTGATGCAAAGGCTTCTAGATTGAATTATAAGAAAAAATGGTACGTATATTTTTCAGCAAGTTGTCTCGATCTTAAATCTTTATATTACAAAATAAAATAAAACCTGACTAAGATGTGTTCGTTCAAACGTACGTAGATCTCAGTTAAATGAATATCTTATTAATAAAAATGGTAATATTATTCTTTTTTTCTCATTGCATGTGTCTAGATTCATGGGATATCTCCATATGGACAAGATCATTTTGATGCCACAAGTAAGGAAGTAGTATCCAATGATAAGTAACCAAAAAAGGGGGGAAAAAAAGAGTCCAAAATTATATATCTATTTTTTTTAATAATCTGTAAGCTGTATACGTCATCACTTTTAAGTAAAAAATTACTGTTCAAATCTAGAACAGGTACACTTAATTAGAAGCATCCAATAAGAATCAAACAAAAAAATGCAAGTTATTCTACTACGTATATATTATTGTCCGCTGCTTATATTAAACCTTGATATATTTACTACTTGATACAAAGAAAATGACAGACTAACTAAAGCTATTATCACTTTCATATATTTTAATATAGTTTTCTTCTTTTTATTTCTCTGATATTAACTTAGAATTTCAGAATTTTATGCACATACTTAAATGATCATTTTTCAATAATAGTTGTGAATATCGATTTGAGGTTGTTCCTTAAATTCTTGTCACATAAACTAATCTAAATCCTAACAACGAAATTCAACTCTATTTTAGCACATGAGAGGAGAGGGGTAGTATCATGTATCTCAACTTTAAAAGAAATTATAGTTGATTAAGCTGAATTTTATATTGTTCGATCTTCCTCAAAATAGTTTATTTTTAAAAGATTCAGTACGAGTGCAACGGTACTTTTCAAAAATCTGAAAAACATAGAAGTTAATAACTCTCAGTGGTAGTAAGTGAAGTCATGTGAAAAACTGTTTTAGCAGAAATAATAAGGATGCCACTGTCAATGATCATCTGCATTCCTGTTGGCTTGCTAAACTTGGAAAATTGGTATTCCTTCCGTCGTGGTTACTAAAATTAATCTATCTCAAATTATTTATCATTTTATAAGTTCAAGATAAAATTAATTTTTTTTTCATTTTTTCTCATAGTAATAATTATTCTTGAAGATAGAGATAACACATAAATATAATAAATATTATGAAAAAAGATTATATCTTAAGATACAAATAAGGATAGAATAGTCTAATTTCTTTCCTAATTAATATTTCTTAAGGGGCGTGTAAAAGAGAAACACGACACATAATATGAGACGGAAGGAGTATTGTATACCGGATGAAAAATTAATTTTTTTTTTGAAAGGATAATTGAGCTAGCCGAAAGTGAGTTTAGGATTTGGACTTTATATTCGGGTTAGAGTTTCATACCACGATTCATTTGATTTATTTTGGTTCAAAATAAACTATTGTATTTATTTAGTTAATTTTTCAATATAAATATAAGTTCGAGTCAAAACTAATGAATTTGGATGCACACATAACTTATCCATCTGGGGAGCTAGGTTCACGGGCTCTCACACACACACACACAGATATATATATATATATATATATATATATATATATATATATATATTTATTTATAAAGCCCAAATAATTGATGGACATGAAAAAAACTTACAAAGCAATCTTTTATTTATTTTGGCAAAAGATTCTAACATTCGTATAATTATTATCAAAGAAAATTGAAAAAGAATATTTTTACTTTTGGGCATAGTTAGTACCTAGTAGTAACATTTAATAAGGGAATATAAGGATGACATAGCTAGCAGCAGGTGAAAATGAAACTCGATTTTGAACAGTGCAATTTGAGTTATAACCTCTTGTCAGCTAAACTATTTTCTGTTAAATTATTTAATTAAAGAGAAAGATAAAAATGAGAGATCTGCCGTTCCGAAAATATTTATGATGATCATTTAATTTATAGAACCGCAAATATAATGATAGATGAAGCGTGTAGCTCTACCGCTAAATTATCACTTAAAGTTAGGCAATAATGGAGTTTTTTTATATGCATTGGAGTGATTTAGATATTATGGTGAAGCGGTAAACATTCCTTTGTTTTTAATTAGAATTCAAAATTTGGATACAGAATCAAATAATTATCGAATAACATCAGAAAAAAATATATAAAAAGGGGTGGGGGGTGGGGTGGGGATTGGAATCAAAATAAGGATTCTATGATTCATTAACAAAACATAAAGTGGGAAACCTTTTAAATAGAATCTTGGATGGAGAAAAAAGAAAACAAAATTAGTCAAACTGTATTTGTTAAATAAGATATTTTGATAATTTTCATATGTCAAGATCTAATTCAAATGTGACTCGACCATTACGTGTCTTAGCCAATTTATAATATGTTGTTTGTTGACTAAAAGTTGAACCACTTTTTAAGGATCCTGATCTCATTTGTAATTTGTATATTTACAAAATAAATTTAATAAAGTTAATTAGCTCACTCTTTCTTTTGGCCTTCTGCCTTTCCTTTTTTCTTTAGTAGTAACATCTCCTTTTAATTAGTTTTTGTTTTTGTTTTTGTGTTACGCCATTTTTTGAAGGTTTTGCATGTCTTATAAGAGTTATTTAATAGTATTATTTAAGAGTATTTATCTAAAAAAATTCATCTCGCCTAAAACGTGTCACTTAATTAATAAATATTTACTAATTGAAACACTAAGAATAGATTAAAAAAGAAGAAGATAATGAACAATTTTCTTAAAAAAATATCAAATATTTTAAAACAAACGCAATTTGTCAAAAATATTGATATTTAGCTCCGAAGGAAGTATTTCCTAGAAGACGAAAAAAAGTAAAAAAAAAATACTTTCGTTATCATTACGCTTTTTATGAATTTATTTTTATTTTTTTTTTGGTCAAAACTTTTTATGAAATTTCCCAAGTGGGGTGAAGTTGATAAGCTTCCAAATTTATGATGTTTCGTGATAAGGTCCATAAAAAGAGGCCTACTCCAATGATTCTCCCTCATCTATTACTCTAGATCAACTCCAAGATGTGAGAATTCAATTTTTTCCCCAACCAAAGGAGAAAAATAGTTAAAAGGGTTGAACCTTTTAACTAGTTGTACCTTTTAAAAGAGAAAAAAATTGTGGATCATGAAAAATAGTTGTACCTTTTCTTTTTTGGGAATATTTCTTAGAACAAATTTTGAGGAGGAGCATGCAACAACGGTAAAGTTATCTCGATTAATTAATATGTCACATATTCGAGTTGTTGAAATAGTCATTATATGCTTGCATTAGAATAAACTGCTTACATAACACCTTTGGGGTGCGATCCTTTCCCAAACGCGAGATACTTTGTGTATCGGGTTACCCTTATTAGAATAAATTTTCTTACCTTTTCTATTAAAATAGAAAATAAATGTGAAATTTGAAATAAGTGTGATTAATATAATCTACATAGTTTGTTCACCTTTTTCCTCTATCGATCACAATTTACTTGATATTTTCTTTCATTAAAAGTTAAACTAAAGTATAAAGCTGAATTAAAATTTTACATATCGAAATATATTAAAATAATGACAATTAGAAATAATTTAATAAAATATTAGCCAATTCTTTTCTTAAAATTGTCATTTTCAAAAACAAATAAGTTGAGACAACAAGCACTTGCAAGCCACTTACAAACCTTGTTGTTTAATGCACTTGTGAAGTTTCAATTCTTGTCCTAATTAGTAATTACCGCACTTTGGAATTTTTTTTAGGCAAGGCCAAAATCATGCCTCTCTTTCCTTAATTTCTTCATATATATTCATGCATTCGCTTCATTTCATTCAAATTTGACACTCAGAAAAAGACCAAAGATCCACCCTTTTCTACTCCTTTTCTCCTTCACCCTTTTCCCCTCCATTTTCTCCTCCTATTTTTACTCCCTTCTCACAATACTTCACTTTCATTTTTGGTTTGTAACTTCCCTCAGCAACCAATCAAATCTTTATTAATCCCCATTTTCCAAGTTTTTTTTTGTTTGTTTAACATACATTTTTCATTTCAAAATTCAATCTTGAAATTATAAGAAAAGAAAAGTTGAAAAGGGAGAATTTTTAAAACTTTTTTGCTTTTTTACTTTTTGGGTATTTTGAGTGTGGAGAAAATCTTTGCTTGAAAAGGGAGAATTTTTTTAAAACTTTTTTGATTTTTGGGGTTTTGGGTGTGGAGAAAAGGTGCAATCTTTATTTGGAATGGCGGGAGTTGGAGGAAAATTGAAGATTTTTAGGCCACTTTTGTCAATTTCATGGAGTTTTCTCTTAGCTGCAATATTTGTTTCAGCAGAAAGAAGCTTAAGAAGAGAAGCTATAGCCCAAAGTGCAACTGAGCTTTCAGATGCAGATTACCTTTCAACTGTTGTCAACTTTTTATGGAAGCCTAATGAATCTGGTTACCATCATGTTTGGCCGGTAAAATTCTGAATTTTTTAATTTAACTTTTTTTTTCCATGTTGATTTATGCTCTTTTGGAGTTGTTGTGACTTTTATAGCTTGAGTTAAAACTAACATTCATTTTTATGACTGAACAAGTTTTTAAGTACCTTTTTTTTTTTAAATAAGCTCTTTAAGTTGTTGAGGTCGAGAATTAGTCCTACCGGTAGTATTCCTGCTAGTCTAGTATTTTCGTATTCCTAGATCTTTGTTATTGCATGTTGTGCCACTTGCTTCTGTTGTCCTATTACCTTGTTGTTGCTATTATTTGTCTATTGCGTCCTTTTCACTGTTCTTGAGCCGAGTGTCTATCCTCTCTACCTTCATAAGGTATGAGTTAGGAGTAAATTATGCATACACATCACCCTCCCCAGAGCCCACTTGTGGTTTGTTGTATAAGCTCCTGAAGTCGAGCTAGATATTCTGACAAGGGGATTCAAAAAAATCTCAAAATGCAGTTTCCTTATGCTAACGGGATTCAAAATTTAGTATTATGTATAAAAAATGTTTTTACTATTTACGCAGTAACTTGGCGACGAATCATAGTATGTGGCTCGGCCACTGATAAACTCGAGACAAATTATTGGGTATTGGAATGAAACTGGTTACAAACGAATTGGAACGGATATTGAATATTCATATAGTCGATGTCAACTAGTTTGTGTTTAAAGTGTAGTTGTTGTAGCGTTTGTGAAATGTTGGTATCATATTTATTTGATCCGCAACACTAATTAATAGTTAGTAGTTGATGATTGTATATGATCTCATTTTATTGGATTTAGGTGGTCCACTAACTGATCAAATTATTAAATCTGGAATTTGAAGAAGATAAGCTCTATGAGCTACAAGAGAGTGAATGCAACCCATAACCAAACACATCAAAATGCTTACCGCACGGTATTCATTTCCCTTTTCTTCAGCAGGCATGGAACATGCATGTCACCTTACTCAACATCAAAAAGAAAGAAAAGAAATAGAGAATATTACTAGGATGTTAAAATAGAAATGAACAAAATTAGGAGACGACACATAAGGAATGAACATACATGTCACTGCACCCGAGGGTGTGGCCTAGTGATCAATGAGGTGGCTTTGAGAACTATAAGGTCTCAAGTTCAAATCCCAACGGAGGCAAAAAATAGTATGTGCTTTCTTTCCATCTGTCAAATCCTTGGTGGTCAGAGTTACTTGGTACGTGTTGCTGGTGGGAGATGGTATCTCGTGGAATTAGTCGAGGTTCCCGCAAACTAGTCCGGACACCATCGGACTAATAGCACTTTACGTTTATAACCTCCTTGAGCTCTGTGATATTTACAATACTCACATTTTTGCTTTTATGCAAGTGACTATGTTGTGAAATGGACATTTTTGAATATGTACTGTGGTGTCATTGCAGGATATGAAATTTGGATGGCAAATTGTTCTCGGTACCCTTATTGGATTCTTGGGCGCAGCATTTGGAAGTGTAGGTGGCGTTGGTGGTGGTGGCATATTCGTACCCATGCTTAGTCTTGTCGTTGGATTTGATCCAAAATCGTCTACGGCAATTTCAAAATGTAAGATCAGCGACTAATTTACATGACCTTTAGGAAATTCGTTTTCATGACTTGAATGGATTACTGAATTGCAATACTTACTGATTTCCAAATAAAGAAACTCACACAATATTAGCAGTAAACTGTAGTAGCAAGTCTTAATTTATGAATGTTCATCTTCTGTTATGAACATCCTACCCTCCCCAGACCCCACTTGTGGGATTATACTGGGTGGTTGTTGTTGTTGTTGTTGTCATCTTCTGTTATGAACTGTTTTCTCCTAGTTAAGGAACTCGTCAATTCTTTTTCTGGTTTTTCAGGTATGATTATGGGAGCTGCGGTCTCTACTGTTTACTATAACTTAAAGCTCAGGCATCCCACAATTGACATGCCTATTATCGATTATGACTTGGCTGTTCTCATCCAGCCAATGCTGATGCTCGGCATTAGTATCGGAGTTGCTTTCAATGTGGTATTTGCTGATTGGATGGTTACAGTTCTGCTAATTGTTCTCTTCCTTGGCACATCAACCAAGGCCTTTCTAAGAGGGGTTGAGACGTGGAAGAAAGAAACTATTATTAAAAAGGTTATCACCTTTATATTGTTGGAAGTTTCCTGCTTTTGAGATACTGTAATGTGTACACTACTTTGTGTTCTTCTCTAGCATGTTAGAATCTTTATTATTTTTTTTCCTCTCCATTCTAACATATGGATGCAAGTATCCAAAGATGATTTATCCGGCCGGATTCTAGCAAGACAATGTTAAATAAGTCATGCATGTGAATCTATGTTGCTTGGACTCTCCAAAAATGTCGCTGGGTGTGTGTCACATCCTCCAAAAGTAGTGCATTTTTGGAGGATCCGACACGAGTGCGACAACATTTAGGGGAGTCCGCACAACAGAGATGTGAATTGTTGGGTTTTGCTAATCATCTGTTATTTCTTACTTCAGGAGGCCGAGGCAGCGAAAACCTCAGGGACTGGTGAAGAAGCAGAATACAAGCTCCTTCCCAGCGGTCCCGCTAATGGCACTGAAAAGGACGCCAAGGTTTCTTCCGAACGAGAGGTGACTTTTCCTAACTCTGAAAGGAGAATATTATGCTTCTCCTGATTTCATAACTCTAAAAAATGCCATGTCATTTTAGGTTCCTGTTATGGAGAATGTTTGCTGGAAGGAATTCGGACTCCTCTGTTTTGTTTGGATTGCATTTCTAGCGCTGCAAATTGGAAAGGTTTTCACTTCTTATCTTTTTGGTTCAGTTCCCATGTATTACTTAGGAGGCGATCTGTAATTTTTGTCATTATTTTGGTTAGTGTTAATCTGTTAACTCACTGGCCTTGTGTGTTTGAAATAGATTTACACAGCTACTTGTTCGGTGTGGTATTGGGCGGTGAATTTATTGCAGGTTTGTATTTGGTTATGTCAAAATTATGTTTGAAGCAAACTTCAAAAGATCACGAAGTGATTCTAGCAATCCCGTTATGAACTCTTCTATTTGTTCTGCAGATCCCGGTTTCTGTAGGGGTATCTTCATTTGAAGCTATTAGTCTGTACAAAGGTTGGAGAAAGATTCAATCCAAGGGAGAAGACGGCACCAATTTCCGCGTGATGCAACTGATTGTTTATTGCTTCTTCGGTATACTTGCTGGTCTGGTTGGCGGACTTCTTGGTCTTGGCGGAGGGTTTATCATGGGTCCGCTCTTTTTGGAGCTCGGTGTCCCTCCTCAGGTCAGTTTGTGTGCTGTCGTGGCGTGACCACCCGTACGTCTGCCTTTTTTATTCACACCTTAACATGCAAAAATGCTACCAACTCACTGTCATTTCCCTGCTTGTGTTTCTGGTATTAGGTCTCAAGTGCCACTGCCACCTTTGCGATGATGTTCTCCTCATCAATGTCCGTGGTGGAGTATTACCTTCTAAAACGTTTCCCAGTTCCTTATGGTATGTGGCCATTCCCTTAAGTTAGTGAACTTAAAAAAAAAAATAGATTGTTCGGTTTCATTCTTTCCTTGAGCTGAGGGTTTATCGTAAACAACTTCTCTACAGACATCACTCGTAGGATTACTCTTGGATTTTTGTTGTTGTTGTTCGGTTTCATTCTTGTCTATGTCAGAACTGACAATTGTATGCTTCTTACAGCACTCTACTTTGTTGCTGTGGCAACTGTTGCTGCTTTCGTTGGGCAACACGTTGTGAGGAGGTTGATTGTTGTACTAGGACGAGCGTCTCTTATCATTTTCATCCTTGCCTTCACCATTTTTGTGAGCGCAATATCGCTAGGTGAGCATCTAGTTTCCCTCATTGGCTGCATTATGTCTTCTCGTTCGAATAGCTAAGTATTACAATTGCTTCTTCGTTTTTACAGGTGGGGTTGGAATCTCAAATATGATTGGGAAGATCCAGCGCCACGAGTATATGGGATTCGAGAACCTATGCAAATACGAGGTTTAATGGTGTGAAGCAAACTGGTCCTAATACATTACTGCTTCACTAATTTGAAGTCTCGGCCTCAAATTGGAGGCAAATTCTGGGCTTGGTGAATGGAAAATAACAGTCACCTCAAAGTTAGTTCCATTCTACATTAGCTATAGACCAACAGTAATTTTATACTGTTGGAGATTTTGCTCTGTAGCAAATTATGGGAATTAAAAGTAGAAATCTTGTTGTTTATGGATTTTTGTCGTTTTTCCCCTGTAATTCATTTTTGAGTTTCTCTATTTTCATGCTTTCATCAATTGAAATTCTGGAACATCTTAACACCAGGAATAATGGAGAAAAGATTGGAATAGGTTGATTTTTGTTTTGGTTATAATATTGTTTTGTTCACTCTGCCAGCAATATTAGTGAGCTTATTCATTCGTTGCTCTTTTTCTTTTCTTTTTGTAGAAATTTTTGTATTAATGTGTATAGCTATATATATGCATATAAAATATTAATGTGTACACCTTTTGTGTATAATTTTGGAGTGTGGCCCTGCCGGATCCTGCGTCAATACGGGGTGCTTCATGCACGGACATGTAAAAGAAACCTACTAATATGGCGAGTCATCACCTAACATTGGTGGTGACTCGCCGTATTAACTATGATCTTTTCTAGTAATTTGGTAAGGAGGCAAAGGTTGGGTAGCAATATCCAAGACCTGAATATCTTGCGAGTAGGGGTAAATCGATTAATCTTGTCTTCAGGCCGGATTTCTCTTTTGCCTGAAGCAATTCTTTTTTACTAGCTTTTTACAAGCTTAATAAAGGATAAATTAATAAAAAGAGAACGAGCGAGCTATTCTTACTCCATGTGTAAGACAAAGAAGTAAAAAGTGGAATCACAAAATCTTTGACTTTGCATTTATAACTATTGATAATATTGTTTTGTCCACTCTACCAGCAATATTGAGCTTATTCAATCATTGATTTTTTTTTTTAACAGAAAGTTTATGTGTATACCTATATATATATATATATAGATGCATGTAAAAGATACCTTGGGTTGCTGACTCTTTTCAGAATCTTGCGCACACGCGAGATATTTCGTGTACGGGCATATAAAAGAAACCTACTAATATGGTGAGTTACCATCTAATATTGGTGGTGACTCACCATATCTACTGTAGTTTTTTCTAGTAATTAGGTATGGATGCGACGGTTGGGTAGTAATAGCCAAGATCTGAATGTCTCGCACATAAGGGGTAAATCGATCAATTTTGCCTCAGGCCAATTTTTCATGTGCGCGAGATCACTCCCTTTTATTAGCTGTTTACAAGCCCCATGTAATTCAATATAAAGAAAAAAAAAAGAAATTATCCCTAATCCATATGTAAGACAAAGAAATAAAAAGTAAAAGGAACCATTAAGAAATGTTTGACTTTGCATTATAATAATAATATCAACATTTTGAAAGATTGGTCTTCTACTTTCTATTTTTTTAGTTTATGCTAGTATCCATCTCTCGAAAGTTTGAGGATATATAAAAGGACCTAGATTTTCATGATTTTTAGACGTTCCAAACTTTTGGTATACAGGTGTGAAAACAAAAATTTCTCAAAATTTTGTTCAAACATCATTTGAGTAAATTAATCAGACCTTTGTACTTTGAACTATGTCACATAATATGAAATGTGAGTAGTATGAATTGGTTAAATGATCTTGTACAAAAGGTAACATATAAGACATACCGTTAAATATTGTGATTTTAGACATGCTAGTCATTTGTAAGATGAAATGTTGTAACAAATACATGCTAGTAGGGGTGTTCATGGTTCGGTTTGGGTCGGGTTTTCCCTAAAAAGAAACCAAACCAAGTAAGTCGGTTTTTCAAATATTGGAACCAAACCAAACCAATTAAGTCGGTTTTTTATCGATTCGGTTTTTGTCGGTTTTTCGGTTTTTTCGGTTTTTTGTCGGTTTTTTTCTTAAATATGAGACATACACTACCAAACGCATATTCCGGCGAGTACATTTTCAACGTAACTCTATCAAATCAATTGCTCTTTGAGAAATCTATCATTTACCAAGATATATTGATGATAATTGACTCAAATAGTGATGAATAACTTAAGTACTCAATTAAAAATTGATTATTTTTAACATGAAATAAATTCTTGTACTTAATAAAAGAAAACTACCAATCAAACTAGAAGGCACAAAATTAGATTATTATAATAGCAAAGAACTAGACTAAAAATACAAATGACTAATATGTACCATAAAATTTTAGAAACTTTATATAAAAATATACATATATATAGGTGTAATAATAAATTTAAATAGCTACTTTTATAGTCGGTTTGGTTCGGTTTTTTTCTTATTAAAACCAAAACCAAACCAAATTTGATCGGTTTTTAAAATTTAAAACCAAAACCAAACCAAACCTAAAAATATCGGTTTTTTTGGTCGGTTTGGTTTGGTTTTCGGTTTGGTTCGATTTTTCGGATTTTTATGAACACCCCTACATGCTAGCATGAAAAATAAGTCATATAAATTGAATCGAGGAGAGTAGTTAAATGAGAGAGACCTAGATGGTAAAAACTTTTGTGCACCGGCTATTTATACCAAGCTATTAAGTACAAACATGTGTACTATATATCATTAAACCATCGTTAACTAATATGCATTTTTTATATGTGGGTAAATATTTACGGACCTAGCTATTGTTTCCATGACTTTCTTTTCAAAATTTAATTGTATCTAGCGAAAAGATTTTCTATGTATATTTTAGATTTGAAGTACAAATCGAAAATCTAGATTTGTGAAACGTTTGCCCCATATTTGGGGAACACTCATATAATTAATAGCACTATCAAATCCTTTCTCTTCTTAATTTAATGATTTGAAATTGATAGGTAGAATGATATTTGAAAGAAGAAAACAATGAGTTTTACATGTTTAATGTTTTGGCCCCTCAGTGGCCACTCCTTTTTAAAAAATTCATTTTAATCCTATTATTTTTTTAACACGTTTTAATAACTAAGCGCTATTATTACAGTCATGTACCTTTCTTTCAATTTTCAGCCACTATGTTTCTCGTGTCCGGGGGAGCCCCATTGCAGAATACTACGAATTCGGTTAAACCTAATAACTTTGATTTTGAGTTATGTATTTATTTTAAAATAATTTATTAAATATATATAAATTATTAAAATTAAATAACTTAAAATGATTAAAATCCTGTACTAATAAATTTGAAATCCTGACTCCACATCTGCTCGTGTCTCTTGCAATATATTATCCTTTTAAGTGAAAAAGAAACAAAAAGGGTGACAAATAGGATTATGTGAAATTTCGGATGATATTTTAATGATGACATACTCAGCGATATTCCATAAATGGGGTCTGGGAGGGTAGAGTGTATGCACCCTATCTTGTGTGAGATAGAAATGTTGTTGCTGATAGACCCTCGACTCAAAATTTTTTTTTAAAAATAGGTTTAAAAATATAAAAGTAAAAAATATATGATAAAAATATCGTATAAAAGAAAAATATTGACAACAAACATAGTTAATACGGACAATATTTGAGTGGACAAAATATGGACATGAGTTCGTGAAAATATAGCATTTTCTAACCTACACAGTCGTACTCATTTGTTTTTCATGTTAGGCCTCTCAATGTGGTCGCTTATGAATTTGCAAGAGTGAAAAAAGACTTGGTATTTTAATACTAAAGCTCACATCACTTTCTTTTTATTTAGAAAATAATAAGAATTGATACTATATATATATATATATATATATATTGTAACAAGTATTGATAAAAAGAAATAACTATTCATAACGAATTATTTTATTGTAAAATACATATTCACATGTTAAATTTATTATCCAAGTTTGCATTTTATGATATAAATTAAGATAGATAATGAAGAAGATCAATAGTGGAGCCACTTTTAGCCTAGAGCTAAATAATTTTTTTATATGTATTATCGTTGGATACTCTTTGCTTTTTCATGTATTTAATTTTTGTATTAATGCATTCGAATGTTTTTTTAAGTAGTTGGTTTATTACATTGTTTTTTTCATTTGCTTACTTTTCTCATATTGACATCGCCAACTTACAATCCTGTGTATCTTCTCCTATAACGAAGTGCCTAAGATATGTGGGACCAAGGTGATCTCTTGTTGAAGAATTTACACTGTCTAGTCCAATTAATTAAGAGAAATTACAACTAACACTAGGGTTGTTCAAAACGTAACCGTACATTGACCGAACAATAAAATTGACTTATTGATTTAATGGTATCGAGTTATCGAAGTAATAGTTGGTGAACGAATTGAGATTTTATAATTAACGGCTTAACAGTTTGGGGTCGAATTACTCAACTTCTTTATCAGATAAACTGTTAACCCGTTAAGAACTTTTATATTTACACTTTTATCTCTATATATATAAAGTATTATTTGAAACCCTATATCCATTTCATTAAGAATTTATGGGGAGACCAATAAGGATGACACACAGTAAAAGATTTCTGAGAGGAGAGAAAAAAGAATTTCCAGTCCCAAGAATTATCATTTGAATTAATCTCTGTGGCAGAATAAGCCAAAACTGTTGGAATTTGAAAGTTATTCTTGTGAGGAAGTGAGTTTCCATGACCCTTTGTTTGTATAGTAGAATCTAGATTGATATCTTGAAAACTTTGTGTATCAGAAATTTTAATATGGCTTCATATACGTTCCCAGTTTCTTTGTTGCCTATATTATCTTTGTTGCCTATATTATCCAGATCATGTTTCTATTTCCTATCTCTTCTTTTTGTTTTGTGGGGAGGACAAAATGTTTAATCAGGTATAAGTTTCAAGATAAATGTTCACTATGGTAATTGAATACAATTCAAAGATGACATATCCTAAATTTTTTTTTTATCTCTAATTCTCTAATTCTTTTTCATTGTCTAATTGATTTAACCGATAAACCGTCCGATAATCGCTAATCCGTTACCAATCATTTGGACCAGATTTTGTGACTTTTTTATTGGAGAATGAGCCTCAAACATTTAAAGAAGCTATGACTTCTTCGGAATCATTATTTTGGAAAGATGCAGTCAATAGTGAAATAGAATCAATATTGAACAACCATACATGGGAATTGGTTGATCTTCCTCCTGGAAATAAACCTTTGGGTTCTAAATGGATTTTTAAGAGAAAAATCAAAGATGATGGCACTATTGATAAATTCAAGGCAAGACTCGTAGTCAAAGGGTATAGACAACGAGAAGGTCTAGACTACTTTGATACATACTCTCCAGTTACAAGAATTACGTCCATACGGATGTTAGTAGCATTAGCTGCAGTGTATGGTCTTGAAATTCATCAAATGGATGTTAAGACGGCCTTCTTAAATGGAGAGTTGGAGGAAGAAATTTACATGGAATAACCTGAAGGGGTTGTGGTTCCAGGTAAAGAAAAGAAAGTATGTAGACTTGTTAAGTCTCTTTACAGACTAAAACAAGCACCCAAATAATGGCATGCGAAATTTGACCAAATAATATTGTCAAATAGTTTTAAGATAAATGAATGTGATAAATGTGTGTACATTAAAAATGTTCCAAATCACATAGTCATTGTTTGCCTATATGTGGATGATATGCTGATAATGAGTAATGACATTGCCAACATAAATGCTACTAAGCGTATGCTCAATAGCAAGTTTGATATGAAAGACTTGGGAGTTGCTGATTTAATTCTGGGAATTAAGATCCATAAGACTCCTCAAGGTCTGGCATTGTCACAATCTCATTATATTAAGACAGTACTTGAAAAATTCAAGCACTTGGGCTTTAAAGTTGCAAAGACTCCAATTGACGTGAATCTTGCATTAGCAAAGAATAAAGGCCAAAGCATATCACAATTGGATTATGCTCGTGTGTTGGGATGCTTAATGTATATCATGAATTGTACACGACCAGATATAGCTTGTGCTATAAGTAAACTTAGTCGATATACGAGCAATCCAGGCCAATCTCATTGGATGGAAATGAAACGAGTTTTGGGATATTTAGAACATACCCAGAACTTTGAGTTGCACTACAGTAAATTTCATGCGGTGATTGAGGGATACTGTGATGCAAATTGGATCACCGGTTCAACTGATTCTAAGTCCACGAGTGGATATGTATTCACTATTGGTAGAGGAGCGGTATCTTGGAAGTCGTCCAAACAAACATGTATTGCCCGCTCTACAATGGAGGCTGAATTCATAGCCTTAGATAAAGCCGGTGAAGAAGCTGAATGGCTCCAGAATTTCTTGGAAGACATTCTATTTTGGCCCAAATCGTTGGCACCAATATGCATACATTGTGATAGTCAAGCGGCAATTGGAAGGGCTGTGAGCGTTATGTATAACGGTAAATCTCGTCATATACGACGAAGACATAAAACCGTTAGGCAATTACTCTCTAGAAGAATTATCACGATTGACTATGTAAAGTCAAGTGATAATGTGTCGGATCCACTTACAAAAAGCCTAACTAGAGAGGTAGTTGAGAAATCATCAAGGGGAATGGGGCTATGGCCGAGAACAAGTCATTGTGGCAGTAACTCTACCTAGAAGACTGGAGATCCCAAGATCTAGGTTCAAGGAGATCAAACAAAGTCATTAATGACGGTTCAACATTGTCAAATAAAATTTTAGTCCGTTCTCGTGATGAGACAATGTTCAGTACCAAGGATAAAGTATTAAGGCTTTTTAATGATTTTTAAATTTGATACGGGGTATATCAAATAGTGTATCTACAGGATGACACGTTTAGGAATCACCTATGTAAGTGTGAAGTGTTAGCCGCTTCAAGGAGAACTTTGTAAGGCCAGTTCTCTACGCACTTATGAAACCAGGCGGTGTTCATGATTGAAACGAACACAACAATGAGAACCAAAGACGGTTAAGGGTTGATTGTGTGACTTATGGTTGTCTAGGTATACACCAAAGATCGACGGTTCAAAGATATCAAATCTACCGATTGACCGAGTATATCCGACATAAGTTCACTACGGAAATTTCAAAGGGAAACCTACTTATCCAGATGCAATTAATTATTGCTTGCAAATCACACAGTTTTTCCATGCATACTTCCGTGATATAGCCATTCCCCATTCATGTGGGGGATTGTTGAGGTTTTTGTTATTTAAGATAAAATAGTCTTAAAATGAGGGTGAATGGGAAACGGAGGAAAAAATAAAATTTTTGAGTAAAATTTTAAGTTTTCCTCTCTTGACAATGAGACATTGTCCCATATTGGAAGAGGAAAAGATTTTTGGTGGGTATATATATAATTGCTCTTCTTGTAGCTCTTAAAGAGTTAAGAAGAAAGCAAGCCTCGCGCCGTCGTCGTCGTCGCTCGGCTTCGGCTTCGGCTTCGGCTTCGGCTTCGGCTTCAGCTTCGGATTCGGACTTTGTGTTCGCTGAAACACTGGGGTTTGAAGTACCGCTACACTAGTGTGTGATTCGTTCTATTCTGGGAGGAAATAATCCATAACCTTGGGTACTAGGAGGGGATTAAATTCCTTAAGGAAACACTGTGAATTCAGTGGGCTCGAATTAATTACTGTTTCATTACGATAATTTATATTTCCCAGAATTATTGTTTACAAATACAGCAATATTAGCGGGACTAACAGTTCTGTGCGATAGAGTCAACCCAGAAGACATTGAGGGGAGATTCGATTTCAGGTGGATGATCACCCTCCAAACCAACTGAGCAATCCCGAAGGGTCAATTTTTTTAACTAGCGAATATAATTAACTTTTTGCCGGTCGACCAAATTTGTCGACCAAATTTGTAACTTGTCCTTTTTTTTCTTCGTTTCAGAGATATACCAAGTGAGTACTAGATTAGTTGCCAACTTTCATTTGTATCCGCAAAACAAATATGGTACTATTACAAAATCTTTTCTTCCAAAAAAGACATGCTTTTCTCATGCCAAAACACAAAACTCCCAACTTTAGCTCTGTTTAAATTCTCATAGCATTAGTTCCTTCACCAAGTCATTTGAACTAGTTATTTCAACAAGTCAAGTCCTCCTCCTCCTCTTCTTCTTCTCGAGTTCTCTCCTTTCTACTTCACCATAATAATGAATTCAGACAGTTACAGGGTCATTTCTTGTAAAGGTGAAATTTTCTCTCTACTTAATTATTAGGAAATAAAAAATAAAATATTTTTCTCTTCCAATGAGTGACAAAATCAGAAATTTTACTAAGGGGTGTTCATAATTTATAATATATATAATTTGACCTATATATACAACGGTATAATTTTCAACCAACCATCCTTGGCCGACCGAATGATTTCTCTACTTAGCGAGTAATTGGCTTTTTTTTTAAAAATTGTTTTGATAGTATATATTAATAGTTGATTTAATTTGCACCCAAAAATGCAGCTGCGGTAGTATGGAAATCAGGAGAGGAATTGAAATTGGAAGAGATAGAAGTGGATCCACCAAATTCCACAGAAGTTAGAATTAAGATGATGTATGCAAGTCTGTGTGGAACTGATGTTCTATGCTGCAATGGCTTTCCAAAGGTGGGTTTGTTTGCACTCTTCAAAAATATCAGTGTGCATGTAAGATCCTCCAAAAGTACTCGATGCTTTTTTGGAGGACCCGACACGGATGCGATAATATATTTGAAAAGTCCAAGTAACGTAACCTATGACAATTTTTTTATAAGTAACCTTTGTCATATTACACACATATATTAATTTCTAACAATTATTTTCTTTCTTTCTTCCCTTTTTGGTTCTTTTTTGTTGTCTCAATTCCCAGCCTTTGTTTCCTCGCATTCCTGGGCATGAAGGAGTTGGGTAAATCTCTCTCTCACTCAACAAATGCAAACACATTTTTTATATTTTTTATTTTTCATTCAGTGTTCGGAAACTCGTATTTGGTCTCGATTAATCCAAAATCATGTCGCGTAATAAGGCTCATTTTAAAGGGGGAAGTGCTCCCTACTAAAAAAACAATTTCCATTCATAGGGATCGAACCCTAGAACTAGGGGTGTACATAGACCAGGTTGGTTCGGTTTTTATCAAAGCCAAACCAAACCAACTATATCGGTTTGGATTGGTTCGGTTTTGTCGGACTTTTCGTGGTTTTCGGGTATTTTGATACTTAAATATTATTTCAATCTTACTTTGTTAAATTTTTGATAAGAAAATATATGTTTAGTAAAAATATAAAAAATTAACAAACATATTATCTATTAAAGTATTCGTATGACAAAATTTTCTTAGTAACACATAATAGTTTTAATCATCTGTCAATAATGTTTCGTTGATGTATACTTTTAAGGTTAACCGAATTTAGTAATTAAACATAAAAATCAATATGATACCTTAATAATAATAATCACTTCACATTCGAAAAAGATATAACAATTTAATAGATCTTAACATATGATATGAATATGGAATAACAAATTAGAGATTGGCGTGACCATACAATCAATTACTTAAGGCTAATAAATATAGAGCACTACATATATTATTAAATATTATATCCCGCAAGAGAATCCCAAATATTTTTAGACATTTAAAAAAAAATTATATATAAAATCTTAAAAGTATATATAAAAATTATATATTTATATGTCGGTTTAGTTCGGTTTTTTACTCAATATCAAATCAAATCAAACCTAGTCGGGTTATTTAATCGATTTGATTTGACTTTTCGGTTTGGTACGTTTTTTCCATTCGTTTTTAAATGATTTGTATTACAACATTTAATCTCATTTTTGTCTTGTACCCAGCGAGCTGCCGATTATCTATTTAAAGTTGTTTCATTGTGCTTTATTGATAAAGATTGGGTACTTTTTATGAATCAAAATCAATGTTAAACTATAGTACAAAGATCAAATTTTCTCATAACTAACTATTATTTATATGAAATTGTTTCTTAGCTAGCTGAATAGCAATCGCTGATCTAAATAATTACAAACCCAATCATGCATGCTCTTAAATTATTGTCATGTGTTACTTTTCAAAAATGACTTTTTTGGGCAAATCTTGCAAAACGATATAACAACATATACCCAAGGGCGTGACTTAGTGGTTAATAAAGTAGGTTAAGAACTATGATATCTTAGGTTCCAAATCTCAGCAGAGGCAAAAGTATTCGGTGATTTTTTCCCATGAGAATATTTACACAAATAGCCGGTCGAATTCACTATTTACCTTTTCTAGCCAATATACATCAATCATATAATGATTGTACACGATTATGTATATAATGTACGTGGATTATTCATATATTATACATACATCGGTTATTTTAAGTTTAAGCGCTTGGATAGGCGGTTATTTAAGTTAAAAAGAATTAACCCAAATAGCCGCTCACCCAACCGCTTAAATTTAAAATAGTCGGTTGAGGTATATATGCATAATTTATATATTATATGTGTATAATAATCAATATATAATCTATGTATATAGTTAGAAAAAGAAAACAATGAATATCTCTGATTACTTGTGTAAAGATCCCTTAAGTTAATTCTTCTATGTCGAGACCTTGGTGGATAGAGCTACCCGGTACTTATACTGGTGGAAGAAAGCAAGTACTATCTGAAATTAGTCAAGGTGCGCGCAAGCTGGTTGAACACCGCAACTATAAAAAAAATGTACTTAACAACATGAAAATTTCTTCCAAGTTAATATTGTGTATTTTTTAACTGAAATTCCTTTTTTTTTTCTTTTTGTTATTGTTGTTGTTGCTGTTGCTGCAGTGTGATAGAAAGTGTGGGTGAAAAGGTCAAAATTTTGAAAGAAGGAGACATAGTGATACCACATTTCTTAGGAGAATGTGGAGATTGTCCCAATTGCAAGTCTAAAAAGTCCAATTTATGCCACAAATACCCTTTGAATTTCAGTGGATTATTGTTAGATGGAACATCAAGAATGTCAATTAAAGGGCAAAGGATTTACCACCATGTTAGCTGCTCAACATTATCAGAATACCTAGTTCTTGATCAAAATTATGTTATTAAGATTGATCCTAGGCTCCCTATTGAACATGCTGCTTTCCTTTGTTGTGCATTTACAACTGGATTTGGATCAACATTTAAGGATGTCAATATTGAAAAAGGATCAACTGTTGCTGTCCTTGGTCTTGGAGGTGTTGGACTTGGCGTAAGTATATTCGCTAAATAATTTCGTTATTATTTAATGACTCTATTATTATAGTTCCGAGATATATAACAACTTCTCCAACCAAACGACCCCTAAGTGTTCTGAATCTACACTATTAGGGCATAGACACCTTGTTCCAAGCGGTGTCACGTGACAACACTTTGTCGAATTATTTTTCATAATATGTATATATAAATAATAATTAAAAATTAGGTATAAATATAATAAATAATACCGCTTGTTGTTACAGTAATTTATTCATTTGCTCAATTCTTCAAATATTGGCACCACTTACTAAAATTCTCGCATATGTCCTTGAGTTTTTTGAACACTAAGTGATCGATTTTCCAAAAGGTAATAGTTTGTATTTAAAGTAAATTTCTCATTCCCCATCCTAACTAATAGCCAAAAAGGGGGGAACATTGAAAAGTAAAAATTTGTGAGAAATTATTTTAAATAATAGTAGCTTTGTTAACAAAAGCTACTGAGAGGGGAGGTATTTGTTTCCAAAGCCTGATCAAAACACTTATTTAGTTATTTGGTAGTTTATTTATAAGCTTTTTAAATATGCACGGATACTTCCAAAAAAATAACACTACCAATATAATTTAACATGTTATTTACCAATTACACTATCAATTGCTAATAGTATATACTTATCATAGAGATGTACCTATAGCCAATACTTCTTTTCTTTAGCCGAGGGTCTATCCAAAATAATGGTTTGTTATTGTTGTTGTTATTGTATAGAAATATATCTATAATTATTGTATTATAACCTGATTGTGTAAGTATCTTTATACTGTTAGTGTTTAGAAGGTAAACTCTTTTCTTAAATAACATGGAGTAATTCATTTCTCCCTTTTCTCTTTTTTCTTTTCTTACGATTTCTAAATTAAGGAAATTTTGTTTCTTGAAAATACAGGTAGTAGAAGGTGCTAGACAAAAAGAGGCAGCCAAAATCATTGGGATTGATATACACGAAATAAAGAGTGAAAAAGCAAAGATTTTTGGGGTTACTGATTTTATAAATATTAAGGTCAGTGAAAAATCAGTTTCAGAATTAGTTAAAGAAGCCACTGGTGGACTTGGTGTTGACTACTTCTTTGAGTGTACAAATGTGCCTGACCTTATGATCAATGAAGCCATTCAATCCACAAGAATGGTATGTTTACAAAACTCTCCAAAATATTATCAAATTTTACAATATATCTAGAGCGGAAATATAATTTTTCTTAAAGAAATTAAGTATAAGTTCTAGAATTTAGTAAAATGATTCGGCAGATCATATACTTTATGCTAGAATTTCAGAGGCTTTTTAGTAGGCGTTTGGAGATAAAAATTATAATTTTTGAAAAAAGTAATATTTGGCGATAAGTTGAAAAATTGTATTTGGAATTTGAAATTATGTTTGAACATGTATTTCACTTGAAAAATACTGCAGTTTTGTGACTGGGGAAAAAATTTCTAAACTTTTTGAATAAGTGGTTTGGAAAACTCATTTTCGATTTTTTTTAAAAAACTTGTAAAATTTTATGGACAAACACATTTTTAAATTTTTTAAAATTTTATTTTATGGACAAACGGGCTTTAAGAGAAAGACGGCAGTAGATTTTTTTTTTTTTTGGCTCTAATATGACGTGAACATGGGAATTGCATTGTCGAGCAGAGGGTAAAAAGGAATTTGATATTGCAAGTTTGATGACCGAGAGGGTTGAAAAATTATTGATTGGTTTGTGCAAAAATATCCCTTTAGAGGCTCTTATATAAATTTGTCCAAAAATCTAATTATATAATAGCTACGCACACATCGTAAAAATGACACCAGATAAGCACTCAAAAGGGATGCTATTTAAAAATTAGCCAGCGTGTCCTGAATTACAGTTTTTCTGAACAACTTTTTGTCCTGAAATTAAGATTATTAGTTTAAAATTCAGGACAAAATAGTATTGGCTAATCTCTAAATAGCATTCCTGAGAATGACGTCCCCTAGGCATAGCTTAAAATCTTTAATTAAAGCCTCTTTAAATGCAGTTATGTACCAAATATGTTTGTATGTTACATTGTATAATTTCACTTTTGAAATTTAAAAACATAGTTTTTAATTTTCCATTTTGTAGTTAATTTTACTTTGTTTAAATAACTATGTTTGTGTGAGTTGAATAATATTGGGACAACCAATTATTAGGGTTATGGCACAGTGATATTGCTTGGGGCTGGACTTGAATTAGATTGGCAAATGAGTTATGTTCCTCTCATGCTTGGTCGGACACTCAAAGGATCCATCTATGGTGGCATTAGAACTCGCACAGACCTTCCATATATATTTGACAAATGTATTAACAAGGTACGAATACTAAAAAATATTTGCTATTTGAGAACGAGGGTTAAATCATCTAATTTTTAATGTAAATTTAAATATCATTTCATCTATTTTTTTAAAATAAAACTTATATATTTAAAGTTACGAATAAATTGCTAATTAATCTTGATTTGCGTACGCACTCTGAATATGCAGGAGATCAAACTAGATGAATTATTGACTCATGAAGTTTCACTAAACGATGTAAACAAGGCATTTGAGTACTTGAAAGAACCAAATTGCGTGAAGGTTCTTATTAAGTTTTAAGCTCTACAACAATAAAGAAGTGTCAGTTAAGGGTCTAATGAAAATAATCTCTTTACCTCACAAGGTAAAAATAAGGTTTGTTATTGTCGTTGTTGTTGTAACAATAATGTAATGTGGAGCATGATCAAGCTTGTACTGTTCTTTGCCTTTTTTTTCCTTTAGATATTTGTAGTTAGGATTTGATTGAGGATCATTTGACTCTGAAACACAAAGTAACAAGTCAATAATTGTAACGATTTGGCCGATCGTTTTGAGTGTATTAGCTCCGATTCCCTATTTACTGTTTCCCCAGTACCTTTTTCTGCTTATGTGACTTGCCGAGAGGTTTTGTTTTTGGGTTTCAGAGTGTTTTGGGACACTTAGTTCCTAAAACGGGAGTTTAAGTCTTAGAATTTTGACCGTAGTCGGAACTGTGTGAAGACGACTCCATAATGGAGTTTCGTCGGTTTTGTTAGCTCCGTTGGGTGATTTTGGACTTAGGGGCGTATACGGATTGTGTTTTGGAGGTCTGTAGCTCATATATGCTTGAAATGGCGAAAATTGACTTTTTGGAGATTTGGACTGGTAGTGAAAATTTTGATATCGGGATCGGATTCCGATTTCAGAAGTTGGAGTAGGTCCGTAATGTTGAATATGACTTGTGTGCAAAATTTGAGGTCAATCGGGCGTGGTTTGGTTGGTTTCGGCATCAGTTGTCGAATTTGGAAGTTTCAAGTTCTTTGGTTGATTAAGGACATGTATGATGGGGCTAAGACTCAGGTTAGGAGAGTAGAAGGCGACTCTGAGCATTTTCCGATTGTAATGGGGTTACACCAAGGTTCTGCGCTCAGTCCGTTCTTATTCGCCCTTGTGACGGACGCGTTGACACACAATATTCAAGGGGAAGTGCCATGGTGCATGCTATTCGCCGATGACATAGTTCTGATTGATGAGTTGCGAGCCGATGTTAACGAGAGGCTGGAGGTTTGGAGACAGGCTCTTGAGTCTAAGGGTTTCAAGCTGAGCAGGACGAAGACGGAATACCTGGAGTGTAAGTTCAGCACTGAGCCAAGGGAAGTAAGTATGAATGTGAGGCTTGATTCGTAGGTCATCCCGAGTGGAGGCAGCTCCAAGTACCTTGGTTCAATTATCTAGGGGGGAGAGGAGATCGACGAGGATGTCACACACCGTATTGGGGTAGAATGGATGAAGTGGAGGTTGGCATCTGAAGTCCTGTGTGACAAGAGAGTGCCACCGATACTCAAAGGTAAGCTCTATAAAGCGGTGGTTAGACCGGCCATGATGTATGGGGCTGAGTGTTAGCCTGTTAAGAACTCACATATCCAGAAGATGAAAGTAGCAGAAATGAGGATGTTGCGGTGGATGTGCGAGCACACTAGGATAGATAAGATTAGGAATGATGATATTCGGAAGAAAGTGCACGTGGCTTCCATTGATGACAAGATGCGGGAAGCGAGGCTTAGATGGTTTAGACATGTTCAGAGAAGAAGTCCAGATACTCCGGTATGGAGGTGTGAGCGGCTGGTTGTGGAGAGCACGAGAAGAGGTAGAGGGCGACCTAAAAAGTATTGGGAAGAGGTGATCAGGCAGGATATGGCGAGGCTCCAGATTTCCGAGGACATGGCACTTGATAGGAAGATGTGGAGGTCAAGTATTAGGGTTGTAGGTTAGGAGGTAGTTGAGTCGTGCCTTACTTCGTACCATTGTGGGACTAGCCATGTAGGATTTTTTTCTAAGATAGCTAGTGTCAATGTTGTATCTTACTATTTCGCTTTTTAGTGCATGCCCTATTTATTAGCTATCGCTTTTGCTTTGCATCTTTCTTCTGGATTTCATATTGTTCCTATTTTTCTTATGATTGATGTGGTGATACTAATATTGTTTTCCTTTGCTTTGCATCTTTTTTCTAGATTTCATGGTGTTCCTATTTTTCCTATGATTGTTGTGGGGATACTAATATTGTCTACTTTTGTCCTTTTGTCTTTTTTGTTTTCTTGAGCCGAAGGTCTTTCGGAAATAGCCTCTCTACTCCTTCGGAGTAGGGGTAAGGTCTGCGTATACACTACCCTCCCCAGCCCCCATTAGTGGGATTTTACTGAGTTGTTGTTGTTGTTGCAAGTTCTTTAAGTTTGAATCGGAGGATGATTTATAATTTTAGCGTTGTTTGATGTGGTTTGAGGGCTCGACTAAGTTCGTATGGTATTTTAGGATTGGTTGGTATGTTTGGTCGAGGTCTCGGGGGCCTCGGGTGAGTTTCAGGTGCTTAACAGATTGAGTTAGGGACTTATGCAATTGCTGGAGCTGCTGCACCTGGTGTAATCGCACTTGCGCACACTTTGGACCGCAGATGCGGACTCAGTCCCCCATAAGTGATTTCACACATGCGATGGAATTTCCGCATGTGCGGTACTGCAAGTGCGGTTGACGGCTCGCAGAAGCGAAACTTCTAGGCAGAAAAGAGGAAAAATCGAGGGTTTAATTCATTTCTTCATTTTTGGACTTGGGAGCTCGGGAATTGGCAATTTTTCGAGAGATTTTCAGAGAGAGCTTTGGGGTAACGATTCCTAACTCCTTTTTGGTTGTATTTCATTAATCTATAGTTGTTTTCTCTATTTAATTTCGGATTTGGATTGAAAAGTTGGAGAAATGGGGGAAAAGTTCCCTAACCAAATTTATGAGTCTTGATTGGGATTTAGACATCAGATTTGGATAACTTTGGTACGAGTGAACTCGTGAGTGAATGGGTGTTCGTATTTTGTGACTTTTACCCGATTTGGAGACGTGAGCCCTCGTCGACGTTTTAGGGCGAATTTCAGAATTTTTGTTAAAATATTGATTTCATTAATTAGATGAGTCTATTATGGTTGTATTCATGATATACAATTGTGTTTGGCTAGATTTGGGCCATTCAGAGTCAAATAATCGAGAAAAGAGCATTTTTACGGATTGATTGAGCTTGACTCGAGGTAAGTGACTTGCCTAACTTTGTGTGGGGGAAATTCTCTTAGGATTTGGGACTATTGTGATATGTGAGCGCCATGTACGTGAGGTGACGAGTACGTACACGAGCTAGTTATTGTAAAACCCGATTTTGTTTACTGAGCAGCAACCTGTTTTTCTTTTATTTTGAGTTATACCGCGTTTCTATGCTCCGGAAGTATCATGGTGATCCGGCTAATGTATTGGATTTCTGCTCAGTCCAATTGAACAAGGATATATCTTATGCTGAGTAGCTAGTGGCTATTTTAGACAAGTAGGTCAGAAAGCTAAGGTCAAAGAACATTGCTTATGTGAAGGTTCAATTGAGGGGACAACCGGTCGAGGAGGCGACTTGGGAGACCGAACAGGATATGCACAATCGTTATCCTCATCTTTTCACCACTTTAGGTATGTCTCTATGCTCGTTCGAGGACAAACGATTGTTTTAAAAGGGGGATGATGCAACGACCCGGCTGGTCGTTTTGAGTGTAATAGCCCCGATCCCCTATTTACTGTTTTTCCGTACCTTTTTCTACTTATGTGACTTGCCGGGAGGTTTTATTTTTGGGTTTCAGAGTGTTTTGGGACACTTAGTTCCTAACACGGGAGCTTAAGTCTTAGGATTTTGACCGCAGTCGAAACTGTGTGAAGACGACTCCGGAATGGAGTTTCGTTGATTCTGTTAGCTCCGTTGGGTGATTTTGGACATAGGGGCATGTCCGGATTGTGTTTTGGAGGTCTGTAGCTAATTTAGGCTTGAAATGACGAAAATCGAATTTTTGGAGATTTGGACTGGTAGTGGAAATTTTGGTACGAGTGAACTCGTGAGTGAATGAGTGTTCGTATTTTGTGACTTTTACCCAATTTGGAGACATGAGCCCTCGTCGATGTTTTAAGGCGAATTTCAGATTTTTTGTTAAAATATTGATTTTATTAATTAGATGAGTCTATTATGGTTGTATTCATGATATGCAATTGTGTTTGGATAGATTTGGGTCATTCAGAGTCGGATAATCGAGGAAAGGCCATTCTTACAGATTGATTGAGCTTGACTCGAGGTAAGTCACTTGCCTAACTTTGTGTGGGGGAAATCCCCTTAAGATTTGGGACTATTGTGATATGTGAGCGCCGTATACGTGAGGTGACGAGTACGTACACGGGCTAGTTGTTGTAAAATCGATTGTTTTTACTGAGCAACAATCTATTTTCCTTTTATTTTGAGTTATACCACATTTCTATGCTCCGAAAGTATCATGGTGATCCGGCTCATGTATTGGATTTCAGCTCAGTCTAATTGGGCAAGGATCTATCTTATGTTGAGGAGCCAGTGGCTATTTTAGACAGGTAGGTCAGAAAGCTAAGGTCAAAGAACATTGCTTATGTAAAGGTTCAATGGAGGGGACAACTGGTCGAGGAGGCGACTTGGGAGATCGAGCAGGATATGTGCAACCGTTATCCTCATCTTTTCACCACTTCAGGTATGTCTCTATGCTCGTTCGAGGACGAACAATTGTTTTAAAAGGGGGATGATGTAACGACCCGGCCGATCGTTTTGAGTGTATTAGCTCTGATCCCCTATTTACTGTTTTCCCCGTACCTTTTTCTACTTATGTGACTTGCCGGGAGGTTTTATTTTTGGATTTCAGAGTATTTTGGGACACTTAGTTCCTAAAACGGGAGCTTAAGTCTTAGGATTTTGACCGCAGTCGGAACTGTGTGAAGAATACTCCGGAATGGAGTTTCGTTGATTCCGTTAGCTCCATTGGGTGAATTTGGACTTAGGGGCATGTCCGGATTGTGTTTTGGAGGTCTGTAGCTCATTTAGGCTTGAAATGACAAAAATCAATTTTTTGGAGATTTGGACCGGTAGTGAAAATTTTGGTATGAGTGAACTCGTGAGTGAATGTGTGTTCGTATTTTGTGACTTTTACCCGATTCTGAGATGTGAGCCCGGGTCGACTTTTTAGGGTGAATTTCAGAATTTTTGTTGAAATATTGATTTCATTAATTAGATGAGTCTATTATGGTTGTATTCATGATATGCAATTGTGTTTGGCTAGATTTGGGCCGTTCAGAGTCGGATAATCGAGGAAAGGCCATTCTTACGGATTGATTGAGATTGATTTGAGGTAAGTGACTTGCCTAACTTTGTGTGGGGGAAATCCCCTTAGGATTTGAGACTATTGTGATATGTGAGCACCGTGTACATGAGGTGACGAGTACGTACACGGGCTAGTTGTTGTAAAACCCAATTGTTTTTACTGAGCATCAATCTGTTTTCCTTTATTTTGAGTTATACCATTTTAATGAGTATTAATCTGTTTTCATTCTTAATTGAGTTATTCCAATATGTGTAGCTATCATGTTTAGTCTAATATCGCATGTTTACGTGCTTTAACTGCTTACTTGAACTCTGTGAAGCATGCCTAATTGATTTTCCTGCTTTTTCCTTGTTCTTTATCAGTATAACCGTAGAAATCTTATTGTTAACTGTTGTATTTGTCGTTTGATCGGTGTATTTACTTTTGAGACTACGAAGTGGTTCCTCGGGAGTTCTCCCTGTCTTACATATTTACTTTGGAACTACGGAACGGTAATCCGGGAGTTCTCTCTGTCTTGCATATTTACTTTGGGACTATGGAACGGTAATCCGGGAGATCCCCTTGTCTTGCATATTTACGTTGGGACTACGAAATGGTATTCCGGGAGATCCCCCCTGTCTTGCGTATTTACTTTGGGACTATGGAATGGTATTTCGGGAGATCCCCCTGCACATTTACGTTTGGGACTACGAGACAGTATCTCGGGAGATCCCCTGTTGTATTTATGTGTATTGAGTTGTTACCTTCTATGATTTCATTCTTGTAAATTTCAGCCTTTATTTTTACTGCGGTATTACACTCTATCTTGTTTTATTATATATTTACCAGTAGGGCCCTGACCTGATTTTGTCACTACTCGACCGAGGTTAGGCTTGGTACTTACTGGGTACAGATTGTGGTGTACTCATGCTACTCTCTACACATATTTTTCGTGTGCAGATCGAGGTACTCCTTATCAGCCGCACTATCAGTGAGCCGGGACAGCTTTGGAAACTTCAAAGTATATCTACCGCGTCCGCAGACCTCGGAGTCCCCTTCTACTCTTTCTCATGTCCATTATCTTCTGTATTTTTTTTTTGTTAGACTCTGATGTATAGAGACACTAGATTTTCCTTTTGTAGTTTGTGATTCACGATATTTTGGGTTTTGAGATTGCTGTGTATTTTTGAACAGTTAGTTGTTAAATTTATGTTTTTATTTCATTATTCCGCAATATTAGGCTTACCTAGTCGTAGAGATTAGGTGTCGTCACAACGTCATACAGAGGGGAAATTTGGGTCGTGACAATAACCATGTGCCCCTCCTTTAAGGTTGCAATCCATCACCCTCATATCTAGCTTATTCGTGGTTTCAAGGCAAGAGATGGTCTTCGGCAACCAATCGGGCTCGTGGAGCCGGCCAATTACCCTAACCGTGCCCTCCATAATAGAAGTATGTCGAAACTTTGATCTGTTTACTTCCTACTTTAGTAAGAACGAGATGAGGAGTGATCTTTTAATGGACCTCGGGGATCGACTTAAACCTGAAACAAATTCTATTTTTTATGATGAATAATGAACTTAGGGGTCATTTGGTATGTGGGATAAGCGATAACAATCCCGGGATTATGACCTCAACAAGCTATAGGTAACTGAAAGATGATCATGTCTAGCAGAGTATAAACAACAATGATAAAGATCCACATTTTAGGAGTAACTTCAATTGGTACCCTCAAATATATAGTTAGAGACAAATGTCCTCCATTCATTTGTTCGCCAGTTTTTCCTGTTGCAGTTGTCTCAACTTACTGCTGACAAAAGAGCCAATCTTAAATGGCCAACTCAGGGGAAACTCGACCGCCAAACGTTTTCACAATAACATTAGCAACAAGCACAGATGTTGCCACTTCCGTGATACAATATATATATGCACACGCATGTAAATCTTAAAAATGTTACAGCCGAAAGTTCTACCTTAAAAACACTTGTTATCTGCAATATTTCAACAGGTAGGAGGAAGGACTTGAAAAACTGTTGTTGCTGCCAAATTTGGTAGTTTCCTTTCCCTTTCCTGGTGTTCCACATTCATTGAAATCGAGTGTGCGTCTCTCACTCTGTAGAGGGAAAGATATATAATCAGATACACATATCCTAGTTTGTCATTCTGCTGCTATAATGCGAGACAGGGATAACTATGTTCCGCGTGACATTTGAGAGAAGAGATTTTACTATATTAAAGACTATATGAAGCTACAAGAAAGCTGTGTTCCTAATAAGTCATAACTTACAGTAGAATGATAATGATGGTCAAGTGTTTTAAGTAAAAAACTGCAAGGTTATTGTTTAAAACATGCCAATAAATTAGTATAGGATATAAAAGATTAGATAGAAAATGAGGAAAAGAAATATTTAAATAGATTAAATTAAGGGCAGCCAGTGTATGAAGCATCTCGCGTTTATGCAGGGTCCGGTGAAGGTCCGCACCCTAAGAGGATGTGATGTAGGCAGCCTACCCTTATGCAAGCACCAGTGGCTGATTCTACGGCTCGAATCCGTGGCCTATAGGTCACACGGAGACAACTTTACCATTGCTTCAAGGCTCATTACTGTATTTAAACATAAGGATTTTGTAAAAATAACAATATGTATGGGATATGAAAGACGCGTTATCAGATCATTTAGTATAAAAAATTCGTAATCATGCTGACATTGGGACCAGACGTACCGTTGCATTTGAAGCCTTACAAATTTCATCTGCTTTCTGTTTTTTGGAATTCCTTTTCGACAAATTTGTTTCTGGAGTTTCACTTCCCAAGATCTGATGGGCATCTGCAATTGAAGCTGCTGTCTGCTCACTTAATTGCTTCATTAACCCAATAGCATCATAGCTTCTGTCACCAGGGCTCATAAAACGCGCAAGATCCTACCAAGTGAAAAGAAAAAACAAATCAAAGCACTAAAATATGAGCACAGAAATGCACCGTTATCAATCAAAAACAAAAGAGCATGAATACATAAATGTGAAAAGAACTGACAAACACATAATGTATATACCTCAAATGCAAGTTCTGTATCATATCTTGTGCTTGGCGGAAAAGAATTCATGAACCATGGAGATTTCCATGCTGAAGGAGATTCAAAACTCCTTTTATAAGGTGTCTCTCCAGATCTGTAAACCAATCATTAGGTCAATGGATCATTAGAAACGAATGTTCAGAAAAAATCCTTTTAAATCAATCATTAGGTAAAATGGACGGATAGGAAAAACTTTGTAGGCAAGAAATGCTATATTATCGAGAAGTGAGACAAAACAGAACAGAAAGCAACGGAACAAAACATTCAGTACTCTTACATGCTTAAAGTCTCAGTACCAAATCTATTTTCAGAATCTTCAGCTGTATTCCCCAATGCAGCTGATGTAGCTAGGACAACACTGCTTCTACGCTTCCCACGTATGTCAGGAGAGCAAACAACAGAAAAGCATGAAGTCTCGAAAGAGGACGAAACAGTAACTTGATTTGATGCAGCTTCAAGTCGTCTAGCATACTGCTTACCCAGAGCTTTATTACTTAGACTTGTAGCTCTATCACACTTGATCAAGAAACTATCAGGAGATAAGAACAGGTCATTTGAGCTAAGCTCAACCAGAACTCCAGGAGGCTGTTTTACCTGATATCAGGAATCAGAACTCAAAAGCTGTAATTAAGTTAAAAAGAGGATACAACAACAACAACTACGCCTCAATCCCAAATAAGTTGAGGTCGGCTATATGAATCCTCACTTTTTCAGTTAAGCTCAACTCATCTCATGATACTAAATAAAATAAAAGTGAAAAAGAAGGTTAGTTTTATATATATATATATATATATATATATATAAACAATAGTAACAATAATAGTATTAGAAGTTCTAACACAATAACAAGTCTAAAATCTATTCCCAACTAGTAGATGTCACCTATTTCGTCCATCCTCTAAGTTAAAAACGAGGATGCTTTGCCTAAGTAAGCTGAATGGGTTATATAAACCACATGGAGAATCAGCCAAGAGCAAATTTGTCTGAATCACATTAAAAAACTTAAAAATTGACTTTGAAAGAAATGCAAATAGCAGAAACAGAAGTGATGAATATCGAATTATTCAGCATCCCAAGACTATATCTGTAACCAAGAAAATGTAGCCCGTGGAGAGCTCTGATAGTAACTAGAGACTTCATTCACCATGTGAGATTTAGTATTCCGACTGTGAAATTGTGGGGATATACTTCTTTACAGAAAAACACTATCTTGAATGGAGGTCCTCAACTGTCATGCCATCACCCCATTCCCAAAAACAAAAAGAGTGATGCCAGAGAAGAAAAATATAATGACAAATTTTAACTCACCTTTCCCATTGCATCATTGGCTCCAGAAATTTCACCCTCCTCTTTTCTTCCATCTTCTGAGGATGGTAGATTTTCTCCGTCTTCCATAGACGCTTTTTCATTTGCTGACTCATCAAACATATCGTCTAGTCGGGAAAAGTTTGAAGTCATATTAGAGAATGATTCCTGATTGAGATCGCTTTCAAGCCTTTTCTCACATCTCTTTTCTGACAAAGGCGACAGTAAATGACGATGTCGCTTCTTTAGTATAGAAGGTGTCCCTGTAAAAGTTTTGGCAGCACTTTTCAAGATAGCATCTGGACTATCATCTCTTGATGGTGAATCCCACAACCTTAATGGAGTAAGGCAGTTCGCTGAAGTCATCATCAACTGCCGGATGCCAAAAGGGCTATACTCTTCCTGTGTATCTGAACCAGATTGCATAAGATCACAACAAAAGAAAGGAACATCTGAGCTTGGAAAACGAGGAGGGTCGTAGCATAAACCTCCTCCATCTTTCTGCTTTTCTTGTACAAATGATTTTTCATTCAGCAGACATGTTTGAACAGTGTTTGATGTAGTTGAGCCAAGATCATTCACAGGAACTATCCTTGAGGAATCTTTCATATGATCTGGGCTTTCAAGCGGAGGATTATGGAACTGATTTAAAACAAGGTCAAACACAGGCGATCTATCCTCTGAAGAAAATTGTAAAGGAACAGAAAAAGGCTGATGGGATGAAGCTTCAAAATCATCAAAACTTAAAGCATTGCAGTTTTGTGGAACCATATCTCCTACTTCAGGGATCTGATAGTTTGATGATCGGTAAAATAAAGAATATGCAGGTTGACCACAGCCATTAACCCCAGTTTCAGAGGAGCATTGAGGAATTCCTTCCTCAGGGTATACCATCATGCAACTGTCCACACAAACAAACATTTCGTTGGGATTATATGGACCCTCAACCACGTTTCCTACATTAGTAGTTGCTTCCATGTCATGGTTTTCATTGCCATTTAAACAGTGCACGGAAATCCCTGAAGATTCCTGAATTAGCTCGGGAGGAGAAATATTAGGTATGTCATCCCTATTAAACTGCCAATCTTCTTCCATGGAATTGCCCCCGTCATGTGATAAATTATGCTCAAGGAACTTGGAATCCACAAGTTCACTAGGAACTTTTAGCATTGAACAAGAAACATCTTGAAAAACCGGGTTATAGTTCCTACAACATGGAGCAGTGCTGGAGGTTGCATCCTTTTTACAAATTGATTCCTCCGACATCCCACCATTCTCTCTTACATGCACAAATGTGTTGCCCAAGTCACTTGTAGACTGAGAACAGCCAGCAAAAGTAGAGCCTTGACTGCATTCAGGCACTTCCTCTGCTTCCGTTCCTTCTTTGTGAACGCTTTCATCTTCACTATTTTGTTGCAACGTCATAGAAGAAGAAGGGACTGATTGGTTCTGATGGTTGACATTAGGCAGAGCAGGGAACTGTCCAAGTAGACCTGATGCCAAATATGAGTCCAGTTTCTTTTTAACAAAACTATCCTCCGCTTCTGTTCCTTGTTTGTGAACGCTTTCATCTTCACTATTTTGTTGCAACGTCATAGAAGAAGAAGGGACTGATTGGTTCTGATGGTTGACATTAGGTAGAGCAGGGAACTGTGCAAGTAAACCTGATGCCAAATACGAGTCCAGTTTCTTTTTAACAGAACTATGCCAATGATTCTTTATTGCATTGTCAGACCTGAAATTGACCATAAGATTTTCCATGTCATAAGGAGCTTTGAAAGAACTCTCTGAACAAGAACTCAAAAGAAAATCAAGACGGAAACAAACTCTTGTCAGCATAAAAGTAACACCTCAAAAATACCTTCCATGCAAAACTTTTGCTAACTCTGCCCACTTGTTTCCATAAACTTGATGGGCACGAATTAGAGTCAATTCCTCCTCTTGCGTCCAAGGTTCTTTGTTTATTGAAGGATTCAGATGATTGTGCCACCTGAAAAGATCACTCATAAAAGTTATTATAACATTCTTAATCATATAAGCAGATGAATTAAAAGCTTATTCTTTCAGGGAGTAATTTGCAACCTCTATGTCAATAAATCAAAGGAAGTAGAAAAAATGTGACACCAACAGAAGTCCTATGAAATCAATGGATACACATTACGAATTTATATTTTGGGAAATAAGAAGTAACAAATATTCTTGAACAGCAAGTGGCAGTAGTTATCTGCCTCCAGCTTGTCATGCCATCAGCATGCATATATTTAAGTTTTTAGGAGGTTTGTTTAGTCATTTAGCCGAGGAACAGCATCTAACCACTTAGTGAAAAGGGTTCGGATATGAAGTCACACAAACACTTGAAAAATGAAAGTTCTTTCTGGGAAGACTGCATAAAAGTGAGCTTGTGATGTTAAAAGAGCAGCTACGAATGCAAAATTCTCAATAGAGTGAGTGAGACCATAATGTCAAATTAGTAAGCAGAAACTCCACAAGCAACAGCTCTTGACATTTCACTTGCCGAACATATTCTGAAAACTTTGGAACTTTATCATAGAAGAAGAAAAAGAATACATTGAATCATTAGATAAACAGAAAACTGCCGTGCTTACCTTTCCCGACATTGCTTTCCAATACGTCCTGCTAACTCTTGTGCAATGGTGGACCATTTTTTGGGGCCATATCTGTTCACTAATTCGATTAGTTTATCATCCTCCTGCATATAATTCAAAAGAGTTAAATTAGCATACATAAGGACATGGATTACAAGTTCTCAAGAATTGCACTTCCTCTGCCCCAAAAATAAAACGCTGGTCAAAACATCTAATTTCCATTCTCAATTCTGTCAATGGTTTCAGAATTTTAAAAAAAAATAAAATTTAGGTATTTGAAATCTACATCTGAAAAGTAATACAAGTCATATATTGTATAATTATAAGTTTTAGAAATTGTTTGAATAATATCATAGTTTGACTCCCAAAATAGTATAGTGTCATATAAAACGGGACCAAAGGAGTACTAAAATATGATTCAAATAGGCTAATAGGAATACACTGTTTTACCTCCTTAGTCCATGAGCCTTTGACAAGTTCGGGATCAAGAACTTTCTGCCACCTGTGCAAGCATTGCACATCTGTCCGGTCCTTAAAACATTCCGCTGCAAGTTAAGTCTTAGATTTTAAGCAATCAACGTTTATTATTTTTCATGAAAAATATGACTAGCTAAATGAGTAGAACAAATAGGGCAAGTTAGCAATGAATAGTTGTTGCAGAAGCTGATAGCACCACAAGTCTTAAGCTATCAGATGTTTATGATTCTGGCCTGAGTTGGAGTTGGTTTCCAACCTGCAACTGTCAGTTTTAACAAGTAACACTTACTAAGAAAGGATAGAAAGTGCATTATTGCATGTCAAATGGAGAAAAAAATGTGGATGCTACAAGTTACTTTATGTTTTGAAGTATTGTTATAGGAAAAGATCGAAGAATTGTCCAAAGCAAAGATGGAGTTTCCCTTCCAGGAAAGGAGGCATTGTTTTTTAAATGATCCTTACAGAAAAGAAAGAGGCATTCAATTTGGGAAAGGAGAAAAAGAAACACAGAAAAATCAAAAGAATTGAATAAACATAAAATGAAACCTCTAAGTTTTAATCCCTCTATCACTCATTTGAGAGAACTCTAGATCTTAGTGAAAATATGAGCAGTACGCCCCTAGAGTGTAAGACGTAGTAGGTTAAAGAGAAGAAAGAAACAATGTTTTTACCAATCCTTTTCCAGCTTTTCCCCTTAAACAGTTGGACAGCTTGACGCAAGATTTCATCCTGAAAGGGATAAAGAAATTCGCACTGTAATACAACATAATTGAGATTTGAAATGCACACTCAAAATAATGCATGGTCTCTGAAATGTACTTCACCACATTAAAAGTTTAAAGAGACACTAACTTCATAAGAAGGAAGAGCTCAGCCTAGGGTTTAGAAGTGAACCATAAAAGTCCAGAACTAATACATTCAGAAAAAGTTACTAAGATGAGCTTGTAAAAGCTTTTGACAGATTTTGGCTTCTGCTTATTCTAAACTCATGACTTTGCAGTTACTACTAGCCAACGCATTTTCCAGCATGTTTTCTTGGGCCTTGATCTACATTCATTGAGATCATTAATGTAAGGCAAAAGAGAACTAGAGTGGCTCAATACCCCTCGACCAAGAAACAATTCCGGTACAAAATTGAATGCTATAACAAATACAAAACAAACAGAATTAAGTAGCAATAGATTCATAGACTAACCCATCTCATTAATCAGTTTGCACAAGAAAAATTCTGAACTTTGGTTTGAAGCATCATTGATTTCTCCTCAAAGTCTATGCTGCTCGGACTCTCCGAAAATGTCTCCAGGTGCGTGTCGGATCCTCCAAAAGTAGTGCATTTTTGGAGGATCCAACACGTGTGGTAGCATTTCGGAGAGTCCATTCAACATAGCTCAAAGACGATAGACAAGTAGTTTCAATCGGCTACCAGCATTATGCAATGTTCATATGTCATGGTGTTCTGAATTTCCATACTAGGAACGAATTACCACCCTCCTCCCCCCTAAAATCAGATAGAGCTAAACTATTTGAATCCTTAACACAGCATATTACATTACACATACACAAAAAGTGGGGGAAAAAAGAAGAAAAGAACATAAAACCAAAAAGAAAAACACTGAACAAATGCACATGTTTGCTAATTCATTAGGAAAAGCCTGCTTAGAGCTTACCTCCTCAGGAGTCCACTGACTGGAACGTCTCTTAGGACCACTCGTCCTCCTGCAAAATTCACAAGAAATAATGAAAAATTCCACAAACTGTTTAAGTGAACTCTTCTGAAGTTCAAAATGACAACAGAAAGGGTGAATATAATAACCCTCCCAAAGCTCACAATCAAGTATAATTTTCAATACAGTTCAATCTAATTTCATGGAAAGTATAGAACAAAGTTAACTGAACTGACTAGTAATATTCAGGCAAATAGATAGATCATCAAATGTCCCCAACATGCATCCAAACTAGACAGCCAAGTTATGAGAAGAACTATCAACCTTTAATGGGTCTCATGAAGCACCAGAATTCCTAGTGTACTCTGTCAAAGATTAGCAAAGTGTCGACTAAATTATACTAGAAAGTTGAATTATCTTTAAAAATGATTTAATTCAGAGCAAAAAGGCTGCGTTACCTTGACCCTTAAATTGAACACTAGGAAGTCATTTTTCGAAAATTATAGATAATAGTGAAAATTATATCTTGTCTGAATATATGTTACAGAGGTAACACAACAAACTTATTCTGGCTTCTTCTCCTACATTTCCATCTACTTGTTTTGATGCATCTCTGATTTCTAACTACCTTGGAAAAGTCAAAGAAAGTCGATGTAACTTGATGAATTACCCGTTCAAAGGCTGAACTCTTTGCAGACTACTGATATCATCTGAAGGAGTCGTGCTGGTTTTATCACTTTCCATGGTCGCTTGAGACAAAGGCAAATCTGGATAATCCAATATCCAAAGGTCGAAAACTCTGTCCAAAATGTCTTCCCAAATTCATTATGTGTCACACCTTAAGATGTAAGAGATCCTACCTGATCTAATGACAAAATAAGATGAACTGTTAAAGCACAGCAGATAACGTGATAGCTGCTATGAAGCTGATCTAACAAAGCATGAAATAAAAACATTTGTAGAATTTTCTAGGAGGAAAAATGAGAGAGGAAAATAATTTATAATCCCATCATTACAATGGTTTCATACGAGCTAAATTTTTAGAATCAGTAACCTGGATTACCACAAAAAAACTTAAACAAAACAAGGAAAGTCCTTATTCCTAGCACCAGAAAGTAGTCTAGGCAATGAATTTTTTTCTCGAAATTCAGAACTAAAGCCAAAAGATACTCTTAGCCTCTGATTATGCACATGTGTTAACATTTCCAATTTAACAGAAACACAAATCTCCATTTATCCATCCCTTTCCTGCTCATCTATTGATCAGAAAACCTCAAATTTGTGTAATAAAAAACTACAAGGCAGAATCAAGCAAGCAGAATATATCAAATACAAGAACATTCAGGAGCATTTTAGTGTCCTCGAAATACGAGCTAAATCTTTAAAATGAACTCTCATAAATTATAACAAAAGGTCAACAGTAAACCAGGAAAGCTACTTAATCGCTGGTCTCTACAGCTAAATCGCTGGTCTCTACATCTAAACGCAGGCTGCACAAACCACAAAGGCCCTTTTTCCAACACTCAAGAGCTAACACCAAACAAGAAACTATTCATCCCCTATCACAGAACATGTGGATAAAATTTGCATAAATAAAAGATTACAAGGCGCAAGTCAGCTGTACAGAATTTTGCAAATATTCTGAGTCATCTGAACACTAGTATGTGACACCCCAATTGAGCCGACATATTTGATCTAAGACACTAAAAAAAAGAATCTCGTGGGTGCACCAAACTAACTAAGAATAATAGATCATTCCTCACATGTATCCCTCAAAAACTCTGCTATTTCCCTCCTTTCACATGATTCACATGTTTGCAACGGGGCAATGTTGGATGTCCTTTCACTAGGCCAGCCAACAACCATAACCAGTTTAATTTAATTCATCACATACGTGTAGCCACCTGGCAATGTAACAACCGGTGAGCACATCTTTGTTTAAACATCTACACAAAGAGCACTAGCTAATATAAGTAATCTTTCTCTTTCTCAAGTTCTCAATGTCTGAGTCGCTCCCCTTACTATCAAGCAAACGAAGAAGTTCACCTGCGCTCACTAGGAATCCAAACTGAAACATACGGGAAGCCCAACTCCTCCCTCACAAAAAGCCTATGATAATATAATTTAGCTAGAATGTGTAATCACTTCTCAACCCCCTAGTGAGTATCTTTTGTTGTTTGTAGAGTGTTTTCACCAATCTCACAAAATGTCTATAATGAGATAAAGATTATGGACTTAGGATCAATAAACTATTCAAAATTGAAGTTTAATGGAACGAAGTAAAAAATATAATTTTAATCTATAAATTTCCCCATCAATTAGGTAACACTCTTTCCGCATCCCAACTAATATTGACATTTCATCCTTTTTTTCCTCTTCTGATAATAAAATTAAAATCTTACCTTCATATGCCACTACCACACCAACGTAAAGCCAAAGCTTTCTTAAAAAGCTAATGTTGCTTCATTCTTCTTAGCTTAAAGCTGAAAAAGATGAGCAACTTATACTGTCATCAGAACCATATTTTATAGGACGATTGCACTAAGCCGAAGACTAACGTAAAAATAGTTTGATTATAAATGAATCCTCTAAATGGTGAATTCGGCGGGCTATGAAATGGACATGAATAGAGTGGAATTGATAAAAGAACTTAAGCTCTATAAACTGACGTTGTAATAAATATTTACACAATTAGGTCACTTGAAAATTATTTACACATTCAGCTCACTTAAAAGTTTGCGATTGAGGCTTAAGTTGATTGATCGATTTGATCTGATGGGCAAGTAAAATTAGAACTCAAATTTGAGACAAAAAGAAAGAAAAGTAATTACATATGTGAGACACTAACCTGAATCAACAAAAAACACAAAAATTTAAGCCATCAACAGAAAACCCAAACAGAAAAGTAAAACACTTAATCAAACTAAAATCAGATCACTTCACTGGGTATTATTTAATTCAATCACAAACTCAAAGTTGGGTTCAAGAAGCAAATTTTATATGAAAACTATGCAAAGATTTGACCTTTTCTTTTTCAAGAATGCAAGAAATCATCAAGAATAATTCGAACGACAATAATAAAGCAATTAACTTCAATCAAAAACACCAAGAATATATACAGAGAAACATTTAAAATGGTATTTAAAAAAAGGTGTACTCACCGATGGTACGATGAACTCGGTGAACATTAGAGAGAGAATACGTGTGTGAGAGAGAGAGAGAGGGAGACTAAGAAGAAATGGTCCTAGGAATTCAAATTGTTAGGACCGGTTGACGGTAAATTATTTGTAGATGAGATAATCTCAGCCGTTTGATTGTTTCTATATTTGGTAACTATTTCAAAATATTTAAGTGCAACGGTAATGTTCTACTTGCTACCGGTTACCTGTCATCTTTTTTTCTTTTTCGTTTGAAGGAAAATGATCTAAATTTTGGTTTAAATACGAATATTGATTTCTTAATTGTTTAAAGGAATAAGAATTTCTCTATTGTTAAAAGATTTTATTGCAAAATATTTGGCAAAAATCTTATTCAAAGGACAATCTTGAATCTTGATGGTTTTCGCGGCATATGTTTATCAAATATTACAAAAGGAACTTCTCAAATGAATTGATCAAACATAAACTCTTATTTTTCAAAAGTATTTTTTCGAAAAGTACTTATAAAAAACTTTTTAAAATAAGTAATTTTTGGAAGTTTTACTAAACTGGTTGTTAGTGATAGTCAATTTCCGTTGATAAACATCAAAAACTTGTTGTTAAACCTATTTAATCGACGGATTATAAAAATCTTATCTTTTATCCATTTTTCTTTTTGGCAATGAAATGAAATTGGGTCGAAATAGGAAAAAATGATTATAAAGGATTGATATAGACAATCTGCGGCGTCCTTGATTAATTGTATTATGTAATCTTAGGACAATTATCTCTTTCTAAAAGACATTATATCAAGTAGGCAAAGATAATTGGGTCAAATCTCACTGTAACTCATCATTAATGTAAAGTAGACAAAACCACCGATGCCCAAAAAAAGTTCTTTTTCTAACTTAACTTATTTGGTAAAACTACCAACAATAATATACACAGTATTATCCCACACTGTGAGGTCTGAAGAGGATAGTGTGTACACAAATCTTACCTCTACCTTGTGAACAACAAGACGTGTAATTTGCACCATAGATGTTATCCCAAAATTATTACAGATATAGAGTGAATCAAGTAATGAACCAAATGGAAATGAGTCAGTTGCTGCAGCATTTAAAAGAAGCCAAAATTTCCTCCGAGATCGAGTTCACCATTCTAACAATACTTTTGGGTAAAGCTCAATACATGACTTAGGAAGTTTATCAAATGCTTAGTACGGAAAACATTACACAAAAGAATTGGTCAAATAATTTCGACGATGGAATTACTTGGTCTAACAATAACATTTCTAGCTATGAAAACCATAACTTGTCTCAACATTTAAATACAAGTTCTCAAATTATACATCATGATGGAGAAGTTTATAAGGGTATATGTGAGGATCGGGAATCCGGATAGTGCGAAATTTAGCCAAACAACGGTATAATGATAATAACAAAGACAATTGAAGTTGATAACAACAACAATTAAAGTATATAAAGAAGACACCAATTTAACATGGTTCGGTCAAAGTGACCTACGTCCACAAGCGGAGAGGAATAATTTCACTATACCAATAAGAGTACAAAAGAGAGTACAAAATTAGAGTAAATACTCTAACTAATCCCAAATACCCTAAGAGAATAATCTCACAAGATCACTCCAAAGAAAGGGTTCACACAAGTGCTTCCCAACACTCAACTCTCATACAAAACACTCTTAATAAAAGAGGAAAGAAAAAAACAAGAAATGAAGACTCAAGTCTTGTTGGTGTGTATAAAATGAACTAATGGCCTTACCTTTTATAGGCAAAAAAGTCTTGGCTCTTTAGGTGTAAAAGAAGAGATACAACTTGTGCAAATGATCTCCACCACACAATGCAATATTTTTGGGTCCCAAAGAATATTGCCAACAAAGTCTACACTTTGCAAAGATGCTTATGCTTATGTGAGATGGACTCCATTAGCCAAAATATTGGCCATAATTACAAATCTCCATCTTGGCCTAATTTTGGCTGATATAGTAAATTTGCTCCACCTTCTCCGCAAAAGCCCCAATGGGCATATGTCAAAATTTAATGCCATCAAAATCAGACAAGTTGTCTGATACCGAAACTGTAGTAAGGCCTATAAAAGTGGATCCCAATAAAGTATACAACGAACCAGATCTGTGTGCTTTCATGATCACAAGAGCACCATGAGAAACTTTCAGAACTCCACATTCACTTGTGTACTTGCACCCAAGAGATTTTAGATTGCCCAAAGAGATGAGATTTTTTTTCAAGTCAGGAACATGTCTAACATCAGTGAGAATTCTCACCACACCATCGTGCATTTTGATTCGGACTGTATCTTTTTCAAAAACTTTGCAGGTAGCATTGTTGCTCATCAAGACAACTCCACCTCCAATAGATTCATATGTAGTAAATAAATACCGATTGTGACACATATGATAAGAACAACCCGAATCTAAAATTCACTCATTGTTAGATTTGAAACTATTATTAGTTGCTAAAAAAAATAGTTCAATCAGTCTCATCAGCAACTACACTTGCTTCGGCAGTGCCAGTATTTTTGTGCTCATTTTTCCTTTCCTTATGCTTTTCTTTATTTTTCAGCTTATAGCATTCGGAGATATTGTGGCATTTCTTATGACAATAGCGACACTCTAAATTATTGCATCTGGATATGGAGTCAGATTTGTCCCTAACAAACAAGCCAACTTCCGCTTGAGTTCCACTAGCTTCCCCAGTAATATCACTATCTATTTGTTCTTTTGATTTTAAAATAGATTTAATATTCTTATAAGAGATATTATCCTTTGCATAAAGTATAGTATCTCTTATATGCTTAAAAGATGGAGGTAGAGAACAAAGCAATAACACGGCTTGATCCTCATCTTTAATTTCAGCTTCTATATTACTCAAATCCATAAGAATGGAATCAAAGGTATCAAGATGAGAGAGAATAGAGGTATCTTCACCTATACGAACTGTATAAAGCTTCTGCTTAAGGTAAAGTCTATTTTGAGAGATTTAAAATGATACCTGCTTTTGTCTTTTTGTCTATGATGGCAAACTCCTCGTCCGTCATTTTATCCGGCTTCTTCTCCTTTCCTTGTAACGCCAAGTCTAAGCCATCCTGAATTAGGATAGCTTCCATCTTTAATTGCCACATTCCAAAGTTTGCCCTTCGGTCAAATTTCTCAACATAGGTCTTTGTTAGAGTCATTTTGGCTATTGAAACTAACCCGGTTAGATCCGGCTCTGATACCAATTTGTTAGGATCGGGAACCCGGATAATACAGAATTTAGCCAAACAACGGTATAATGACAATAATAAAGACAATCGAAGTTGATAACAACAACAATTAAAGTATATAAAGAAGACATCAATTTAACGTGGTTCGGTCAAAGTGACCTACGTCCACAAGCGGAGAGGAATAATTTCACTATACCAATAAGAGTACAAAAGAGAGTACAAAATTAGAGTAAATACTCTAACTAATCCCAAATACCCTAAGAGAATAATCTCACAAGATCACTCCAAAGAAAGGGTTCACACAAGTGCTTCCCAACACTCAACTCTCATACAAAACACTCTTAATAAAAGAGGAAAGAAAAAAACAAGAAATGAAGACTCAAGTCTTGTTGGTGTGTATAAAATGAACTAATGGCCTTACCTTTTATAGGCAAAAAAGTCTTGGCTCTTTAGGTGTAAAAGAAGAGATACAACTTGTGCAAATGATCTCCACCACACAATGCAATATTTTTGGGTCCCAAAGAATATTGCCAACAAAGTCTACACTTTGCAAAGATGCTTATGCTTATGTGAGATGGACTCCATTAGCCAAAATATTGGCCATAATTACAGCATATTCATAAAGGGAGTTTTCTAGGTAAAACTTTAAAAGAGGAAGAAGATACTACTGGGCATCAAGCACTATCATCAGAAGGGGCATAAAATGGCAAAGATATATTAAAGCATATGACAATAAGCCAGCAATATACCTACTCCAACTCCTGACTCTACTCAAGTCATTTTCAAATTTCAGTCTCAATCATCTTTCAACCAAATATATCAACAATTTACTAAAATCCAGAAATGAAATAGGAATTAATGCTCATGATAGAACTTGCATTTTAAGTTGTCTTTCATTTGGTGCTTCAATCAAAAACTAAATTCTCATGCCGCAACAATATTGAAATGGTGATGGCTAAGTGTTAGGGGCTGCTGTTTCACCCTCAGGACCCGAGTCGGTTTGACCCTGCTTGACAAGCCAAGCTTGTCTTGATGTCTCTCCAACTTGAACATTCAAAACCCTGCATACTTTCAACTGATTATTAAGCAGGAAAAAAATCGAATTACCTCCAAATCTAAAGACATTGCATCCATTATCCTGCAGTTGATAGGATATAACAGAAAATACATTTCTGTAATAAGGTTAATCTAGTTCTACTGGACTCTTCAATTGCTTAAATTCAAGCTAGAACTCCGTCAATGACATGGGCAAATATAACAACAAGAGTATAAATGGATCAACAGTTTAGCAAGAACATATTTAAGCAATTTCTGATAGCACGGGGCAAAATTTAACTATCAAGATAAGCTGCTTCTACATGGAATATACTCCTAGTTTTTCAAGCAATGTTGGTCCTTTAAGTTTGTCAAAAGTGAGTGTTTTTTGGCATCCGTCATATTTAACATACTTTGTTTGTTAAATTTAACATGAACTGTGAAATTGTTATATTTAATTTTCTCTAAATTCTGCCAACCAATATCTACCTTCCCTTTTTTATCTCCTGCAGTGAGTCCAAGCATACACAGTTCCGCAGCCTTAAAGAAAAAGGAATGAGTTCTGTCGAATTCTCTTCTCAAAGATATTGTTTGGAAACTTTTGTAACTTGTTCTGAAATCCATAGGGGAATATCATTCTACATGAGCGACAAGGAGCAAAGCGACCAAACAACTATAGCATTGCAAACTGTTACAGTGAGCATGTTAACAAGGGCATGCAAGATCCCACTCTTGCTTTATCCTAGATCAATATAAAAAGTAAACATGTAAGTTTGTTTAATATACTGCATGAGCAATTTAATGAGTTTTATTTCCTTGAACCGAGTAAAATATACCTTTCCTTTCGATTTTTTATCTCCCACCAAACTGAGCAACTAATTGTAGTGATAAAAATTAAGGACAAGATAATTATATTGCACAATTGTACATAGGTGTTTCAGGTTTCACAATTATCAGAGGATTGCATAATTATGTTTTGATTATTGCAGTATAGTGTTGATTTACCTGCCAATAAATGCGTCTGATAATCGTTGAAGAAATGACCAGGAAAATCTAGCCTCATCAAAGTTATCATCGCCTCCATCAACCGAAAACTGTGATTATGCACAAGATTAGCCAGTTTTCTCAAATTGTACAAGTAGGTCTTATCATGAAATCGTAAGTTCAGTTAAAACACAGAGAACCAGGTTGATGGAATTATCTGTTATCATGAAAAGCAAGCACATGCCGTATTTTGGTTCCATTTCATTCAGAACCAAAATAGCAAAGAGATGCATTTTGAGCAACACATCTAGCTAGGATCCTGTAATCAACTTTAGACTCAACATTAATTTTGGAAATGGCAACTGAATGTTAAACAACTACTTCCTCCATTTCAATATTTGAGGATAATAAATAAGCAAAAACAAACAAACAAACAAACCTCAGGCTCAGGGCTACAGTTGGTGTGGGTCAAATCAAGTGTGGATTTCTCCTTCGTAAGACCGCCGTCGACGACAGAGAACAAGGCTAATAAGCTTAATTGACCTTCGACTCATAAATGTAAAAAGACGTCTCTTCTTTGCACCTAATTTTCTTATGCCTATGAATCAATATCTTTTGACTCTAAGACAATAAATTACTTAATACTCTTCTATAGATAGAAAGATTAAATTTATCAGAAATAATATTTTACCTATAGACACTGAAGTTTTAAAAAAATGCCGACAAAGGGTATTTAATATGTGCTATATACCTCTAAAACATAATATTTTACCTACATATACAGTGTAATTTTCGACGAAGTATGACCATGTGGCTTCGCCACTGCCTATAGACACCATTTAATTTTTACAGGAAAGGGTGTTAGACTGACCACCCTTTAACCACTGCGCCATTGCGTGTAGTCACTACTGGAATACTCAACTTGCATGATGCAGTCCGTTTGGCCATGAATTTTTTTTTATTTTTTTCGATATCGGTGTTTGGCCATAAAATTTTCACTTGAAGATGAATTTTAAAATTTTTCGCAAATTTGAAAAGCTTCAAAAAAACTATTTATCAAAATTCACTCAGATCACTCACAAAAATTCAAAAACAACCCAAAATTATATTCATGTTGAAACACACATCTAATTTTCAAATACCATTTTCACTTAAATTTTTTTTTTTTACTTTTAAAAAAAAAAAAAACAATTCTTTATGTTCAAACGTCCACTAGGAGTGAAGTGCACCGGTTCCTCATTTTCTTTTTCTTTTTCTTTTTTCTTTTTTCTTTTTCTTCTTTGAGGGAAATATATTTAATTTTTGGTATAAATATGATGATTCATTTTTTAATTTTCCAAGCAAATCACAATTCTACACAAGTTTTTTCAATTAAAAAAAACGTCTTGCAAGTTGAAATATGGTGTTTTTCAGCTTGTCAGAAATCTTGCACAAAGTGTTTAATCTTTTAAGTTTCTGAAGCTTCCAATATACATTAAATCCTTTTTGCATCCTTTTCCCCTAAACCAATACTATTACTTTTTACTTTTTACCAAAAACACCATATCCTCCGGTCCCAAATCACGATACGGACCCATCGGGACCGTCAAAATACGGATCCGGCTCCGTTTACTCAAAACTTTGACCGAAGTAAACTCAAAAGAATTTTTGAAGCAAAATTTCATAGTTTATTAGTTTTTAACATAAAAGCCTTTCGAAAAAATATCCGGACTACGCACGCAAATCGAAAAAGACTTAAAGAAGCTATTGGAGGTTTCGAAACACAGAATTAGATTCTAAAACTCTAGATGACCTATCGGGTCATCACACTAAATCTGAACTTTTGTGTGATTGAAATACTTTTGCTGTTGAAATTCGTTAAATCATGTTATTTGTTGTGTAAATTGTATTGTTAACACTGATTTACGAAGATCAGTTGTAAGAAAAACCAAATCCACTATTGAATGACCTTGAAGCTTAAACTCATAAACTGAATAAACTGAGTTTGTTGAGTTTGTAGTTATTTCAATCCGATTTTGAGTATAATATTTTTTGAAATGTTGATTAGAGGTTGTAGACAAAATTTTAAGTCCATTTGGTGGAGATTTTGAAGTATAGTTTTGACTTTTGGGTTGAAATTGAGTTACACTAGTAAAGAAGACGATTTTGTACTTTATACCAAAATGATATGCTATATACCAATTTGATATATACTAATAATTAATTCAACAATATATAATTAATTACAATCGTTAAGATATACAATATAATATAACAACATACTGTTGAACGAAGAATACGAAATATTAGTTTAATATATTGCATGCCATTTTGGTATACAATATATACTTTAACAGTATACAGTTTATTGCAATAGTATATCATTATAATATACAACATAATGTAACTATATATTGTTATAATTGGATCCTTTCTCAGTTTTTCGAAATTTCCAGGTCACCATGCATTTTACAGTTTTCTTTCTTAAAAAAAAATATTTGATGAAGTTCCATGAATGTGTTATTCACTATATTAGAAGTTGATGTAGGACAGAAAATAGTAAAATACCTACATATTTATATACCATGCTAATATACTACTGTGCAAAATATTTTATAATAATGTTTGACATTAATATGTTATTTTATTATATTAATATATCATTTTATTATACTAATATAATTTTTAATATACGATATGCCAGAATTTTTTGTGCTAATAAATAATATAAACAAGAAAATTTTAAAAATAAATAAGGTGAAAAAAGTATACTGTAGTTTCTATAGAGATAGAGAAGAAGGAAAAAAAGAAAAAAAATCATTTGAAAAGGAGCAAAAAAAATAAATGGAATCAAATTAAGGAAATAAATAAAAACTATAATTTGTAAAAAATGAATGGAATCCGAAAAGGAGAAAAAAAGAAAGAATAAAAAAAAGGAAAAAATGGATTTGGCTTAATCGATACAGGAAAAGTTATGCAACACATTAAATATTTATACTGTATTTATCATTCGTAACTATACTTTCACCAGTTTTACCATTCATAGCTATGTGAACTTTATAACAAATATATGAAACAAGAGATTAATTGTTTTGAATTCAATCTTAGACATATGTGGGAAACAAAAAGAGAAAAAAAGCAATATAATAGTTTAAAGAGTCTAGCTATTATGTACTCACTAGGGGTGGACGTCGGCCGGTTCACTTCGGTTTTCATGAAGTTCTGTTTGGTTTGTTCGATTTTTGGTTTTCTATTTGGTGCACAAATAATCGAACCAAAAATAGTTCGGGTTTTTCGGTTTTTACTATTTCGGTTCGGTCGATTTCGGTTCAATTCGGTCGGTTTGATCTTGTCGTATTGAGCTTTTAAATTGGACTTTTTCTGCAAAAAATATGATTAATTTCATATTTTAGTGCTAAAACTCGAAAACGCGATATTTATAATATGATTAGCCAAGTCATTTAGTTGATGTAGGAAATATAAATTTATTTGACAAATATTACTTATAATATAACTATCTCGCAGAGACTAGACAATCATCTAGAACCATAATATAAGCAAAAGTTCAAATTAGAATAGGATTAGTATCTATTATATAAAATATTTTCTACTTTATATCTCACACTTCCCATGAAACATAAACAAATATTAGGCAAATTAAATTATATAGCAGGAATACTGTTATCTTCCATTTCAGCAATAATTTTTTCTTCTAAAGATTGAAAGAGACGACGGCAAATAAAGATGAATGTCATTATACCACAGCAACATCGGCGATTCACAAGCAAACAACGATATGAAAAATGCATTGGCAAATAAAAAAGGATAATTTTTAAAACGGCAAATGACCAAATATACTCATTTCTTTCGAAAATTGTTTAAGAATATCTCTCATTATACTATTGTGTTATCTATATCTTTCTCATTATACTTTGGAATAAATATACCCTTATTTTGGATGGTGTGTCACGTGGCAGCACTAGATGAAAACGACCCATTTTTTTTACCCGATCCGTTTTTAAAAACCCACCACCCGACCCGTTTTAAAATTCAGTTTTTCAGTTTTTTTAAAGCACATATTTTGTAAAAACTGGAATTGTTTTTGTAAAAACTGGAAAAAAAAATTATAAAATATATATTTTTAAGTCTTTTCAGTTTTGTTAAAGTATTTTTTTTGTAAAACCTGAATTTTGTTTTGTAAAAACTGAAAAAAAAAAAAAAAAAAGACTCTCCTAAAGCAGTGGACTACATATGCATTAGTTTTTAAAAAATGAAAATATTTTGCAAAGTCTTTTGTTTTTCAATTTTTACAAAAACAATTCTTTAAAAAACTGAAATATATATATATTGCAAATTCCTTCTTTCTTTTTTTTCATTTTTACAAAAAAAAATTTTTTTTAAAACAAATGCTTTAAAAACTGAAATATATATATTTCAGTTTTGTCACTTTTTTAAAGTATTATTTTTGTAAAAACTGAAAAAAAAAGACTTTGCAAAATATTTTTATTTTTTTAAAACTAATGCATATGTAGTCCACTGCTTTAGGAGAGTCTTTGTTTTTTCAGCTTTTACAAAAAAGTATTTTTTTTCTTCAGTTTTTTATAAAAATAATACTTTAAAAAAACTGAAAAGACTTAAAAATATATATTTTGTAATTTTATTTTTTCAGTTTTTACAAAAATAAATTTCAGTTTTTACAAAATATATGCTTTAAAAAAATTGAAAAACTGAATTTTAAAACGGGTCGGGTGGTGGGTTTTTAAAAACGGACCGGGTAAAAAAAAAGGTCATTTTCATCTCGTGCTGCCACGTGACACTCCATCCAAAATAAGGGTATATTTGTTCCAAAGTATGATGGGAAAAGTATAGATAACCCAATAGTATAACGAGGGATATTCTTAGACCATTTTCGAAAGTACATGGGTATATATTGGCCCTTCGCCGTTTTTAAAACGTGGGACTTTATTTGGGTTTGAGCTTCAAATTTCATAATTTAAATATGTGAAAAAGTTAGGCTAAGCAACTCAAGAGGACTCTAGAGGCTAGGACCCATATTAAACAACTTCAGTTTTACAGTTGCAAAAACGAGCACCGAACCTAACACCGAAATTATAGGAAACATAAATCGCAAACCGATCGAATAAGCCGAAAAATCGATGTTCACGGTTCCGTCGGTAGTATGCCAATAGCATGTTTGGCCAAACTTCTCCAAACCCAAAAGTACTTTTTTTCAAAGTTGAAGTATTTAGCCAAGCTTTTAGAAGAAAAAAAGTGTTTTTGAGTAGAAGAAGAAACAGTTTTGAGAAACAGAAAAATATAGCTTCTCCCCAAAGCATTTTTTTGAAAAATACTTTTGAGAAAAATACACTTAGAAGCACTTTCTAAAAGTTTGATCAAACACTAATTGTTGCTCAGAAGTATTTTTCAAATTAATTAACCAAACACAAACTACTTCTTATCAAAAGTACTTATGAATAAAACACTTTTTGAAAAAAATATTTTTTTTCAAAATAAGCTGATTTTAGAAGCTCCGTGTTGCTCCATATATAACCTATTATAAATCCACAACAAAGCAAGCTAACATGTGGAAGAGCAATCCTAGCATCATCAACCTTGATTATGTAATTGACATCAATAACTATATATTGTGACCAAGTAGAACAACTAAGATGATGGTATAATACTTGGACTGATCCATTATTAATTGACATTCTTGGGTTGATTCAGTGGTGAGCACCCTCCACTTTCAACCAAGAAGTTGTGAGTTTGAGTCACCCCAAGAGTAACGTGAAGAGTTCTTGGAGGGAGGATGTTACATCCCGTACTTTTCTACAGAGGATTTGTGACCATAAGACCCCGTAAGTTTAACAACCTTGATACCATTAGATACATTTTGATATGGTATTTATATTGAGTGGAACATTTTTGTAAAAAGTTTGAAAAATATGATTTTATATAATTATTAATATTACTACTTTCAATTATACACATAATATGAGAAAGTTTGTGAGATTTTCTTTGTTGTAAAGATAGAAATTATTTTCTCACAAGAAAAGAAGGATATCTTTTTATCATTTTAAGAATTTAGCGTACGAAATTTTTTTCTCTTTATATGAGATTAGGAAAATTATAAGTTAGAGAAAATATATGTATTTTTACATGGATGTTTTAATGAAATAATAATGTATGTATTGATTTTATATGGTACCACATGACCATGATAGTAAATTATATAAAGTATGTTAAAAGTGAGTAGTATTTTACGTAATTTGAGATAATTCTTAATTATGTGGATAATTATTTATTAATGATTTTTGTGAAAGATTAGTTAGTTAATTATAAATTTTTGGACAAGTCTTTGAGCCCCCAACGTGGCAGCCCTACATGATTAACTAAATGACTCACAAATCTTGTTGAAAGGTGGCAAAATAAAGTCTTAAACACAAGACACCACATTCTTCAGTTACGTGTAAAGACATGCTTAGAAGATTTGTATTTTGCTTCATTTGGTCTTAAGATGTTCAAGTGAATAATTTCATAATGTTCTTTCCGTTAAAAACACAAGTTAGAATGTATTAAGAGAATACATAACTTTTTCCTCTTACAACACCCACGATGGAGCACTTGATTTCATAGCGTCTTAAGCGACATGAGATTTTGCGATTCTTATTTTGCGATTCTAAAAGAGTACGGTGCAACCTTTTCCAAAAATATCATACGGATTTTTTTCTACTCCGAGTATGTTAAGGTTATCCTTTCTTTTTTTTGCATGATCCACTCATGATCCTCAAATTCGTTTCTCTGCCTAAGAGTCATATGTAGCACTATACTTGTATGGGATTTGATATCAATTAGTACAACTAGTTCTAAAGGTATATCCATTTTAGAGACTTACCAAGGAGGAATTAATACGCAGATATTGGATCATGTTCAGCAGTAAGGTGAATGTTAGATTTTTCATGTCTTAGGAAAATATTTCCCAAGAAATACAGAAGATGCTTGAGATATTTTCTTCAGTGTCTATTTTTATTAAACATTATCACATTAAGGTGGTGTTATGTGAGCCCTTCCCCGTTAAACATCTTTACTTTACTTTACAAAATTTTCACCATCCTCTCCATCGAGCATGCATAGAAGGTGTTGGTCTAAATGAATTACCAATAGCCATCCTCTGACTAGGGATGTCTGGGATTAGGACTTTCGAGAAATCGAGGTCTCCTTGGCATGATCCAAGTAACGATACGTAAACGTAATGATATTTCATAAGTGTTTCTACTCTTAGCAGTTAAGGATGTCTATGTTATTCATTCTGGTAAAATGATATTCAAGCATGTCCAAGTATGTCCCTAAGTCCCTAATGTGATATATGATAGAGATGTTAATGTTAATAATCTAGTGATACATGTATACGCATCTTCATGCATATTCATTTACTACCGTGCTACGGCCGGTTGGGCAGTTACCGCCAGTTGAGCAGTTATGTATCATTACTTATCGTCGATTGGGCAGACATGCATATTCATTTACCACCGAGCTACAGTCGGTCGGGTAGTCATGCATTTACCACCGAGCTACGGCCGGTTGGGCAGCTACGCATTTACTACCGAGCTACGGCCGGTCGGGCAGTCATGCATTTACCACCGCGCTACGACCGGTCGGGCAGTTACCACTGATCAGTTGGGCAGTCATGCATCATACGATATAGATAATAGAAATAGTCTCAAAGAGAAGCATTATATATGTAAGTATAATAAGTATGCATATACAGTGGCACTTCAGAAATTCAGGTTGATTTTTATATGTCTTTAAAGTAATGTGGACTTATTGTTATGTTTCAGTTCTGCCTTACATACTCAGTACATTATTCGTATTGACGTCCTTTTGTTGGGGACATGGCATTCATGCCTGCAAGTATAGATAATCAGTTTGACGAGCCCTCATAGTAGACGAGATTGGCATTCAGCAAAGGATCGGTAAGACTCCACCTCATTCGGAGTGCAGCCGAGTCTATGAGTTATCGTGTCAGAGTTTTGCTAAAGACTTATGGGTAGGCCGGTGTCACACCTCCTTTTTTCCCGAAGGGATAGGGGATAAGGGAGTTTTTCCAATTAAAGTGACATTGTTCGAAATGAGATTATTTATTTATTCAGAGTCGACACTTGAAATAATTTATGGTGTCCCAAGTCACCGGTTTATTTTAAATCCCAAATCGAGAAAATTTGACTCTTATTTATGGTCCGCGAACACAGAAGATCGGATAAGGAATTCTGTTAACCCGGGAGAAGGTGTGAGGCACTCCTGAGTTTTGTGGTTTTAGCACGGTCGCTTAACTATTATTAATTTGCCTAATTATTTGATTTGTTATATATTTAAAACATATTGTGCATTTTTACTTTTCAATCGCTTTTAATTATGTATGAAATTATTTCTGGAACAAGTCACGATATCGTACACTTGTCGTTTTGGCGCTCGTCGCAAATCGCACCACATGAAATGCACCCGCGAGTTACGACATGCTTATTTTATTATTGTTTGGAGTTATGGTCGGGTCACATGAAATGCACACCCGAATGGACTTTACGTATCGTGACCACGCCACGAGAACCGTACCCATAATCACGATGATTTATTAATCACGCCTAAAGCAACTAGCGCGTGTTCGTAAGTTATTTATTTTCTAAGATTTGAAGTTTGTTGTGAGGTAATGACTTATGGAATGGAATTATTGTGGAAAAATATATGATTAGTTAATGGAATAAATAGGTTAGCATGTACCAAAACTCTGTAACCCAACAACTAAAGCCAGATATTTATTATAAGGTTCAAATCTTCCAATATTAAATCAAAGACTAAATAATGTGACCCATTTTGTCACGCCAACAAACCTTTAAGATCAAGCTTACTAAATAGCCCATGTAATTCAATGAACAATGTAAAGATTTGCCTCAAATAAATTATTTAACAGAAGAGAGCAACTAATAAACGTAGAATCAACCAATGTGAAGTATGGCTGTCCAACGGGATGGGATGGGACAGGACAGAATTAACGGGACGGGATGGGACGGTACGGGACAGAATTAACGGGATGGGACGGGACGATATTTAGCCGGGACGGTGACGGGATGGGACGGGACGATATTTAGCCGGGACGGTGACGGGATGGGACGGAACGAAATGGGACGGGACAAACGGGACGAAACGGTAGTCCCATCCCGTCCCGCTAACAAACGGGACGGGACGGGATGGGACGGGACGAACGGTAGGCCCACCCCGTCCCGCTAACAAACGGGATGAGACGGGACGGGACGGGTTCGCGGTCCTTAAGTGTCGTTTTAAAAAAAAATTATTTAAGCATTGAGTTTGGAAACCGTTATTCTTTTGACAATGACTAAGTTTTTAAAGTTTGCAACAACTAGTTTTTTGAGTTATTTAATAAGCTTAAAAATTAAACGGAAATTAGAAAACTAAGTAGAAAATTATAAAATATTAAAACAAAAGACTTGTAATGAAATATTCTAGTAATTATAAATTTATAATAGAGTTATAATTTATTTAATATAATTTTAAGCCATTAAGTAACTAAGTAAGAGTGTAAGACAATTCATAAAAATAATTCAACGCTTAGAGCCTTTTATTTTATTAATAGAACTTTCAAATCTCACATACAAATATAATTCTTTTGAAAAGCACCTAATCTACGGCTCTACGCAGCCACCTTCTAGGAAGGGTTCTATTTGAACTAGGCCTCTTAGTAGCCAATTACAAATTATCATACTAATATTTGTAAGCTCCTATATAACTTCATTGTAAGTTGTAATTTATCTATAATTTCTCTCGGACATTGTTCTTGAATTGGCAATGTTGATTGATGTTCCATGCCGTCATAGCTCTCGGTGCTAAGTATCTCATTGTATTCTTCTTCTTCCCTAGTTTCACCACTTGGTATTTCCATAGATTTATATTTATCAAACATAAGAATATATGTTAGCTGACAGTCTTCGAGAGATGGTTGTTCATTTTCTTGAATTGCTAAATTCTCATAAATTTTACGAACAAGTCCATTTGTACCTCTTAATTTTAAAGATGGATTAAGTATAGTAGAAACTAAATAAACTTGGGGAATAGGAAAAAAATACTTTTTAAATTTTACAATCATTTCATTAATGGTCGGTGCATAAGTTGGATTAATTTTGCAATCATTTCATTAAGCTAGTTGTTGTAGTTGTGTTAGCACTTAGCAGAAGCATTATCTAAGGTGATAGTTAAAACTTTATCAATGAGTCCATAAAAATCAACAATTTATAGAACAGTAGTTGCAATATATGCTCCACTATGTCTTGAATCAACAAATTTATAACCAATAATACATTTTTGCATGTTCCAGTGATGATCAACTCAATGACATGTAACAGTTAAATAATCACAACCATTAGGACTATGACCTATATCGTAAGTGATAGGCATTTTACAATCTAAGTGAAACAATACACAACGAATATACTGAAGATATTCGATTTGAAATTTAAAAACATCATTTCTAACAGTGGTCTTAGAAAAACCTTCAAAAGCAAGATTATAAGTTTTTTGTATATAATGTACACAAAAATAGGACGCGGGACAGGCGGGACGGGACCGGACGAGATGAGACGGGACGGAACAAGACGAAATGGCCATTCCGTGTCCCGTTTAACATGGGCCCATCCCGTTTAGAATTAAGCGGGAAGGGACGAGACGGTATGGGACGCGGGACGGGACCGGGACGGGACGTCACGTTGGACAGCCTTAATATGAAGGCATCCAAATGCTCAACAGTTTAAATAACAATTTCAAAGCAAATCAACCATAAAATGAGATTGGAAAAGAAAGAACCTCTGTGAAAACTTTTTTGTGTATTTATAAAGGACCTTCAAACCAAAGCTTGGTTCAGCAACAAAAGTCGTTCAACTAGCAAACAGAACCCGACGACAAACACCGAAAAATGCGAACAAGACCGAACAAAACCACGACTCGAAAAGCTCGACGTTGACCTTGACTTTATTTGAACTAAGACCCTCGACTTGACTCGAAACTTTAGCTATTTTCAAGTAGTATTTTGAGGTGAGAAGCTAGGTTTCAATGGCCATTTTTGAAGCTGTTTTCATGGAGTTTCACATGGTAAAAACATAGGTTTTACATGGTGAAGAAAATGAAGTGATGAAGTCCCTTTTTTTTTAGAGTGTCGTGTGTGTCGAGTGAAGAAGAAGAAGGCGCAGCAACTGCTTCTCTCTTCTCTCGCCACTGCTGTCCGCTTTTTCCCTAAAGCTCTAGGGTTTCCACCATTATTTTTGTGCTCTCCCCCCTCTCTGTATTTTCAGATCTATTCCTCCTTTACCCTTTCGTGTGTCTGTGTGTTTGTCTAGGCTAGGTGTTATTTGTAGGAAATTGCTAGGAAAGTGCATGTAAATTAGTTATCATATGATAGTCTAGGCTAGGTGTTATTTGTAGGAAATTGCTAGGAAAGTGCATGTAAATTAGTTATCATATGATAATAAGAGAGAATCTTTTGCCATGTGACAATTTTTTATTGGCTCCTTTTTTTTATCTTTTTTTTTTTTAAGGTAATCTAAAAATTTAAATTACTATACTAATATTTTAAACTAGATAAAATATAAGAAACTACTAAGAAAAGTTATAAAATTACCAAATTAAAAGAAACATATATTTTTTGTAAATTTTCTTTTCTTTTTGCAAATAAAACACAACTAATATCTAAAAATGTGACTCTTTTTGTATGATTTCAATTTTATCAAATAAACCTACTAAAATAAGTAAAATAAAGGTTAAAATATGTAGATTAAACTTAAAATTATTAACAACTAAAAAGTGTTGAAAAATCTCAAATATAGTCAAAAATTAGGTGATCGCAGCCGGTACCCTGACCCATTTGATGTCAAATAATCTTAGAGGCTTTGTAGAGAGAGGTTCATTTTGTACAGTATGTCAGAGGCCTTGACGACCCATATGTATTCATGTTTTAAGAAAAATGATTTAGTGATACGGTGTTTTTCCCACTTACACTTATACATTATGAGTTGTGGCCATATCGGCCCATGATAATTACAAAAGGAATGAGTTCAGCCAACTCGACCTATGTATGTTCTAGTTTTGGTCGAATGATCATGAGTTACAGAGTGGTTCGCTCGGGCCAGCTCGGCACCGGGTGCCAGCCACGCCTCCCCAGGTTTGGGGCGTGACAGAGGAAGCCGAAGGTCTATCGAAAACAGCCTCTCTACCCCACGGTAGAGGTAAGGTCTGCGTGCACACTACTCTCCCCATACCCAACTAGTGAAATTATACTGAGTTGTTGTTGTTGTTGATGTGTCATCTAACACTGGATCAGTCAAGGTAAAAGGGATATTTGTGACGTAGATTAGACCTTCCCCACTTGCAATTTGGGCACTTAAATTAAAAATAGCTAACACATATATAATTATCAAATATAATCAGTATATATATATATATATATATATATATATATATATATATAACGGTAAAAAAAGAAGAAAGTAAATAGTGAACTCAGATGGACATTCGTGTAAAGATCCCGTCATTTTTCACAAACAATGCTGACAAATAGTGTTGTGATATCTAATTCTATTTAAAAAATAATTAAGTTCTATGCAAGGATAGTGTAAAAGCATTTTAACATTATTAGGTCATGTAAAAGTTAAATCAATGCATGTAATTATTCATAATAAGTGAAGTTTGTAGCTTGATAAAAGGCAAATAACATGATATAAAATGTTAAATAATACTGATTATGCCAAAAAATTCAGTATCGATATATATAAATTAAGTTCTTAAAAATATAAGCCGGCTACAATGGATATGAAAACTCCAAAAGAAAAGTTGTAAAACATATAGAACCAAATGAGACATGAATTAAAATTAGGAAAGAGAAGATTTTCCCGTTTAAAAGGGAGAAAAAGATAGTTACCCAACTTCTTCATGACCAGGAACTCGAGGAAATAAAGGCTGCTAACATAAAGATCGAAATCAGTATTGCAAAAAAAATAAAATATATATATATATATATATATTTTTTTTTTTTTTTTTTTGAGGATAAAATGAGAGAAAATCTCTTATTTGGAGAACTTACAGAAAGACTTTCCCAAAAAAAAATAAAACTTTCTCCCCTTGCTTCCATACCATGGCAGCTGCAATCATGTATATTCCATTCATAGTTCTCTATCTTAACGTAATATTTTCGACGCAGAATATATATTAATGTATAAAAATTATTTAAATTTGTATTCAATAGTAGGTCTAAACCCATAATCTTTACGATATACCAATTCAATGCTAAAAATCTTAAAATTTAAGCTGAAAGAGCGTAGATTCATAGTCCGACTCTATCTAAACGTAAGTAATTATAAAAATACTACAAACAAAAAAACCCCTTTAATTTCCATGATTAGAATATATATATATATATATATATATATATATATATATATATATATATATATATATATATATACCTTTGCACTATGATTCCACACGAGAAGCTGCTCTCAAAATTATCAATTCCAACATTATATAGGTCCTAGTGGGACGTCACCAATAAAATTGCCGAAAGAATTTTTATTTCATGAATGAATTGTTTGTCTAATCAATCGGCAAGTCAGTTTCTTGTATTATTTTCCAATATTTAGTAGCGAATAAAAAAAATATTTGTTAGTTAAGAATGACAATAATATCAGTAAATGTGTTGTGTTTGCTGAAATTTCTTAGTATTAATTAAAGATGAAGTATAATGTATAAGTATTGGTAGAACAAGTAATTTGGAGTAAGAGTTCATATATAGTTGTAAAAGAAAAAAAAACTATCTGACCATAAACTATATATGAAAGTAAGTTTTCCTTTTTTATAGCGAAAATTTTCAATTAATCAAACAACAAAATATAATTACTTCCTGTAATTTATTTGTTTACCCGAAAAATTGGATAGAGTTAAATTTGTGTATGGTTCTAAGGATATGTGATATAATTTGATACAAATCGTATAGAGAAATAGAAATACGTATATTCTTGACTATGAGAATGAGAATAGTGAGCAAGAAGAACGAATAAGATAAAGTGAAATAAACATAAGGGGATATCTTTCAATATGAGAAGAAATCTTTTGTTACAATGTGTCCCTCTGCTTACAATCCATTCCATCCTTATAGTAGATGGATCATACTTTATATACAATAAAAATACGTAGTGGAGAGCCCATGATGTATTGTCTTTTCCCTAATTCCAGTCAGGATTCTCTCCCTTAGTGCGATTGTAATGGCATTGTCTGTGAGTTTCGATACTGACTCGAACTAGATATCGGGTCGAGCCATCGACCTTGACTCGAGCTCGATCCTGACTCGGAGTCTTGATATTCGGGGTGGGTGTTGGTCGGTCTGTGCATCTCTGACAACTTTTTGCCTCGTGGTTCGATTTGGTCATGGGCCCGATAATGATACCGAACTGATCCTTGATCGGACTTGGAGCTCGAATCCCGAAGCCCTTTCTTCGGACCTCGACCTGACCTTACGTAGATACCTTTCGATCGAAGTATTGTTATCTCGATTAGTCCGTACGACTGACTTAATAGGTTTCAACCGCATACAGATAGTCCCCTCATTTTTTGGAAAGGATGTGACGAGAAACAACATGATTTCCCATGGTATGATTAGACATATATTAACATCAGTATCGAGTCTGACCATAACGTACGAGATAGCTGTCCTGTCGGTTCAGCTTACCGAGGCATTTAATGCGTGTCAGTCGATGCCGGCCATTATGTGAGAATGAACCGCCTCTGTTTAGCCCATAAATAGCCCATCCTAAATCAAACTTAATCTGTTACCCTAATAAAAAAAAACCCAAAATTTCTTACTCTTTCCGCCTTCATTTCGCCGTTGGTAGAGCCACCTCCATCAGCGTTTGACACCATAATCCTTTTATCTTCCTTTGCTTTTCTTATACTTATACCTTATGGCAAAAACTTCAAAAATCATACCGTAGAAGGAGAAAGCTTCTTCTTCCCGGTCGTCCGGCAACAAGGCGCCGGCGGAATCGCTTCCCCATGAGTATGTTCCTGGCCCGTATATTCTAAAAGCCGATTTTAAGGTTGATAATCCTTCGTCAGTTCCGGGCCGATGTGAACATGTGTCGATGTATATGTGCTCGATAATAGAGGGTCATCTCGAGGCCGTGAGGAAGGACTGCAACTGGGGTCCCGAGGTTGTGCTGCAAATTCCTTCTCCCGAAGAGAGCATCATCACTCACGTTGAGGGCTTTTTAAGTGTTTACACTTATCCCTTCACGTTGGGTCCCGTCGATCCTGTGATCATTGATTTTTGCAGAAGATATCAGGTCACCCTCGGTTAAATTCATCCTTCTTTATGGCGCATAGTAATCTTACTTCGCTTCTTCTCCAACAAGGTCGGGGAGCTGGATTTCACCCTAAATCACCTCATACGGTTGTATCAGCATCAAATCTTTCGAGGACTAATCAGGCTCCACCGTCGGGCATCGAAAGCTTTAATGTCGAGCATCGACGAATACAAGGATCGGGGTTGGATAGGCCGTTATATTCGAGCATGGACCCGTGACCTTATCCCGGAAGAGAAGATGTCGTTCCCTGTGGAATGGAATTTCGACCGTAAATGATTTTCATATGGCGTTGCTTTTCGTACCTTTCTATGACTCTATCTGATATCTCCCTCTAATATACAGCTGCCCCTTGGATGCCAAAAGCGGTACCCGACCTCGAGGATTGGGTTCGGAAGTTAGCCTCGACTTCCTCTTATGCCGAACGTGCTTGGTGTGATTTGGCGAAAGGTAGGTGGGAGGCCAAGAATCACGGTAAGGGTCACTTCTCATGTTTTTCGAAACATTTTTGTGCTCCATTCGTTACTGACTTCCTTTCATGCAGGCGTGACCAAGGATGCCGTTTTGAGGCCTTCTAGTAGTGAGGAAGGAACCAAGTCCCTGGTTCCGAAACCGGGGAAAGATAGAAAACGGAAAACTGCCTCTCAGTCTGAGGACCCTAAACCCAAAACTCGAAGGGTGAAGAAAAAGGTAACCGTTCTTACGATGGACTAGGTCCAACGACTGAGAGATGAAGAAGAAGAAGTAGAAGAAGAAGATTTGGCACTCGACGTCGTCAGACCTTCCAAGCTGATGACAGCTACACCGGACGGGGCCGATTCTGATAGCCCGAGGGTCGATCAGCGCGTCTCGAGCGATTTGCTCGGGACCATGACATTGGGCCACTTGCCTTTTCTTCCGACCTTTTCCGAGGAAGCGTTAAGGGAAGATCGAGATTTGAAAAACCCCGATATGGGCGGAGGCTCTAGTGTAGGGGACCCTTTTCGGGGTTGCTTTGCTGGAGTCGATGATGACTCCGATATTAATGACGCTTTAATTCTCCTAGAAGAGGCCCAAAGTTTCATTTCTCGGGTAATGATTTTACTGCGCTTGGTTTCTTCGTTCTTTTCTAAACATGACTTGCATTTTGTTTCCCTTTTATGTAGGCCCTTAGCAAGTTTCGAGCCAATCTCAGCCAGTGTAAGGTCGAGCTTCAAAAGGTCTCGGGGGAGAGAGATGCTCTGAAGCTTCTTTGTGGCCAAAAGGAAGAGGTTATAAAGGACCTCCAAGCAGATTTGGCCAAGGCTCGTGAATAAGAGGCCGAACTGGATAAACAAGTGAGCATCGTTCTTTTAGAGTATGGATTCGACCCAACTGTGGAAGCTAACCCTTCGTTATCTCAGCTGCAACAAAAGTTTGAGAAGATCGGGTTGCTTCGGGGAGAAGTCGATCAGATCAAGGCTGAGTGTGATTGGTGGAAGGCGACTATGGACAACCTAGCTGCAGAAAAGGAAACCATCTTGGCCAAACTATTATCGGCCGATGTTCAACTTCGGGGTGTCAAGAAAAAAGGTTCAGCCTAGGCTAGGAGGATCGAGGAGCTTGAGACAGGGCTTGCTGAGGCCAAGGTGGAGATCGAGTCGTTAAAAGTCATGGCTGACAAGTCCATTGCTGTGTATCGGGTCGATGCCGAGGCTGCTCAAATGCAGCTAAGGGAGGCTTCTGATCAGGAGCAACGAGTTACTGACTTGGCAAAGTGCCAATCTCGGAGAGAAACCCTCGAGGAAATCCACACTCAAGGTTTTGAACTTTTCGAGGAGATCGCCCGAGCTAAGGCACTCGAAGTTGAAGCCATGCAGCTTGTCTCTTTTGACGACGACAATGATGATGAAGAAGGTAGTCGGGGCGGGTCCGATGAAAAGCCTGAAGAAGAATCGGCTCCCGAAGGAGATATTGACACCGGCCACAGTTAGGACTTAGTTTCTCTTTTGCAAACTTTTGACCGACCTCTTTGTACATACCCCATTTTGTTAATAATAGAGCTTCTTTTGAATGTCTTCTCATTTTCATGCTCGAACGTGTTTTTGATTTTGTGAAGATTTTGTTATTTCTCGAACGCATTATCTTGAATTTTGGAGTAATGGAACCTTTTTGGTCTGTTCTAAGCGAGAACAGAGCCTCAAACTCTAGTTGTGTTGGTCCCTAAGCTTAATAATTTCGTGAGTGATTATTCTGAGCTTGAAGTAAGATAGCCTTAGGCTAAATGATTGAGTGAGTGATTGCTTCGCTCTCGAACTCGATGTATCTTAGACCGTAGGTCTTTTATGACCGAGTGAGTGGTTCGCTCGAACTCGATGTAAGATAGCCCTTAGGCTTAATGATTGAGTGAGTGTTTGCTTTAAACTCGAACTCAAAGTATCTTAGCCCGTAGGCTTTTTTATGATCGGGTGAGCGTTTCGCTCAAACTCGATGTAAGATAGCCCTTAGGCTTAGTGATTGAGTGAGTGTTTGCTTCAAACTCGAACTCAAAGTATCTTAGCCCGTAGGCTTTTTATGATCGGGTGAGCGGTTTGCTCGAACTCGATGTAAGATAGCCTTTAGGCTTAATGATTGAGTGAGTGATTATTTCGAACTCGAACTCGATGTAAGATAGCCCTTAAGCTTAATGATTGAGTGAGCGTTTGCATCGAACTCAAACTCAAAGTATCTTAGCCCGTAGGCTTTTTATGATCGAGTGAGTGGTTCGCTCAAACTCGATGTAAGATAGCCATTAGGCTTAATGATTGAGTGAGTGTTTGCTTCGAACTCGAACTCAAAGCATCTTAGCCCGTAGACTTTTTATGATCGGGTGAGCGGTTCGCTCGAACTCGATGTAAGATAGCCCTTAGGCTTAATGATTGAGTGAGTGATTGCTTCGAACTCGAACTCAAAATATCATAGCCCGTAGGTCTTTTAATGGTGGTTGACCCTTAGGCCTGTTTGAATAATGATGTTGAAGATCTTTTCAAAGTAAGAGATATCTAAAAAGAAGAAGTTTTCCTTTACAAGTCATTATACATATGTTTGTATCTTGTGCCAGAGTTCGAGCAAAAGTACATGGGCATGGTTCGTTTTGACCATTTGGCCCTTACACTTTTCTTTATCGAGACACTACTCGACATGAATTTGATATGAAATAACTTTCTTGTGTCGAACTTGATATATTTGACGGTAGCCCCCCAGCATTCGGGGTTTATTATGAAGAAGCCTCAGATACTGTTGAATTGCCTTCATGTAGCACATAATTGTTGCCTCATTAAAAACCTTGCCGAAAAAACCCATTTGGGATAAAAGCCGAACTAAGAAAAAAAAAGAGTACAACGCGTGCTTTAAAACCAGAGGTCTTGATATCTTTTGTCGAATTCCTGCAATGAGTTAGTGCCGAATATGTATATAGATTATAGAAAGGAGAAAATCATACCTTAAAAATAATATCGTTTGAGGAGTGATATGTTCTAATTGTTTGGTAACGGTTTGCCATCCATTCTTCCGAGTTTATAAGACCCCTTTTCCGACTATATCGAGGATGTGATAAGGTCCTTCCCAATTTGGGTCGAGCTTCCCTTCATTAGGATCTCGAGTGTTGATGGTGACCTTCCTTAGGACCAAGTCCCCGGCCTCGAAATGGCGGAGTTTGGTTCTTCTATTGTAGTACCTTTCGATTCGTTGTTTTTGTGCAGCCATTCAGACCAGTGTCATTTCTCGTTTTTCATCTAATAATTCGAGGCTAGTATTCATAGCCTCGTGGTTCGACTCTTCTGATGTATGTTGAAACCTTGCGCTGGGTTCTCCGACTTCAACTGGAATTAAGGCTTCGGATCCATATACTAAGGAAAACGGAGTTGCTCCACTACTTGACTTCGATGTTGTTCGGTATGCCCATAGGACTTGGGGCAGAATTTCTCTCCACTTCCCTTTGGCTTCGCTCAACCTTTTATTCAAGTTTTGGATGATAGTCTTGTTCGTTGATTCGGCCTGTCCGTTCCCGCTAGGATGATATGGTGTTGACAGTATTCTTTTTATTTTATGATTTTCGAAGAATTTTTTCACTTTACCGCCGATAAATTATTTACCATTGTCGCATGTTATTTCTGCTGGTATCCCAAATCGACACACGATGTGGTACCAGATGAAATCTATAACCTTTTTTTCTCTCACTTTTTCGAACGCCTGTGCTTCAACCCATTTAGAGAAATAGTCAGTCATCAACAAAATGAATTTAGCTTTACCTGGGGCCGATGGTAGAGAGCCGACGGTATCCATTCCCCATTTCATGAATGGCCATGGAGAAACGACCGAATAAAGCTGCTCTCCGGGTTGATGGATCATCGGTGCAAACCTTTGATATTTATCACATTTTTGAATGAACTCCTTAGTGTCCTTCTCTATGCTATCCCACTAGTACCCTGCTCTAATTATTTTGCGAATTAATGGTTCGGCGCCGGAGTGGTTTCCACAAGTGCCTTCATGGACCTATCGTAAAACATAATCGGTGTCTCCTGATCCCAAACATACTGCCAGTAGTCCGTTGAACGTCCTTCTGTATAATGTTACATCTTCAACCAGCGTGAATCGAGCAGCCTTGGTTCGTAGAACCCTCAATTATTTAGGGTTCGATAGGAGTTTTTCGTTCTTTAAGTATTCAATATACTTATTCCTCCAATCCTAGGTTAAGCTCGTGGAATTTATTTCGACATGACCCCTCCTCGATTACAGATCTCGAGAGTTGAACGACAGTCCCCGAGTTGATCTTATCTTCCTCGACGGACGACCCCAAATTTGCGAGTGCGTCAGCCTCACAATTTTGTTCTCGAGGCACATGTTGTAGGGTCCATTCTTTGAAACGGTGTAGAGTTACCTGTAATTTGTCCAAATACCTTTTCATCTTATCTTCTCGAACCTCGAAAGTTTTGTTTACTTGGTTCACCACTAGTAAAGAGTCACATTTAGCTTCAATGACTTCTGCTCCCAGGCTTTTAGCTAGCTCGAGACCTGTAATCATGGCCTCGTACTTGGCCTCATTGTTAGTTAATCTAGTGGTTTTGATGGATTGCCTAATAATTCCACGTGGGAGGTTTCAGTACGATGCCAAGCCCAGACCCATTCACATTTGAAGCACCATCTGTGTAGAGGGTCCAAACCCCCGACGACGTACCTTATTTTAACAAAAGTTCCTTTTCAACTTCGGGTACGAGGTTTGGTGTGAAATCGGCCACGAAGTCCGCTAAAATTTGGGACTTGATGGTCGTACGAGGTTGATATTCGATATCGTACCCACTGAGTTCGACGACCTATTTGGCCAATCGACCCAATAATTCGGGCTTGTGCAAAATATTACGAAGTGGATAAGTGGTTAAAACGCATATGGGGTGACATTGAAAGTATGATCTTAACTTTCTAGAGGCGCTTATTAGTGCAAGTGCTAATTTCTCTAAGTGAGGGTATCTAGTCTCTGCTTCTCCTAAGGTCCGACTTACATAATAACACAGGAAACTGTGAACCTTGCTCTTCTCGAATTAGGACACCACTTAGCATGATTTCCGATACCGTCAAGTATAAGTAAAGCTTCTCATCTGTCCTCGGAGTGTGAAGTAGTGGTGGGCTCGATAGGTACCACTTCAATTGTTCTAGCGCCTGTTGGCATTCCGGGGTCCAGGCAAAATCGTTCTTCCTTTTAAGTAGAGAGAATAATTTGTGGCTTCGATCTGATGACCTCGAAATGAATCGGCCTAAGACATCTATCCGCCTGGTTAGCCTTTGCACTGCTTTCACGCTATCCACGATGGTGATGTCTTAGATGGCCTTAATTTTGTCGGGGTTGATCTCGATTCCCCGATTCGATACCATAAAACCAAAGAACTTGTCCAATCCAACCCCGAAAGCACATTTCTCGGGTTTGAGCTTCATATTGTATTTACTTAAGATCTTGAACGTTTCCTACAAATGAGCCAAATGGTCCTTTGCGCGCAGGGACTTAACTAGCATGTCATCAATGTAAACTTCCATCGACTTACCTATTTGTTCTTCGAACATTTTATTCACTAGGCGTTGGTAAGTAGTTCCTGCATTTTTTAGCCAGAATGGCATTACATTATAGCAATATGTTCCGTACTTGGTGATAAATGAAGTCTTTTCCTGGTCCTCCGGGTTCATTCAAATTTGATTGTACCCGGAGTAGGCGTCGAGAAAAGTAAGGATCTCGTGGCCGGCTATGGCATCGATCATGCGATCGATGCTAGGCAATGGAAAAGAATCTTTGGGGGCATGCTTTGTTTATATCTTTATAATCTACGCACATTCTAAGCTTGTTCCCCTTTTTAGGGACTACGACTACGTTGGCTAACCACTCGGGATATTTTACTTCCCGAATTGACCCTATTTTGAGAAGTTTAGTTACCTCATCCTTTACAAATGCGTGTTTTACCTCGTACTGAGGTCTTTTTTTTTTGCTTCACCGGTTTGAACCTAGGGTTCAAGCTCAGCTGGTGCATTGTTATCGACGGTGGGATCCCTGCCATGTCTAAATAGGACCAAGCAAAATAATCTATGTTATCGATAAGAAATTAAATAAATTTTTCCCTGAGTTCGGGGGTCAATCCCGTTCCCAGGTATACCTTTCTCTTGGGCAGATATTCGATTAATATAACCTGCTCCAGTTCTTCGATCGTAGATTTGGTGGCGTCGGAGTTGTCGGGGACGATGAAAGCTCGAGGTGTCAGAAACTCTTCCTCGTCCTCTATTTCCTATTCCACCGATTCGGTCGAGACTGGTGACTGTGATTGCTATTTGGTTTCTCGTCTATCTTTAGTGCTTGATCTTTCCGAGGTCGATAGCGTTGGTATCAATGTTACCTCATCGACCGCAAATATTTCCTTCGCAGCATGTTGCTCCCCGTATACTGTTTTCACGTCATACGACGTAGGGAATTTCATTACTTGGTGTAGGGTCGAAGGCACTGCATTTATATTGTGGATCCAAGGCCTTCCGAGTAGGGCATTGTACCTCGTATCTCCTTCGATTACATGGAATTTGGTATTTTTGATGGTTCCAGCTACATTCACTGGTAGAGTAATCTCCCTTTTAGTCGTTTCACTGGCCATATTGAAGCCGTTCAAGACCCGAGTTGCGGGCACGACTTGATTCTGCAAACCGAGCTGCTCTACTACCCAAGATCAGATTATATTCGCAGAGCTACCTGGATCCACTAAAACACGCTTAACTTGAGATTTATTTAATATGATAGAAATTACCAGAGCGTCATTGTGAGGTTGAGAGATGCCCTCGGCTTCTTCACTTCCGAATGATAAAGTGCCCTCGGGTATATAACCTAGAGTTCATTTTCCCCCTGTGGCCGGTATCTTGCCGTATTTGAGCATGGGTCCTTGTGGAGTATCGACCCCACCGATGATCATATGAATGATATGCAAAGGTTTCTCTTGTTTATCTTTTTTGCTGGCATCCCTTTTTCTAAAGTGATTCTTGGCTCGGTCACTGAGGAACTCTCGAAGGTGGCCCTCATCGAATAGGCGGGCTACCTCTTCTCTTAATTGTCTGTAATCATCGGTCCTGTGGCCATGCGTACTATGATACTTGCACATCGAATTCGGGTTCCTTTGGGAAGGGTCGGCTTGCCTGGGTCTGGGCCACCTAGTATCTTTGATTCTTCCGATAGCCGAGGTGCCTCTATAGGATCGACATATTTATCGAAGCCACTCTTGCTCATAAGCCCCCGAGAATTTTGTCCTCGATCACTCCTTCAATTGTTCCGAGTAGAATTGCGCGCTGAACCGTTGTTCATTCGATCTGCGACATACGGTTGATATCGGTCTCTGTTCGACCTTTGCTCTCTGTCGATGTCCCTCTGGTTTTTAATAGCTGTCTTGTTCTGATGCATAGATCCGGAAGGAGCTCCCAACTGGTCATCTTCGACCCTAATTTTTGACTGATATCGATTGTGTACATCCGCCCAAGTTATTGATGGATACTCGATCAAATTTTGTTTCAGCCGACATGATGCTATTAAACTTTGCTCGTTCAACCCTTGGGTGAAAGCTTGGATGGCCCAGTCATCTGTGACCGGTGGCAATTCCATGCGTTCTATTTGAAATCGAGATACGAACTCCCTCAGCATTTCACTACCCCTTTGTTTTACTTTGAAGAGGTCCGATTTCCTTGCCGTGACCTTTATGGCACCAGCATGTGCCTTTACAAACGAATCCGCTAACATGGCAAAAGAATCAATGGAATTTGTTGGCAGATTATGATACCAAATCATTGATCCCTTCGAGAGGGTCTCTCCGAATTTTTTCAATAGCACAGATTCGATCTCAACGTCTTCCAAATCGTTACCCTTGATGGCACACATGTAAGAGGTGACGTGTTCGTTGGGATCAGTCGTACTATTATATTTGGGAATTTTTGGCATACGAATTTTTTTTGGGATTGGTTTTGGGACTGCACTCGAGGGAAAAAGCTTTTGTATGAATTTTTTCGAATCCAGCCCTATTATCATTGGTGGAGCTCCCGGGATCTGATCGACCCTGGAATTATATGTTTCTACTTTTTTATCGTTGGCTTCGACTCGTTTTGTGAGTTCCTCGAGCAATTTAGTAATTTCGGGAGTAGTCCCCGATTCTTGCTCGTTTGACTTCACTATGGCTGGCTCCGTTATGTGGGTGATTTCTCTAAGCGGATTGGGCTCCGGCCTGCTTTGTACCTGAGTTTGGCTCTTCAACTGAGCTATCTATTTGCTGGGCTTGTAACATTTCGAAAATCATGCACAAGCTAACACCGTTTTCCTCGACATTATGGGTATCTCGAACTACAGACCGAGTGCCACCATGAATGCTATTTTCGAGTTCAACATGTAGGTTCGCCTCAATAGCTACATGCGAATTGATATATATCGGCGCTCCGATTCGAGCTCCAACGGCATTTACAAGTGGTCTTTCGGTACTGGGTGTCAAGTTATTGTTCTCATCTTGAAGACCGGCTTCGTTGTCGATTGGTGAAGCCATTTGATTGGTAGTTAGTCGTTATTAATATGAAATCTAAGATATTTTTGGAAACAAGCACAAAACACAATGGCGTATTTTTCAGATTCGTATCAAATAACCACCGTTATCCTTAGCCCCACGGTGGGCGCCAAACTGTTTACCCGAATAATTGGATAAAGTTAAATTTGTGTATGGTTCTAAGGATATGTGATATAATTTGATACAAATCGTATAGAGAAATAGAAATACGTGTATTTCTGACTATGAGAATGAGAATAGTGAGCAAGAAGAACGAATAAGATAAAGTGAAATAAACATAAGGGAGTATCTTTCAATATGAGAAGAAATCTTTTGTTACAATGTGTCCCTCTGCTCACAATCCATTCCATCCTTATAGTAGATGGATCCTACTTTATATACAATAAAAATACGTAGTGGAGAGCCCATGATGTATTGTCTTTTCCCTAATTCTCGCCAGGATTTTTTCCCTTAGTGCGGCTGTAACGGCCTTGTCTGTGAGTTTTGATACTGACTCGAACTAGATATCGTGTCTAGCCATCGGCCTTGACTCGAGCTCGATCCTGACTCGAAGTCTTGATATTTGGGGTGGGTGTTGGTCGGTCTGTGCATCTTTGACAACCTTTTGCCTCGTGGTTCGATTTGGTCATGGGCCCGATAATGATACCGAACTGATCCTTGATCGGACTTGGAGCTCGAATCCCGAAGCCTTTTCTTCGGACCTCGACCTGACCTTACGTATATACCTTTCGATCGAAGTATTGTTATCTCGACCAATCCGTACGATTGACTTAATAGGTTTCAACCGCATACACTATTTTCTGTCATATCACAAATCTTAGTTTGCTAGTTTATTAGTTTTACAATCAAAGGGTAAAAGCCTAAAAGGAATTAGACGAAGATGATTAGCCTATTGGATTTTTTTAGTTAAATTTGAAAAAAGAAAATGAAATGGAAGGACCATTAGAGCAAAATATTCATTAGTATAAGGACTAATATTGAAGTTAGAAATACTTTAGGGATAAAACTAATATTTTCATATAATCGAACAAGTCTAAAGGCGAGGGACATATTAAACAAACAATTGCAGTCCTATATTTTAACGAAGGTTCTGTTTTCTTCTGTTTGGTTTTAACAATGGCAAAACTATTTCATATTTCAACTTGTGCTCTTTTAATTCTCTATGTCACAGTTTCACTGAGAACTCATAGAGCTAGCTACAATGGCTTCCTTATCAACTATTCCAAAACCAATATCCGACGCCTCTTTTTTATTACCAAAATTAAGGGATTCCGTTATTTTTCTGAAGAACATCTCAATTTCAAGACCAAAGATCAGACCTTTGACCCGATCAAATATTATCAAGAATTCAAATCAAACCCAGTTTTCATCTGGTAAATTTGAAATATTTTTTGCTTAATTCTTTTATTTTGGCGGGGCAGGATATTTGTCAAAGAATATTTTCTAGACATTAGCACTTTGATTGTAGGTCCTATGCTTTTTAAGAATGGTTTAGCTGGAGATCTGTACATTTAGAAAATATACAGAACTAATTGTATTTATATTATATTGGCATGAAATGAGTTTAAATGGATTAACATATTCATATAGCCGAACTTTACTTGTATTTATTGCACCCAAGGGTGTGGCCTGGTGCGTAATGAAGTGAGTGAAAAACATGAGGTCTTATGTTCAAATCCCAGTGAAGACAAAAAATAACAGGTGATTTTTTCTCATCTATCAAGTCTTGGCGGATAGAGTTACCTGATACTTGTTGCTGGTGGAAGGTAGCACGTATATCGTGAAATTAGTCGAGGTGCATGCAAGCTGGCCCGGATACTAATGTTATAAATAAATAAAAATTATATAGCCAAACTTGTTTTGACTGAGGTGTAGTAGTTGATGTTGTTATGTTATTTTGGTAATTGGGGTTATATATGTTCTAATTATTTCTTAAAGTTGTTCAATAATTTAGCTTAAGCAACTCTTGTTAGTGTTCCGAGTTTTTGGTTTATTGATGGTTAGCTGTTATTAGAAGTTTAATTTGAGCTAATACTAACATGGCTGTTTGGTGTTGCAGAAGGACAATGCAGTCCGATGTTTGAGGTCCCAGTTCTTTCTTCCTCAGAGGTCTGTCTTCTTTTTATGTTCTTAGGGCTCGTTTGGTACGAGGGAAAATGGATAATGGATAATTAATTCCGTGATTAAATTTGAGATGAGTTTATTTATCCCACGTTTGGTTGGGATAAAATCACGGTATAACTAATCCCGGGATTATAGTGTTATTTTTATCCCTATGAGAGGGTGGGATAACAGTCTCGGCATAACTAATCCCGGCAGGGGCGACCCGACGAATCTTGTGGCCTAAAGCCAAACTTCATGAGGGGCCTAAACTTTTTGATTAAAAAAATTATATCTATTTGAAGTATATTTTTCTAGTTTTTTTTTATAAGCAAAGTTATTAATAATTTTTTACAATCATTTTTCTCCTAATAAGTGACGAGATGCGAAGCGGAGTTAACGCGAGGTTGGAGGTTTGGAGACAGAGTCTAAAGGTTTCAAACTGAGTAGAACCAAGACAGAATACTTGGAGTGCAAATTCAATGATGGGACCCATGAAGCAGATGTAGAGGTAAAGCTTGATGCTCAAGTTATCCCCAAGAGAGCGAGTTTTAAGTATCTCGGGTCTATTATCCAAGGTAACGGGGAGATTGACGAAGATGTCGCACATCGCATCGGAGCGGGATGGATGAAGTGGAGGCTCGCTTCCGGTGTTTTATGTGATAAGAATGTGCCGCCAAGACTTAAGGGTAAGAGAGCGAGTTTTAAGTATCTCGGGTCTCTTATCCAAGGTAACAGGGAGATTGACGAAGATGTCGCACATCGCATCAGAGCGGGATGGATGAAGTGGAGGCTCGCTTCCGGTGTTTTATGTGATAAGAATGTGCCGCCAAGACTTAAGGGTAAATCTTATAGAGTGGTGGTTCGACCGGCTATGCTGTATGGGGCTAAGTATTGGCCAGTCAAGAACTCCCACGTGCAAAAGATGAAAGTAGCAGAGACGAGGATGTTGAGATGGATGTGTGGGTGTACCAGGAGAGATAAGATTAAGAATGAAGCTAACCGTGACAGAGTGGGAGTAGCCTCCGTGGAGGACAAGATGCGGGAGTTGAGGCTGAGATGGTTTAGACATGTTAAGAGAAGAAGCATTGATGCTCCTGTTAGGAGGTGTGAGAGGTTGGCCATGGAGAGTTTGAGGAGAGGTCGAGGTAGGCCTAAGAAGTACTGGGGAGAGGTGATTAGACAGGACATGGCGTTGATTCAGCTCACTGAGGACATGACCCTTGATAGGAGGGTGTGAGGGTTGAGGATTAAGGTAGAAGGTTAGTAGGTAGTTTTTAGTTGTTCACCGATAGTCTTAGTAGGACGCATGTCCCTTCATATTCTTAGATTTTTATTACGTTATGTGGTTTTGTTCGCCTCAGGTATTGTATTCCTTGTTGCTATTATTTGGTACTACTTATCCTTTATCTCTCCCTTTTTTCTTTTCTCTTCCTTCCTTGCTTTCCTCTTCTTCTTGTTATCCTTCCTGAGCCGAGGGTCTATTGGAAACAACCTCTCTACCTGCATTAGGTAGGGGTAAGGTCTGCGTACAGACTACCCTCCCCAGACCCCACCTGTTGGGAACATACTGGGTTTTGTTGTTGTTGTTGTTGTTGTTGTTGTTATTTTTCTACTAATAAGTCTTTCTCAATTGACAATATAGCTAATTCATTTAATCTCTCTTGAGACATTATGATCTTCGGTAAGGTTTTATCAATTTTAATTTTGAAACACTTCTCTCCGCTGAAGCAACGGTAATAGGAGTTATTAACATTATTCTATAAGTAATATAGGCATTTGAAAAAGATTCAAATCTTTTTATTTGATTGAGTATATCAATTAAACTTTTATTAATTGTACTATTTTCCTTAACACTTTTAATTCAAAAAATAAATCTAAACTATCAATATCAGGTTGATTATTATGCTTTATGGAACATTCAAGATCAAGCCAATATTTTTTCAAATTTCCATCATCTAGTGATCTCAATTTTTTTTACCGCTAAATAGAAAACCAAAAATATTTTCATATGCTTCTAATTGTTCAAATGACAAGAGTGGATTCCTTTATTGGTGAGCACCCTCCACTTCCAACTAAGAGGTTGTGAGTTCGAGTCACCCCAAGAGCAAGGTAGGGAGTTCTTGGAGGGAGGGAGCCGGGGGTTTATCGGAAATAGCCTCTCTATCCCAGGGTAGGGGTAAGGTCTGCGTACAAACTACCCTCCCCAAACCCCACTATTGGGATTATACTGGGTTGTTGTTGTTGTTGTTGTTGCTTCTAATTGTTCAAATCTATTTTGAAGTGAAAAAATAGCCTTGTCTACTACTCTCTTCGGTCCATAATAAGTGACTTTTTTGGCCTTTTTTGGGTCCAAAATAAGTGTCCTTTTATATAATCGAGAAGGAATTAACTTTATTTTTTCAAAATTTGCCCTTATTTACATACCTCAATGTGTCAAGTTAACAACATATAAATTTTAATTAAGGATAATTTAGTCAAAATACCTTTTTTCCTCTAGGAGTCGCATTTTTTAAGGGGTGTGCCAAAGGTCAAAAGGTCACTTATTATAGACTAGAGGGAGTATAGGACTCTTCGAGAGATTTGAGATTTCATTATCACATTCTCCTCAAATTGTTTCTTCCTATATATCGCACATTTCTTTCGAAATTAGGATTCAATATTCATTTTAAATGCAATTTTCTTGGCAGAAATCATAACAGTTGCAAATCCTTATCTCTATATTTGTTAAAGAAAGAAATCAAACTTTTTCACTTCACAAAACTTTTTTAAACTTATATATAGCTTATTAGGTATAAAAAAGATGGGGCCCCCACAAATGTGGGGCCTAAAGTAATTGCTTTACTTGCTTTATGGAAGGGCCGTCTCTGAATCCCGGGATAATTAATCCTGGGATGACTTGCTTCCAACCAAACAACCTCTTAATGTTTTAATTAAAGGCATAGTAATTGTTTTTAAAGCTGCAGAAATAGAACTTGAATACTACCTGCCTCCCGAATTTACTACTCCATCTGTTCCATTTCATTTGATTGTGTTTGTCTGTGCACGTAATTTAAGAAAGAAAAAAAGACTTTTGACTTTTGTTTTCCCGGTAAAGGTTATTCAGAGAATGAGAACAAGTCGAGAAGGTCACGAAACCAAGCAGCTTTATTTGGCAATGTACTCTAGCGTTTTCGGTGGAATCACAACTGATACAGATGCCATGGTGGTCCCCATGGATGATCACATGGTTCATAGAGGACATGGAGTTTTTGATACCGCTGCCATTATGGATGGGTTAGTATATCTAACTCTATAGGTTAAGCCATTTAATTTTGGTTCTTCATCTTTCTTCCATCAAGGTTGATTTATGATGTAGATTTTCATTCCTTTATGTAACATAAATCAGTTCTTGGGAAGGCCTATAAGTATACCTAGAGATGTAGCAACACTTGTGTGTTGGCGTCGATGAGGTTTAAAGTCTCTTTCCTTCAACAACGAAAAGCTAGTGGTTACAGTGTCGGAGCCAGAATTTTCACTAAGGTGGGTCAAAATATAAAGAAGTGAACTCACGAAGAAGCCAGGGAGAGTCAATATATGGAGTAGTATGTATACTTAAAAAGAATTTTTTATCCGGCTAAATAGTATAATTTTCGGAAAATTAACACCCTTTGAATACATGTGGCTCTGCCGCTGCTTGGTTACTTTAAGCACATATCCAAGTGGTCATGCTCGTGCATCTGCTTGATGAAATTTGTTTAATACTGTCAATTTACTATCTTGTAGTTTTCCATAGAAATATTCTGTGTGGATCTGTCTAATTTGTCGATAGTAAATAGTTATTTTAAACCCTTTTATGTTGCGTGTGTTTTCTACTTATAAGTTGAGATAATATGGGGTCTGATTTTCTGGCAAATAGATCATAACTAGGTTGTATGTCTAACTTGCCTAATTTCTCGCCCTTTGTGCGCAATTACCTCTTCTAGTTCTATCTTAGGAAAATGTCTGTTTATAGGATTAGATTATGTGCACAACTCTGAAATGTGGAACTAATTGTACTCCTCTTACGTTCTATGTTCGACAAATGCCTAGTTATAGGAAAATTATGTGAGCAACTCTACAGTGTGGACTGGTAAATCTGTACATGTCTTTAATTTCTTATTCTTGGTTAGGTAGTCAACAAGAATGAGAAGCTAAAATATAGTTGAGATTCTTGGGCTTGTTTTATTCTCCTTATTTTTTTTATCTACCCTCAGATGCCTTTATGAGTTGGACGAACACCTCGATCGTTTCCTGAGATCTGCAACCATGGCCAAAATACAAATTCCTTTTGATAGGGAAATCATTAGAAGAATTCTCATTCGTACAGTAAGTGTTTCCAAGTGCAGAAAAGGTTCTCTAAGATACTGGCTTTCGGCAGGACCCGGTGATTTCCAACTATCTCCATCGGGCTGTCCTCGAGCAGCTCTTTACGCCATTGTAATACAAGATCAATCACCTCCCGATCACAGGGGAATCAGAGTTGTAACTTCATCCGTCCCAATAAAACCCCCACAGTTTGCCGTCATGAAAAGCGTAAATTATCTGCCGAATGCACTTTCCAAGATGGAAGCAGAAGAAAATGATGCGGATGCAGCAATTTGGTTGGATGGCGACGGCTTTGTCGCTGAAGGACCTAATATGAATGTGGCTTTTGTTACAAAGGAAAAGGAACTTCTGATGCCTAGTTTTGACAAAATTCTCAGTGGCTGTACGGCTAAAAGAGTTCTGGTTCTTGCAGCAAAGCTAGTAAAAGAAGGTAAGCTTCGGGGCATTAGAGTAGATAACGTGTCGGAAGAGGATGGGAAAAGAGCAGAGGAGATGATGCTAATTGGCAGTGGAGTTCTTGTCCGCTCGGTGGTGCAGTGGGATGAAGAAATCATAGGTGATGGTAAGCCTTTCTATGCCGCCTTTCTCAGTTTCTTTGCTTCCATCGAAACAATGAGCTTTGCACTTTTACAATTGTCTTTCTATAGTCAGTAACTTAATTTTCTTATATCCTTACATCTGCTTAAAACTTTTTCATCCAAGCACATAGAAGCGTATTTCAACCGGTAATGAATAATGGATGCTCTCCTTGTCATGTTGGAAGCTCGAATGCTCAATTTTGAACTTTACTTCTAAATAATATTTGGACAACGATCACAAATGATGAGCATCACATACTATTCTCTTGTCTCTTTGTCACGTTGGTAGCTCGTAAACAGAATTTTGAACTTGACTTCTTAATAATATTTGGACAAAGATCACAAAGGACAAGCATCTCATACTATTCTTTCATGTTCATGCATATAAAGAGTAATCTCCTTGCTGTGTAGTGTTCCATTGTTATCCATAGTAACTGTTATGCCTAAGATGCATTTTCAGACCTGAAGTGTAAACTTACGTCAATTTGCTATGGTTTCATATGCTGCTCCAAATATGATATTTCAAAATTCGAGCAGGAAGAAATGTTTCTTAATTTCGCGGTCCAAAGAAAGTAATGTTTGACAAACTGAGACTAGACAGATATTAGATACCAATATATGTTCACTCATTGTCGCTCTTTCTAAACACTGGTCCCATCTAAATCTTGTTTCATAAGTATGCAAGAGCGACATATAAATTTACGATCATTGAAGTAGTTTTAAAATGAGTTTGGTTATTTTACTTGATTGTATTCTCATTTACTTTCTGCCTCTTCCTCATTACTGTAGGTAGAGAAGGTCCTGTGACACAAGCTTTGCTAAATCTTCTCTTGGAGGATATGAAGTCAGGGCCTGCATCAGTGCGAGTTCGCGTTCCCTATTAAAATGGATAATAGCATATCTTCCCTTGCAATATGGTGGTTGGAAATTCAAGATTCAACAATCTCAACTCTTGATTAGGAATTACTGCTGCTGCTGCTGCTACAGAAATGTTTCTCAGATAAGCTTTGCTAAAATAAGCTTGCTTTCTTATTTTCTTCATAATAGTTGTACTATGGCCAAAGAATATTCAGCTTTAAGTTCTTTCCTCAACTGTATTTCTCACATTCCACCCTTGTCTATGCATTTATTGAATGAGATTTGCTTAAATGGAAAAGGCGATACGACGCCGAATGTATATGGCCATGCACATGTCACGACTCAGAGTTTAATTTGGATCCTGCTATGAATCAAGCAGAGGGGGACCTACGTTGTGGGTTGAGGGGTCACGGGACCCCGTTAGCCTCGGCAAAAATACTGTATATATGTGTTATATATATCTGTCCATATATACGGGACCCCTTAAATATTTAAGATGTGACCCAAACACAAAAAGGTGGATGGAGAAGTGGTTGAGTTGGACATTTAAGTTCGCTTCTTGTCGAGATGGCGTGGGTTCAAAACCCCTTTTCTCCTTTTTGTTTTAGTTCTTGGAATACAACATTTTTTAGACTTAATAGCAAATTGCTTTAATTTTAACTTTATCTTCTTTTTGAATCCAACTATAGCTTAGTACTAATACATAATAGTCAACTTAATTAGTCATGACAAGAGTAGGTTGCTTTAGTGTTAGGCACCCTCCACTTCCAATCAAGAGGTTGCGAGTTCGAGTCATCCCAAGAGCAAGGTGGGGACCAAGAGGTTGCGAGTTCGAGTCATCCCAAGAGCAAGGTGGGGAGTTCTCTTGGACGGAGGGAGAGAGCAAGGTGGGTTGTTGTTGTTGTTGTTGTCTCTTTAGTTTGAAACTCTTCTTCAGTTCTTTGGCTATTAACATACCAATACTCTTGATTTCTTTAGTAAGTTTTGATAATTTAAACATACCCATTTGTGTTAAAATACTAGAAATTTAAAGTGTTAAACATGCTTAATCAAACACCTTCCCTTCCCATAACATCCATTTTGTGAAGGAATCTCTCTCTGTTCAGTGCTTTCTGTTTTTTTAGAACTTTTTATTATACTTGAACGATAAGTCATTATAATATTAGGTTTTCAAAGAGTCGCACGTCGAATTTAATTTATCGCTAGTGATTAACATACAGTGGTGTCCCGTTATGCTCAAATCCCGAGTCCACATCTGGAATCAAGTCTGGTATTTAAATGGAGAAGAGGATAGGCCATGTTCATTATCCATAGATTTTATGGTATTTAATGATGTTCGTTATTATTTCCGTTTGAAATGAGTTAAGTTCTTTCCAATTTTAAAAGATTGAAAAGTTCCATGCACTGATGAATAATTGAGAATTATCAAATATCATTTCCAGTCCATCAAGAGAAAAATAAGAATATGTAAGTGTAGAAGCCAACAAGAATAGAGACAAAGCCAAAGGGCAGCCGATGCATTAAGTTTTCATTATGTGTGGAATTCGGAAAAGGGTCGGATTACAAAGGTTTATTTTACGCAGTCATACTTTGTATTTATGCAAGAGGCTGTTTCTACGGCTCGAATTTCGTGACCTCCTAGTCACATGACAACAACTTTACCAGTTACAAGCATACCCTACATTTTTGCAATAAGTTGTTTTCACAGTTCGATCTCTTGACCTCCTGGTTATACGACAACAATTTTATCTGTTACGCCAATACTCTCCTCCTATAGCCAAAGCCAATAAATTTTCCACAAGGAGAACCAGCAAAATCAAACAATTGAGAAAGGTTTACAAAATAGTACTATCTACTCAAGATGATCTAATTAATAAGTTAGGCTAATAAAAATTCACAATATGTACACCAATTCTTACAAAAAGTTCTAAGAATTAAAGGTAAGAAATATCTATCTTGAAGCTAAGCTCAATACGTTCTTTTGTAAAAATAACCTACCTTATAGATTAGACGAACATGCTTCTCGAACATAGTTATACGAAATTCTTCTCAACAATAAATTCATTTTATATCTTAGATAGAGCATTTATATCTTATATAGACCAAACTTCAAGAAAATATTTATATCATGTCTATTGAATGCTAGGATATGCTATAGATTATTAGATGATACTCCCTCATAGCCACTTTAATTAATTTTTTTGACAGTTTTTACACATATTAAGAAATTTACATTTTAGCATTAATTAACAATAAAATTGATCATATTAACCTTAATTTGTTCATAATATAACAAATACTTTAAAACTCTTTAGTCGAAGGGCAACTTTGAAAATAAGAAGTTAATTACTTCTTGATATCTGAAAAAATTAAATATTATGGATCATAAAAAAGCCAAAAAATCAATTAAAGTAGACCGTACAGAGTAATAAATAAGGAATCCAATTGGAAAAGTAAAAAGAAATCGATAATAGTAACTACTAACTACCTTACGAATTTCATTTAAAGTTTAAAAGGTCCAAATGTCAAATAACAAAATTACATGGTTTTTTCTTTAACTTCTACAAACCTTAGGGGCTTAAGTTTATCAACTTGAAATCTTGACATAGTTAGACTTATACGTGTTCTCTTTTCATTGGCTACTTCCACTTTCTTTTTAATTCTCTTTTTCTTGATTGGAAAATAAACTAATCATCATAACAGAACACGAGAGAGAGAGAGAGAGAGAGAGAGAGCTCAGATGATTTGATTCGTTTTTGGAATATCGCCAGTGAATTATTTTAACTCCGGAGAATTCGCCGGCGGCCACATTTTTGTTTCAAGTGATCGGAGGCGGAAATTTTCTATTTTATTTTTTGGCGGTAAATAAAATAATTATAGGATGGTGAATTTTTTGGTGGAACGAGCGACGAGCGATATGCTTATTGGGCCTGATTGGGCCATGAATGTCGAGATCTGCGATATATGCAATCGCGATCCCGGGTATGTAAAATTTGGATTTTTTTCTTTTTCTTACATAAAATATGATTCGGCTTTCTGTTTTATTGAATGCTCCATTTCTTACTGAAATAGTTGTAATTTTCAGTAGTAGTAATAGTTTCTGGTTACTTGTATGTCAACCTTTTAGTTTTAAAAACTAGTACTAATTTATGTGATACATTTTCTTATTTTAGTCTGTTCCAAAAAATGATACATTTCTATAATTAGAAATAATTTTACTTTAAATTTCTCATTTTATCTTTAATAAAATAATTTTTAGCCGCGCAAGTATTTATGACTTATTTTAGACCACAAGTTACATCGTCCAATCAAACAAAGTCACATTATTGGGACTGAGGGAGTAATTTGTTTCTCTGCTTTTGCATGTAAATATTTTTTCTTTTACCTATTTTAAAAAAAAAATGTATGAGTCAGTTTTCTGTTTTGCTGAATATATGTAAGGGAAAAAAGTTGTAAGTTTTCTATAGTAGTAATCTCTGGTTAGAGACTTCTATCTCAGCGTAGCTACAAGTGTGAGATTTAAAGAACTTGTAGTTTTAGGGAACCTTATTTTGTCATAAAAGACAAATTCTAACGCTTGATCTTAGACAAAAGGCCTAGAAAGAGTTTGGAAGCTCAAAACAAGAGATTTCTCAATTATGAAAAAAGGCTTAGTTAGATAAAAAAAGAAAGGCTTAGCCTAATGGTTGATGAAGTTGAAATGAAGACCATGGGAGACAAGGATTGGAATCCTAGTAGTGCTAGAAAGATTAGGTGATTTCTTTACATCTGTCTAAATCTTGGTGGACAGAGTTATTCGGTAACTATGGGAGGACGCAGGTTGGTGGATAATCGAGATACATGCAAATTGGTCTATACAACACCGTCATTTAAAAAGAGGCGATAAAGGCATGTCCAAGAAGACAAATTAGTTGCCAGTATTGAAGAAATGGTCTTGAATAGAGTGGAATGGACACAAAGGGTTCATATAGTCGATCCTGACTAGTTTGAATTGGGGGTGAAATATAAAAACTTAAGGTATTAGAGAATTATTTGCTAGTATTGGTATGAAGTGGCATCGAGTTAACCGGAATGGATATAGAGGATTGATATAGTTTTCCCGAAGGTAATACAGAGGAGATATAGTTGACCCAACTAGTTATGGATTGAGGCATAGTTGATTGATTGATTTTAGTAGTATTTTTCTGTGATTATGGGACTGTGCTGGACGGTATAGAGTGAGTTCAAAAACTAGGTTTGCATCTACATCTGAGGGTCATTGTTTTGCCATGTGTTACTGTAACCTTTGTTTTTGTGGGAAGCTGGAATGTAGGATTTTAAAGAGATCACAATTCATGTTTGTTGTCTGGTGCTTTAAAAGTAATTTTTCTTTAAATGAATTTTTGAAGAAGAAACTAAGATGGAAACAGTTGATCTATAATTGCAGCAGACCTTATTGATAACGATTTAACAGTAATGTTCCTTGTTTATCTTGCTAGATCCGTAATTTAATGGTGGGTTCAAATGTGTTTCAGCAGCGGTGTATGGCTGTATGCAGGATTTTTTGCAAGCAGTGTCAACATTTAAAAACTAAAAAGTAAACAAATGAACAAGTCACTCTAATTGACACAATATAAAAAAGACACAATTCAAATTTTATTACTAATTTTTAGTTAACTTGGATGATTCCGTTCCAAACTTTTTAAATTATTTATTATCAACACTGGTAATGAATTACTTTGTCGATCCGGTGGTTAGTTTTGTACTTAAACAGTAAGTGGTTGGCGGTTCAAGCATGACAACAAACTTTTCCTTTGAGATAAGGGCGCAAAACTTTAAAATACGAGTAAATTTTTGAGCCAGAGAATCAAAACGTCAACCTCACTCTAATAAGTAAGGCGCTTCACCATTGGGCCAGAGCTTGTTGTGGCAAGTGGTGTCAGTTTTAACGATCTACAAAAAAAATGTTTTCCTATTTCTTTTTCTCCAAATTGTCCGTATAGGCTCTAGAGGGACTACTGTTATTCCTTTTTCTATTTATGTTGTTTTTTCTTTTATTTTTTGTTTTGTTTTATATTTCTACTTTTTTATCTTCGGTCCTTCAGCCGCTATGGTATCTTACCTATTAGATACAATTTTGTTCTTATCGCAGTTTACTGGTTTGTGCTGAGATTATCTGGTAGCTAATTGCTACAGCTTTTTATGTTTCCTAATTGGAGTGCCCTCATGTTTCTGGTGCTGCTGGTTATTTATATGACATCTGACTATTTTTAATTACGCAGTAGGCTATTATCAGAGGCTAGTATATTATAACACTCTCATGAGAGTCTTTCTTTTGGGATTAAAAGGGTTTTAGGGAAGACGAAGATATTTTTTTCTTCTCTTTTTTGGTGGTGAAAGTAGACAAGTAAATACTGGTATTTGTTTGATAGGTAGATTATCATATATGAGACTATAATCATCTTGAAGATGCAACCTCACATTTCCAGTGGAAGGAGCCAATCCCGAGGGCATTTCATGCGTTGATTATTTTAGTTGAGATGACCTAAAGGAAAAATGGCGCAGGTCCAAGCAACCAGGGTATTAATCTAGTATTGACAGATTTTTATTGGTGAAGCGGTTGGTTAATTATTTGCTAACCTACAAATAAATTGCCATCAAGTCGCTTCAGCAAGTCCATTCTTTTTTGGACGACCTGAACTTCTAATTACACGTTTTTTTTTAATTTAGTAAATTAAGATATGAGGTTCTAGCCTCTTTACTGACCTATTTTAATGAAAATTGAGACAGTGTTTATTGGACTTCTAATATTTTCATAATAAAAACTTCAGTGGTGTCATGCTGTGGTGCTCAATGCAATTTCCCCTTTTTCTTTTGTTTTCTAATTTCAAATATTTGGTATAATCATTGAGGTGTTTGCTTTGTTTGGACTGGAGATTGGTTAAAGTAGTTCTTATCGTTTGTTTTATTTTGGTTCACCAGGCAAGCCAAAGATGTTGTGAAAGGAATAAAAAAGCGTCTTCGCAGTAAGAAACCAAAAGTCCAGCTACTCGCCCTGACAGTAAGCTTTTGAAACTATTTTATCCACAAATTGCTTAAACTATATGGATTGTCAAGTCCTTACCTTCCATCTTTTTTGTTAGTTTTCCTTTATTTGTTTTGAATGAGAGAGCTAAGATTTCCATCTACATTCATTTGTCATTTTGCTATCTCTCTGCCTTCTTTCTTTATATGTTTGCTATTTCTCCTTTACTATTAGCAACGAGATATGATGTAGATTTTGAGATGAAAAAAATACTTCTTATATTTCTGTGTATGTGTACACCCCATGAGCAAGGAAATTTATACAAAGCTCCTAATGCTAATTAAGGAAATAAAATAAATCTATACAATCAATTCAGCTATCAAATAAAATCAAATAAAATCAAATCTCCTAAATATAATCAAATCTTCTGAAATCGTGCTAATCAACAATCTCCTAAATAAAATCAAATCTCCTTGAATCATGCTAATCAACACTCCCCCTCAAGTTGGTACAAAGATGTCGCACATGCCCAACTTGAAACTCAGAGTATGGAAAATTCGCTTTTGAGACCTTTGGTAAACACATCAGCTAGCTATTTTTCCGATAGCACATGAAACAAACTCACGACACCAGTTGTAACTTTTTCTTAGATGAAGTGTCGATTAATTTCCACATGCTTTGTTCAGTCATGCTGGACTGGATTATGAGCTATACTGATGGTAGCTTTATTGTCACAGTACGAGGAAAGTTTTCCTTTTTCAGACAGTCTCAATTCCTCTCGTAGCTTTTGTAGCCAAAGCAGTTCGCAAACACCCTGGGACATAGCTCATATTCTGCTTCCGCACCTGATCTAGCAACTACACTTTACATAGATGATAGATTAGAGCTTAGGTGATGGCACTAACCGATAAAAGATAGTGACGGGGAACTCAGGGACATGGAGCATAGATGATAGCTTAATATTAGGAGGACAAACGATAGAACCTATTCCAGAGATAGGTATTAAAGAACCATTGACTATTTTAACATTATCTCCTTTGAGACACGGAGAATAATTTGAATGCTTTTAGAAGAGCTTGTCATGTGTCTATTTGCTCCGGAATCAACAATCCAAGAATTAAGGTGAGCAACAAAAGCAGTACCTGATTGCACATGATTGGATGTTGCAACATTAGCGGAGTCAAGTTTGGCTAGGAGGCGACGGAGAAGCTGAATTTTATCTGAAGACAAGATTTCTCCACCTTTTGTGTTCGAACCTCGAATCCGGACCTGTTCGACAAGACCAGATCCATCAACAAACCTAGGTCCAATATTTGCGTGTACGAGCTAGCCATCAACAAACGGACATCCTTTTTACCGCAGTCTTCCCCGATTGGGCATAGCCTTTTCTCATGTCTCCAGATTTCTACCCAATCAGAAGGAAATCCGAAGAAAATTGCTCAAAAATAATCTGTCTCGCTGGAAACCAAATCTGTCTCGACGGACCTTAACTCTGATGAACGGAAAAATCAAAACTGGTAGGGATAGGCTCGAAATGCTCCAGCGACCCTAATAGAAAAGAAAATTGCAAAAATAAAATTGACCAGAAGGAGTTTGTGTTGCGGACAGCCACCAAGAGAGAGAAAACTCAACCTATTTGATAAAAACGGAACCCTAGTGCTGCGAGGGAGATAACTAACCTAAAAAAGGCAGCAATGACTCTGATACCATGTAGATTTTGAGAAGAAGAAAAGGCTTCTTGTATTTCTATGTATGTTTACATCCCATGAGCAAGGGAGTTTATACAAAGCTCCTAATGCTAATTTAGGAAATAAAATAAATCTATACAACCAATATAGCTGTCAAATCAAATCAAATCAAATCTCCTAAATATAATCAAATCTTCTAAAATCATGTTAATCAACAATCTCCTAAATAATGCTAAATTAAATCTCCTTGAATCATGCTAAATCAACATATGATTATCTTGGAAGACTAATAAAGTACTGATATAATGAAATACTTGAACCAATATGCTACTGTTACTACTAATAAAGCTCTAACAATGCAGAATATTGGTTTCTTTTCACTGTGTAGTCGCCCAGTTGTCCCAATGTTCCAATTATTAATCTCAAGAATCCTACGACTGGATTTGTAAATTGTCTTGGTCTCTCCAGTGTACTTGACTTTTTCTTACTTTTTATCTAATTATCTCCTGTTTTATGCTCCCCCGTTTTATTTTATGTGTATTAGTATGACTGGACATAGAGTTTAAGAAAGTAAGGGTAGACTTTTAGGTCTTGTGGCCTTAAACTAAAGATTTGTGTAATGCACCATAATTCCCCTTGAACTTATGGTCTTAAACATGCCATGTGTAACGTTTGAATTAGAGAGTTATACTAAACATAGAAAGTTGCATTTTTTTAACACACTAAAAATGAAAGTAAGACACATAAATTGAAACAGAAGGATTATCTCTTTTCATTTTGACTAAGAAATTCTTAACATACGATTTATTTTTAAACGTCTCATTTATGTAATACACTTCCCTTTTTTTTTTTTGATAAGGTAAATTGTATTAATCAAAAGGGAGAGAACTCCTGTATACACGAAGTATACCAAAAAGTAGAGAATTTACATCAGAACATGATTCTTTACAAAAGACGCCCAATCTTCTATATAAGTAGGGGCTAAATGAGTGCACCAAAAAGCGATCAAAGATAAAAGACTATTCTTAAGATGTGAAAAAGGAGACTCAATCTCCTCAAAAGCTCTCGTATTTTTCTCCCCCCATACTATCCACATGAGAGCTAACGGGGCGAACTTCCACGCCTTTTGCTTTTGTTAATTTACAGCATGTACATAGTGGAGTATTGTCCCACATTGGTAGAGGAGTAGTATGTCCTTGTATAGTATAGCTATAAATAAGGCTCTTGTGTAGTATTATTCATTCATTCAATATATCAATAACATATTTTCTCCCGTGCCTTCTCACATGGTATCAGAGCAATTGTGAGAGATTTATCGCTGTGCATAAATTCCAGCGATTCCGGGAAGAGAAATTAGTCACCGGAAGTCTTTTTCCGGCGACTTTTTAAAGGCTGTTTGCGTCTGTTTTATCTCAGTCAGTGTTGTGCAAAATCCAACACTACCACAAGAGTCGTCACTGTCCGGCGACCAAACCCCAGTGAACAACTCCGGCAGAAGCAGCCTCACGCGCCTCCACGCGCCACCAGAAGCTCACGCGCCGGCGCGTACGACCACTTCCGGCCATTTTTTGAAAATCTTCCTTCAGAACAGTTGGGTCGCCTGGTAATTCCGATCCTACCCCTACTGTTTTCATTTTATTCCGACAACTTTGAGTTTTTTCCGGCAGCTACAGTACTATTCCGGCAGCTACAGTACTATTCCGGCAGCTACAGGTTTCAGTATTCTGTTTCTGTGTTTCCGTACACTGTTTTAGTAGATTACAGTTGATTCTTTCTCCTATTTGGTAATAATTTGCAACAATGTCTTTGGGATTTGATGCTTTTGGGTCTAGAAACATGAGTTCTGGAAACTCTAGTGCTATTATTACCTCAGAACCTTTAATGGGAGGTTCAAACTACTTAGCTTGGGCTTCATCTGTCGAGTTATGGTGTAGAGGTCAAGGTGTTCAAGATCATCTAATCAAACAGTCTAGCGATGGAGATGAAAAGGCAATAGCACTTTGGGCAAAAATCGATGCTCAGTTATGTAGCATCTTGTGGCGATCTATTGATTCCAAGTTGATGCCCTTGTTTCGTCCATTCCAGACATGTTATTTGGTTTGGGCAAAGGCACGCACCTTATACACTAATGACATATCTCGCTTCTATGATGTGATATCACGGATGACAAACTTAAAGAAGCAGGAATTGGATATGTCTACTTACTTGGGTCAAGTACAGGCAGTCATGGAGGAATTTGAGAAGTTGATGCCAGTTTCGGCTAGTGTGGAAAAACAACAAGAGCAGCGACAGAAGATGTTTCTCGTTCTTACCCTCGCTGGACTTCCTAATGATCTTGATTCAGTACGCGACCAGATTTTGGCTAGTCCGTCTGTCCCGACAGTTGATGAATTATTCTCTCGATTACTCCGCCTTGCTGCAGCACCAAGTCCACCAGTGATCTCATCACAGATACTTGATTCCTCTGTTCTTGCATCCCAGACAATGGATGTTCGGGCATCTCAAACTATGGAGCATAGACGAGGAGGAGGTCGTTTTGGAAGATCTAGACCCAAGTGTTCTTATTGTCACAAACTCGGACACACTCGTGAAATGTGTTATTCCTTACATGGTCGTCCACCCAAAAATGCTTACATTGCTCAGACCGAGACTCCAGGTAACCAAGGATTTTCTTTATCTAAAGAAGAATATAATGAGCTCCTTCAGTATCGAGCAAGTAAGCAGACATCTCCACAAGTAGCCTCAGTTGCTCAGACTGATACTTCTGTTTCTGGTAATTCTTTTGCTTGTGTTTCCCAGTCTAGCACTCTTGGCCCATGGGTCATGGACTCCGGCGCTTCTGATCACATCTCTGGTAATATATCACTTTTGTCAAATATTGTATATTCACAGTCTCTTCCCACTGTTACTTTAGCCAATGGATGTCAAACTAAGGCAAAAGGAGTTGGACAAGCTAATCCCTTGTCTTCTATCACCCTAGATTCCGTTCTTTATGTCCCTGGCTGTCCTTTTAGTCTTGCATCTGTTAGTCGTTTGACTCGTGCCCTCCATTGTGGTATATATTTTATTGACGATTCTTTTATTATGCAGGACCGCAGTACGGGACAGACAATTGGTACAGGACGTGAATCGGAAGGCCTTTACTACCTTAACTCACTCAGTCCTTCCACAACATGTCTAGTTACAGATCCTCCAGATCTAATCCACAGACGTTTAGGACATCCGAGTTTATCCAAACTTCAGAAGATGGTGCCTAGTTTATCTAGTTTGTCTACATTAGATTGTGAGTCGTGTCAACTTGGGAAACATACCCGAGCCTCCTTTTCGCGTAGTGTTGAGAGTCATGCAGAGTCTGTCTTCTCCTTAGTTCATTCTGATATATGGGGTCCTAGTAGAGTCAGTTCATCCTTGGGATTTCGTTACTTTGTCAGTTTCATTGATGATTATTCAAGATGTACTTGGCTTTTCTTAATGAAAGATCGTTCTGAGTTATTTTCTATATTCCAGAGTTTCTGTGCTGAAATCAAAAACCAATTTGGTGTTTCTATTCGCATTTTTCGCAGTGATAATGCCTTAGAATATTTATCTTCTCAATTTCAGCAGTTTATGACTTCTCAGGGAATTATTCATCAGACATCTTGTCCTTATACCCCTCAACAAAATGGGATTGCTGAGAGAAAGAATAGGCACCTTATTGAGACTGCTCGCACACTTCTAATTGAATCTCGTGTTCCGTTGCGTTTTTGGGGCGATGCAGTTCTCACAGCTTGTTATTTGATTAATCGGATGCCTTCATCTCCCATCAAGAATCAGATTCCGCATTCAGTATTGTTTCCCCAGTCACCCTTATACTCTCTTCCACCTCGTGTTTTTGGGAGCACGTGTTTTGTTCATAACTTAGCCCCTGGGAAAGATAAGTTAGCTCCTCGTGCTCTCAAGTGTGTCTTCCTTGGTTATTCTCGTGTTCAGAAGGGATATCGTTGTTATTCTCCAGATCTTCGTAGGTACCTTATGTCAGCTGACGTCACATTTTTTGAGTCTAAACCTTTCTTTACCTCTGCTGACCACCATGATATATCTGAGGTCTTACCTATACCGACCTTTGAGGAGTTCACTATAGCTCCTCCTCCACCTTCGACCACAGAGGAGTCCATACCAACCGTTGAGGAGTCTAGTGTTGTTCCCCCTAGTTCCCCGGCCACAGGAACACCACTCTTGACTTATCATCGTCGTTTGCGTCCTCCATCAGGCCCAACTGGTTCTCGTCCTGCACCTGACCCTGCTCCTGCTGCGGACCCTGCTCCTAGTACACCGATTGCACTTCGGAAAGGTATACGGACCACACTTAACCCTAATCCTCATTATGTCGGTTTGAGCTATCATCGTCTGTCATCTCCCCATTATGCTTTTATATCTTCTTTGTCCTCGGTTTCCATCCCTAAGTCTACAGGTGAAGCGTTGTCTCATCCAGGATGGCGACAGGCTATGAGTGACGAGATGTCTGCTTTACATACAAGTGGTACTTGGGAGCTTGTTCCTCTTCCCTCAGGTAAATCTACTGTTGGTTGTCGTTGGGTTTATGCAGTCAAAGTTGGTCCCGATGGACAGATTGATCGACTTAAGGCCCGTCTTGTTGCCAAAGGATATACTCAGATATTTGGGCTCGATTACAGTGATACCTTCTCTCCCGTGGCTAAAGTGGCTTCAGTCCGCCTTTTTCTATCCATGGCTGCGGTTCGTCATTGGCCCCTCTATCAGCTGGACATTAAAAATGCCTTTCTTCACGGTGATCTTGAGGATGAGGTTTATATGGAGCAACCACCTGGTTTTGTTGCTCAGGGGGAGTCTCGTGGCCTTGTATGTCGCTTGCGTCGGTCACTTTATGGTCTAAAGCAGTCTCCTCGAGCCTGGTTTGGTAAGTTCAGCGCGGTTATCCAGGAGTTTGGCATGATTCGTAGTGAAGCTGATCACTCTGTGTTTTATCGGCACTCTGCTTCAAGTCTCTGTATTTATCTGGTAGTCTATGTTGATGATATTGTTATTACTGGCAATGATCAGGATGGTATTACCAATCTGAAGCAGCATCTCTTCCAGCACTTCCAAACTAAGGATCTAGGCAGATTGAAGTACTTTCTGGGTATTGAGGTTGCCCAGTCTAGCTCAGGTATTGTTATTTCTCAAAGAAAATATGCTTTAGACATTCTTGAGGAGACGGGGATGATAGGTTGCAGACCTGTTGACACTCCGATGGATCCGAATTCTAAACTTATGCCAGGACAGGGGGAGCCGCTTAGCGATCCTGCAAGCTATAGGCGGCTGGTTGGAAAATTAAATTATCTCACAGTAACTAGACCCGACATTTCCTATCCTGTGAGTGTTGTAAGTCAGTTTATGAGTTCTCCCTGTGATAGTCATTGGGATGCAGTTGTCCGCATTATTCGATATATAAAATCGGCTCCAGGCAAAGGGTTACTCTTTGAGGATCGAGGTCATGAGCAGATCATTGGATACTCAGATGCTGATTGGGCAGGATCACCTTCTGATAGACGTTCTACGTCTGGATATTGTGTTTTAGTAGGAGGAAATTTGGAGTCCTGGAAGAGCAAGAAACAGAATGTAGTTGCTCGGTCTAGTGCAGAAGCAGGAGATCGAGCAATGGCTATGGCAACATGTGAGCTAGTTTGGACCAAACAACTGCTCAAGGAGTTGAAATTTGGTGAAATCAGTCGGATGGAACTTGTGTGCGATAATCAAGCTGCCCTTCATATTGCATCAAATCCGGTGTTCCATGAGAGAACTAAACATATTGAGATTGATTGTCACTTCGTCAGAGAAAAGATACTTTCAGGAGAGATTGCTACAAAGTTTGTGAGGTCAAATGATCAACTTGCAGATATTTTTACCAAGTCTCTCACTGGTCCTCGTATTAGTTATATATGTAACAAGCTCGGTACATATGATTTGTATGCACCGGCTTGAGGGGGAGTGTTAATTTACAGCATGTACATAGTGGAGTATTGTCCCACATTGGTAGAGGAGTAGTATGTCCTTGTATAGTATAGCTATAAATAAGGCTCTTGTGTAGTATTATTCATTCATTCAATATATCAATAACATATTTTCTCCCGTGCCTTCTCACAGCTTTCTTCTTCTACGGAAACCGGTCCAGCTATATAACATTTCCTTTACAGTACTTGGCATCACCCATTGAACACCAAAAAGATTCAGGATTGCCCTCCACAAAGCAGAGGACACAGGGCAATGCAACAAAAGGTGATCAACTTCTTCCCCTGAGCTTTTACACATGTAGCACCAACTAACAAGTGTAATTTCTCTCTTTCGGAGATTTTCAGCAGTCAAGATCACTCCCCTCGCCGCTAGCCATGCAAAAAAGCACACCTTCGTGGGCGCCCTAGGAATCCAGATCGTGGAGTATGGAAAAGTGGTCTCCTCTCTCACCAACATACTCTGGTAAAAGGACTTTACGGTGAACAAACCATCGCCACGCAAGCCCCATCTCTAAGAGTCGTAGGATGGCTGGGGCTGTCTTGCCCATATAGCAGTGCCAACAAATCTTGGAGCTCCGCAATCTCCCAATCTTGCTTGTTCCGTCTGAATGAGAGGCTCCATACTACCTCCCCTTCATGCTCTTTACGAATCTGTTGGACTATTAGTTCCTTCTGGTTTGAAACTCTGAAGACGTGGGGGAAGGAGACCCTCAGAGTATCCTCTCCACACCACCTATGATTCCAAAAGCTGATTCTCCTTCCATCTCCCACCTTATAAGTGATGTTGCTACTGAATGCTTCCCAATTCTTCACGATGCTCCTCCACATGCCACACCCGAAATGTGTTGTGATTGCCTTGGTCCTCTAACTCCCTCCCGTGGAATCGCATTTTTCTACTATGACCTCCCTCCATAGAGCATGCTCTTCCACCCCGAATCTCCACAGCCACTTCCCCATTAAAGCTCTGTTAAATACCCTAAGATCTTTCACTCCAAGTCCACCCCACTTCTTTGGGGAAGTGACTGTCTGCCAATTCACTAGATGACACTTTCTAGTTCCATGTGCCGCATTCCAAAGAAAATTCCTTTGAAGTCGCTCCAGTTTTTCTGTGATGCTCACCGGTGCTTGCAATAGGGATAAGTAATAGGTGGGCATACTCGATAAAGTGCTTTTGATAAGCACTTCCTTACCGCCTTTTGACAAATACCATTTTTGCCAGCCTGCTAATCTTTTTTCAACCCGCTCGATCACTGGATTCCAAACCGTAGTATCCTTATAAGAAGCGCCCAATGGGAGGCCCAGGTAAGTAGTGGGAAGGGAGCCCACCTTGCATCTGAGAACATAAGACAAGGCATCAATATTAGCAACCTCACCTACCGGAAAAATTTCACACTTGCCGATGTTGATTTTGAGTCTGATACTAACTGAAACTACTGCAGGACCTGCTTCAAGTAGGTCAACTGATCCATATCGGCATCACAGAAAACCAGTGTGTCATCCACAAAAAGCAAATGTGAGACTCTTCGGGCACTGAGCACCCCAATCGGATCTGAGAATCCTCTCGAGAAGCCTCCGCCCGCCGCACGATCCATCATTTTGCTCAGAGTATCCATCACTAGAATGAATAGCATGGGGATAGGGGGTCACCTTGCCTGAGACCCCTGGAGCTGCCAAAGAAATCACACGGGCTACCATTAACCAGGATAGAGAATCTGACTAAGGAAATGCAGAACTTGATCCATCCCCTCCATCTTGCCCCAAACCCTATCTGCATCATAATGAAGTCCAGGAACTCCCAATTGACATGGTCGAAAGCCTTCTCAAGGTCCAACTTGCATAGTAAGCCGGGTTCTCTATTTTTCCTTCTGGAGTCTACAAGTTCATTTGCCACCAAAACAGCATCCAGGATCTGCCTACCTTCCACAAACGCATTCTGGGAGGACGGAACAGTCATGTCAAGAACTTTCTTAAGTCTGTTGGAAAGCACTTTAGAAATAATCTTGTAAATGCTCCCCACGAGACTAATAGACCTGTAATCTCTGATACAATATGCACCTTCTTTCTTAGGCACAATAGTAATAAAGGAATCATTGATACTTATCTCGAAAACACCATTCACATGGAAGTATTCAATGGCGCTTCCATTAACTCCCCCTTGATGGTGTCCCAAAAGAGCTGCAAGAAAACCAAGGAGAAACCATCAGGCCCGGGGGCCTTATCACTAGCACAACTCGACACAGCCTCGTGCACCTCCTCCTCCTCGAAAACCCTTTCTAGCCACTCGTTATCTCCCTCCCCTATATGGTTGAACTCTATTCCCCCAAAGTCGGCCTCCAACTAACTTACTCTTTATATAAGTTCTCATAAAACCCCACTATCGCCCCTTTTACCTCCTCTTCTCCCTTAATCCTCACCGCATCTACAACTAAGGACTCTATGAAGTTTCTCCTTCGATTTGCAACCGCCACCCTATGGAAAAACTTGGTATTCGAATCCCCCTCCTTTAACCAGAGCGCCCTCGATTTTTGCCGCCAACTAGTCTCCTGAGCTATTGCTAACTCGACCATTTCCCTTTTTAACCTCCCCCAATCTCGCTTTCTCAGATTCATCCAACTCCCTCGCCCCTTTCCCTCTTTCTAATTCCCTCAATTCATGCATAAGCTCCTTCATTTTAACCTCTACCCTCCCCAAAACCTCCTTATTCCATCTAATAATATCTCCCTTGAGCAATTTTAGTTTCTTCGAAAGACGGAATGAAGGTGTCCCTGATACCCCGTAGCTTGTCCACCATTCTTTCACCTTGTCACCGAATCCTGGCACTTTCAACCACATGTTTTCGAATTGGAAGGGAACACACACCCCCCTCCATCTGCATCCATCTTGTAAAATAGGCAAATGATCTGAAGTCAGCCTAGGTAAAAGAATCTGCAGCACATTCGGCACCAGCTCATCTCATGAGGGAGATATCAGGAATTTATCAAGTCTAGACCTTGAGTTGGAATCCTCCGCCCTGGCCAAAGTAAACCTTTCCCCTGACAGAGGAAGGTCAATGAGAAAGTGATCATTGATGAAGTCAGAAAACTCCTCCATGGCCCTCGAAATCAAACTACACCCTAATCTCTCCTCCGGGAATCTAATAGTATTAAAGTCTCCCCCTAGAACCCATGGAATGTCCTATTCCCCCATAATATTGGCCAGTTCCTCCCAGAAAGACACCTTGGACCCTTCCCCTACCGGCCCGTACACTCCCCCAAATCTCCACTCCATCCCACTCACTCTATCTTTGACGAGAGTTGTCAAAGAAAAAACTCCCTTCCTAATCTCCTTTACCTCCAAGCTTCTATCATCCCACATAAGTAGAATGCTGCCGGCACTTTCCGCTGCTGGGACCTAGTCATATTTCACCCAACTACCTCCCCCGACACTTCTCACGATCGAATCCGACAAAACTTCTATTTTGGTCTCCTGAAAACAAACTAAGTTGGCACCCCACTCCCTAACTCCCACTTTGATGATGGCCCTTTTGTTTGGGCATTCATCCCCCTCACATTCCATGAAAGGATCTTAACTTCCATAAGCGACAATAGCCCCCATTTCCCCACCCCCCAGCCGAGGTCCCTTTCTCCGTGTCACATACTCGCCTCCTTCTCTGATACACCACTACATCCCCTAAGTTATTTTGCTTAACACCTTTATCCAACTCCCTCCCTGCACCATCATAAAGAGATTGTTGCTCAATCTCCATCAACAGTTCTAACACCCTATCTTCCTTCCCTTCAACAGAAACACCACCCAAAGTTTAATAGTTTATCCTCCATCAAGAAAGACATATCCCCTCCTCCAATTCGTGACGAAATTGGGCAGGCGTCTTCTATATGTACCCTTTCCTTGCTACTACCAGAATACAAGACCATAGCATTGCTAGCACTAGGAGTTTTAACCTCCGAAAGGGTCTCACCATTTCCTTGAGGGGCAGCAACCTCTGAAATTAACACCCCGCTGCTATAGGAATGTCCAGAACCATCAGTAGGGTAGCATGGAGGAAGAGAGCTTGGAACCCTTGGCGGCATATTAACGTGTAATACACTTCCCTTTAAATCTATCCTGAAGAGATGATATCATTCTGTATATGCCATTTGGAAACTATTGCAATTTTTAACATTCACGTTTTAATTAGGAGATAGAAAGATGAAGGAACATGTGGAACTCTTGGCATCTTTAATTGTTGGTTGTACGGAAAATTTTCGTACTTCTTCATAGATTTAGCTTATTTGTCAAAAGTCTTTGTTTTTTTTTTAAAACAGTAACAATGACGAATTTAAAAAAAAAATATGCATTTGCATTAACTGCGTCCCTCATTCTAGTAAACTATAAATGTATATGATAGTCTCTTAAGTGACATATATACATGCAGCTCTTCGATACAAAATTGCATGTCTGTTTGTTATATCTTTGTTGGTGCTTTCCCAATATGTCTTGTTGACAAGACAATCTGCAGAAAGATACATATTAACAAAAAGAAGAAGATAATCTGCATGAAGATATGGATGTTGAGATGACAACTTTTACTCTAGAAAAAAAAGTTGGGGATCATTTAGATGATCGTGGTCAAGCCACAAAATCATATGCAAGTGTTTTTGACACTATCTTGGTGTATTTATATTGTAATATATTTATTTGACTAATCATAAATAACTCAAGTCATTCCCAAGAGGGAGAGTTTCAAGTATCTGGGGTGTGTGATTCAGAGTGATGGGAAGATTGATGAGGATGTCACACATCGTATCGGAGTGGGATGGGATGAAGTGGAGGCTCCCTTCCATGTTTTGTGCGATAAGAATGTGCCATTGAGACTTAAAAGTAAGTTCTACAAAGTAGTGGTTAGACCGATTATGTTATATGAGGCAGAGTGTTTGCCAGTCAAGAATTCAACTCCCATGTCCATAAGATGGATATGCGGGCATACTAGGTTAGATAAAAATAGGAACGAAGTTATTAGGGACAAGATGGGAGTTGCCCCCGTGGAGGATAAGATGCGAGAGGCGAGGATTCGATGGTTCAGACATGTTAAAAGGAGAAGCACAGATGACCCAGTCAGGAGGTGTGAGAGGTTGTCCTTGGGGAGTCAGAGGAAGGGTAGAGGTAGGCCAAAGAAGTCTTGGGGAGAGGTGATCAAGCGAGACATGGCGCAACTTGAGCTAATCGAGGACATGACCCTTGATAGGAGGGAGTGCGGGTTGAGAATTAGGGTAGAAGGTTAGTAGGCAGTCAAGTGTTTCCCTTTGTCTTCCTTGTTTCAGTAGTATTAGTGTTAGTATGGTATTATTTTATTACTACATATCTTGTTTTGTATTACTTGTTATCAGTGCTTCTTTCATCTTGTATTTTGCTATTTTAGTCTCAGTTTTCTAATATCTTGTACTGTTATTACTTGCTATCCGTGCTTCTTTCATCTTTTCTTTAGCTGAGGGTTTATCGGAAATAACCTCTCTGTCCGTCCAGGGTAGGGGTAAGGCTGCGTACATCTTACCCTCCCCAGACCTCACTTGTGGGAATAAACTGGATCGTTATTGTTGACTAATCATAAATAAATAAATAGGTGGTTGGTTACGTTTGTTTATCACTTCAGTTTTATAGGGGTTTACGCTGTTCCTTGAGAATTTTGTTATTCTCTTTGCTTGGCCTGCAAAGTAAAAAAATTAACTGGACTCACGGTTAACCTGAGATGTTACCATTTTTCAGCTATTGGAAGCAATTGTGAAGAATTGTGGGGACATTGTGCATATGCATGTTGCTGAGAAAGGTCTTCTTCACCAGATGGTGAAAATTGTAAAGAAGAAGGTGATTGCAGACTCTAAGCCTCCCTTATGTTATATTACAACCCCCCCCCCCCCAAAATAAATTTCTGGCATCAATCTTATACTGTTTTGCAAAAGCAGCCCGACTTTCACGTCAGAGAAAAGATATTAATTTTGGTAGACATTTGGCAAGAAGCTTTTGGAGGACCAAGGGCGAGATATCCACAATATTATGGATCCTACCAGGAGTTGTTGGTAAGATTGTTTTTAACTCTTCTATTAGGTGTATATTTGAAGTTATTTTTCATCACTATTTAGGGTTGACATTTGTTAGTTTATAGATATGTATAGTGTAGTCTTGTCCCACATTGGAAGAGGAGTAATATCTCCTTGTAGTGTATAGCTATAAATAGGGACCTCTTGTATTGTATTTATCATCCAATATCAATAACATATTTTCTCCCGTGCCTTCTCACATGGTATCAGAGCATTAGTGAGAAAAGATCGTTGTGCGTCATTCCAGCGTTAACCGGGAAGAAAGAACTTAGTCATCGTGTAATTTTTCCGGTGACCTAAGGCTTGTCTAAGTGAAAGTCACTTTCTGTCGGTGTTGTGCTAAAACCAACACCACCACGAGGTAGATCACCCTCTGACTACCAACTCCTGAAATTTTATCCGGCAGAAAAGCCGCCACGCTCCTCCACGCGCCGGCAACAACTTTTCCGACGAGGGTTTCGGCCATTTTTTCGTGAAACTTCTTCAGGACAGTGTGCTCTCCTCAAAATTCCGAGCCTACCCATCTAATTCAAATCAAATTCCGGCCACTTTTATATTTTTCCGGCGTGAACAGTGACCTTTCTGGCCATTTTTTGAAAATATTTCTTCAGGACAGCTTGCTCTCAAAGGAATTCCGAGTCTATCCATCCTGGTTACAACAAATTCCGACAACTTTGGAATTTTTCGGCGAGCTACAGTGTTTCCGGCACAGAACAGTGTTCTGTTTTCCTGCTGTAAACAATGTTTTTCAAGCTATTTTTTCAGTCTTCTCACAGGAGTTACTTATTTCCACTATTTCAAGTTAACCCTACTACTACAAATTGTAGCGACATGGGAACCGATGCTTTGAATAGTCGGATGGTTTCTTTAGCAGAGTATATTGAGTTCCTTCAGTATAAAGTATGTAAGCAGACATCTTCTGAGATAGCTTCTGTTGTTCAAACAGGTAATAGCGTGACTTGTTTCTCCCAATTTTCATCCTCTGAGTCTTGGGTCATTGATTCGGGTGCATCAGATCATATTTCTGGTAACAAATCTCTTTTCACTACTATTTCGTATTCTCAATCTCTTCCAAAAGTCACAATGGCCAATGGGTCTCAAACCATGGCAACTGCAATAGGTCAAGCAAGCCCACTTCCTTCCTTACCTTTAGATTCAGTCCTTTATGTTCCCAATAGTCCTTTTAATCTCATAGCTGTTAGTCGCTTAGCCAAATCACTTAAATGCACTGTTTTATTTCTTGATGACCATGTTTTTATACAGGAACGCAGTACGGGGCGGATCATTGATACCGGGCGTAAATCAAACGGACTTTATTACCTTATCCTTGCTAAATCACATGGACTCACATCTTGTCTTCCTTCTACAACTTGTCCTGTTACTGATTCACCAGATTTATTACATAAATGGTTGGGATATCCCAGTTTGTCAAAACTTCAGAAAATGGTATCTGGTTTATCTCACTTGTCAGCTCTAGAGTGTGAGTCATGTCAGCTCGGTAAGCATACTCGCTCCCATTTCCCTCGTGCGTCTTGATAATCGAGCAGAGTCACCTTTTACTTTAGTCCATTCAGATGTTTGGGGTCCTAGTCGGGTCAGTTCCACCTTAGGATTCCGTTATTTTGTCAGTTTCATTGATGATTATTCCAGGTGCACTTGGATATTTTTGATAAAAAATCGATCTGAGCTGTTTTCTATTTTTCAGACCTTCCACGCTGAAATTCAAAATCAATTTGGGGTTTCTATTCGCACATTTCGTAGTGATAATGCCAGAGAGTATTTGTCTTCCCCATTTCAGCAGTTTATGAAATCTCATGGGATTATTCATCAAACATCTTGTCCGTACATATCTCAACAAAATGGGGTAGCTGAAAGAAAGAAGAGACATCTTATTGAAACTGCTCGTACCCTACTCATACAATCTCATGCTCCGTTGCATTTTTGGGGGGATGCCGTTCATACATCTTGCTATCTTATTAATCGTATGCCATCTTCAGCTATCCAGAACCAAGTTCCATTCTCTGTCATGTTTCCCCACTTACCTTTGTTTTCTCTTCCACCCCGTGTCTTTGGAAGCACTTGTTTTATCCATAATACCTACAACTCCGGTTGTATCTCCACCACCTATAGTTCCAGTTCCTCCACATAATCCAGTTCAACCTTCTGCAGCTCCACCACTTTTGACTTATTATCGTCGTCCACATCCAGCATCAGGCCCAGGTGATTCACGCTCTGCATCAGATTCTGCACCTACTGCAGACTTGTCTCCTCTTAGTCAACCAATTGCACTCTGCAAAGGTGTACGATCCACACTTAATCCTAATCCCCACTATGTCGGTTTAAGTTATCATCGTGTCGTCACCACATTATGCTTTTATATCTTCTTTGTCCACTGTTTCTATCCCTAAGTCTACAGGTGAGGCACTATCTCATCCAGGATGGCGACATGCTATGATTGACGAGATGTCTGATTTACATGTGAGTGACACTTGGGAGCTTGTTCCTCTTCCTGCAGGTAAGTCTACTGTTGGTTGTCGTTGGGTTTATGCAGTCAAAGTCGGCCTGGATGGCCAGGTTGATCGGTTTAAGGCTCGTCTTGTTGCAAAAGGATATACTCAGATTTTTGGGCTTGATTATAGTGATACTTTCTCTCCCGTGGCTAAAGTAGCATCTGTTCGTCTCTTTTGTCCACGGCTGCTGTACGTCATTGGCCTCTTTATCAATTAGACATTAAGAATGCTTTTCTCCACGGTGATCTTGAGGAAGAAGTTTATATGGAGCAACCACCTGGTTTTGTTGCTCAGGGGAGTTTAATGGTTGTGTGTGCAGATTGCGCAGGTCACTATATGTTTTGAAACAGTCCCTCGAGCTTGGTTTGGTAAGTTCAGCACAATTATTCAGGAGTTCGGCATGACTCGTAGTAAGGCTGATCACTCTGTGTTTTATCGGCATTCTGCTCCTAATCTGTGTATTTATCTAGTGGTTTATGTTGATGATATTGTTATTACTGGTAATGATCAGGATGGTATTACTAATCTGAAGCAACATCTCTTTCAGCACTTCCAGACTAAGGATCTGGGCAGATTGAAGTATTTTCTAGGTACTGAGGTCGCTCAGTCTAGCTCAGGTATTGTTATTTCACAGCGGAAGTATGCCTTAGACATTCTTGAGGAGACTGGAATGATGGGTTGCAGACCCATTGACTCTCCTATGGATCCGAATGCTAAGCTTCTACCTGGACAGGGGAGCCTCTTAGAGACCCTACGAGATATATGAGGTTGGTTGGCAAATTGAATTACCTCACAGTGACTAGACCTGACATTTCTTTTCCGGTGAGTATTGTAAGTCAGTTTATGGATTCTCCCTGTGATAGTCACTGGGATGCAGTTGTTCGTATTCTTCGGTATATAAAGTCAGCTCCAGGCAAAGGATTATTATTCGAGGATCGAGGCCACGAGCAGATTGTTGGGTACACAGATGCTGATTGGGCAGGATCACCTTTTGATAGACGTTCTACGTCTGGATATTATGTTCTAGTAGGAGGTAATTTGGTCTCGTGGAAGAGCAAGAAACAGAATGTAGTTGCTCGATCTAGCGCCGAAGCCGAATATCGGGCCATGGCTATGGCGACGTGTGAGTTAGTTTGGGTCAAGCAGTTGCTCAAGGAGTTAAAGTTCGGAGAAATCAGCAAGATGGAACTAGTGCGTGATAACCAAACTGCTCTTCATATTGCGTCAAATCCGGTGTTCCATGAGAGGACTAAACACATTGAAATCGACTGTCACTTTGTTAGAGAAAAAATACTTTCAGGAGATATTGTTACAAAGTTTGTAAAGTCGAATGATCAACTAGCAGATATTTTCACTAAGTCTCTTACTGGTTCTCGTATTAGTTACATGTGTAACAAGCTCGGTACATATGATGTGTATGCACCGGCTTGAGGGGGAGTGTTAGTTTATAGATATGTATAGTGTAGTCTTGTCCCACATTGGAAGAGGAGTAATATCTCCTTGTAGTGTATAGCTATAAATAGGGACATCTTTTATTGTATTTATCATCCAATATCAATAACATATTTTCTCCCGTGCCTTTTCACAACATTATTTGTATTTATGTGACGGAGCACCCCGACAAGTTCTGTATGGACCCAGACATAAAATTTCAGTTTTCTAACTTTATCACCTAAGCAGCAACTATATAATCAATAGGGTTTACTTGGAGAGTAAAAGTTTTCTTTTCCTTGGGTAAGTCATTATGGGGCCGACGTGTGGAGAGCCCATCACATGATCTGTGGGTTTAGGCACACGTCATGGGTTTGAACCCTTTTGCAGGCAACAGTTTCTTGGTATTTAAGTGGAGAAGAGTAGAGGGACGGCCCATTATCCTCTGAGTTTTGAACCATGTATACTGGCTCTCGGGGATTTATCGGTTATCAAAAGTTATTCTGACGCCTTCCAAACAATACTAATGGTTTGTACCAGTTGATAATCGATTGGTGTTGGTTGCGAAAATTCCAAAACCAAATGCTTGAACGTACTGACTGAACTTATACAACTAAGTGGAGTTTGTCCATCCCCAGTTGCTATGATAATACTTTCTATATGCTTGGTTGACACCTCAATATATAAAAAATGTTTTGCAAATGTATTGCTTGAGTTCAGTGCATTGGAGCAGTAAAAGTTATGCTTTTCTGTACTGACTGAACTTCCACTAATACTTGTAGTTTTGTCCATGCTGGTTTTATGTACTTTCTATATGTTTGTTTGACATCTCACATGATGTTTTGCAAATGTATTGCTTGACTTACAGCGCATTGGAGCAGTATTCCCTCAGAGATCTGAGAGATCAGCACCTGTGTTCACGCCTACTCAAACACATCCACTTTCATCTGATCCACAGAATCTTCAGAAGCCTGAATCTAGACAGGATACAGCAGAGTCTTCAGCAGATGCTGAATATCCCACCTTGAGGTGACTGTTTTTCTGTTAATATAAAGAAGGATGCTAAACTATGACCATTTTTGTTTACTGAGGAATTTCCAACATTCTTTCTGTTTCTTTAATTCTGTTGCCCAGTTCTCAGCAAATGTAGCTAGTTTAGTTGGTGGGACAATATGAGAATGGAGGATCACTGTAGGAAAATGCTCCCATTATCCTTGCATTGACTTGATAGATTAGTCATTTATAGTGCATGGCTTGACACTTTCTCATGGACAAGCTCAACTTGAGAAATCTGAATTTATTACTCACTAGCGTCTGGACAGTTTGAGCTTACGAGAGGTTTAGGACTACACTAATTTCTTCAGTTAGTGCTAGTACCATCTTAACCCTCAAAAGGTGCTAAGAGGCAAAAAGCTTCTGAGTTCGATTTCTAGTAAATCATTGGTCTTCCAAGCATGCAATGTCTGTTGAATGTAAACCTGCATTACCAGCTCTTGATCCGAGTACTTTGAAGCTATATGAAAATCTTTAAGAAGCAGAAAGTGGTAGAAATGACTCCGACAGGTTTTAATGATATTGGTTGATTCAATACAATACAAAAGGTCCTTATTTATAGCTATACTATACAAGGACATACTACTCCTGTACCAATGTGGGACAATACTACACTATATGCATAGTTGTAAACTAACACTCCCCCTCAAGCCGGTGCATACAGATCATATGTACCGAGCTTGTTACATATATAACTAATACGAGGACCAGTGAGAGACTTGGTGAAAATATGTGCAAGTTGATCATTCGACCTCATAAACTCTGTAACAATCTCTCCTGAAAGTATCTTTTCTCTGACGAAGTGACAATCAATCTCAATGTATTTAGTTCTCTCATGAAACACTGGATTTGATGCAATATGAATGGCAACTTGATTATCGCACACAAGTTCCATCCGACTGATTTCACCAAATTTCAACTCCTTGAGCAATTGTTTGGTCCAGACTAGCTCACATGTTGCCATAGCCATTGCTCGATATTTTGCTTTTGCACTAGACCGAGCAACTACATTATGTTTCTTGCTCTTCCAGGACACCAAATTTCCTCCTACTAAAACACAATATCCAGACGTAGAACGTCTATCAGAAGGTGATCCTGCCCAATCAGCATCTGAGTATCCAACGATCTGCTCATGACCTCGATCCTCAAACATTAACCCTTTGCCTGAAGCCGATTTTATATATCGAATAATGCGGACAGCTGCATCCCAATGACTATCACAGAGAATTCATAAACTGACTTATAATACTCATAGGATAAGAAATGTCGGGTCTAGTCACTGTGAGATAATTTAATTTTCCAACCAACCGCCTATAGCTTGCAGGATCGCTAAGCGACTCCCCCTGTCCTGGCATAATTTTAGAATTCGGATCCATCGGAGTGTCAACAGGTCTTCAACCTATCATCCTCGTCTCCTCAAGAATGTCTAAAGCATATTTTCTTTGAGAAATAACAATACCTGAGCTAGACTGGGCAACCTCAATACCTAGAAAGTACTTCAATCTGCCTAGATCCTTAGTTTGGAAGTGCTGGAAGAGATGCTGCTTCAGATTGGTAATACCATCCTGATCATTGCCAGTAATAACAATATCATCAACATAGACTACCAGATAAATACAGAGACTTGAAGCAGAGTGCCGATAAAACACAGAGTGATCAGCTTCACTACGAGTCATGCCAAACTCCTGGATAACCGGCTCGAGGAGACTGCTTTAGACCATAAAGTGACCGACGCAAGCGACATACAAGGCCACGAGACTTCCCCTGAGCAATAAAATCAGGTGGTTGCTCCATATAAACCTCATCCTCAAGATCACCGTGAAGAAAGGCATTTTTAATGTCCAACTGATAGTTGGTCAATGACGAACCGCATCCATGGATAGAAAAAGGCGGACTGAAGCCACTTTAATCACGGGAGAGAAGGCATCACTGTAATCGAGCCCAAATATCTGAGTATATCCTTTGGCAACAAGACGGGTCTTAAGTCGATCAATCTGTCCATCGGGACCAACTTTGACTGCATATACCCAACGACAACCTAAGTTGCTCCGACATGGCAGTTTAGGTGCCGCACCCGTATCGACACGACACTAGTATGGGTGTGGGTATGGGATCCGTACCGGATCTGGTCAAATAATTTTGGGTACTTTGACCACGACGGACGAAAAAATTCGAGACAATATACAATTTAATTCCTGAAATCAAAACCAAAACTAGGGTAAATTTGAAGAAAATAGCATACCTTATCTAGGAAACCAATCCTTTACTTATCTACAACTTGAGAATAAAAAAGAAATCCACACTTTACAAGCTATACACAAGTATTCCACAAAATTTCTGATAATTTAGAGATATTTTTTATATTTTTATATTTTTGAATTATTTTTAACCGGATCCCTGCACCCGTATTGGTACTAGGATTCGTATCCCCGAATCTTAGAATTTACATCTCGAAGGATCCGACCTCTAGATCCGCACCCGTGTCGGACACCTGCACCCGTATCCGAGCAGCTTAGACGACAACCAACAGTAGATTTACCTGAGGAAAGAGGAACAAGCTCCCAAGTACCACTTGTATGTAAAGCAGACATCTCGTCACTCATAGCATGTCGCCATCCTGGATTAGACAACGCTTCACCTGTAGACTTAGGAATGGAAACCGAGGACAAAGAAGATATAAAAGCATAATGGGGAGATGACAGACGATGATAACTCAAACCGACATAATGAGGATTAGGGTTAAGTGTGGTCCGTATACCTTTCCGAAGTGCAATCGGTGTACTAGGAGCAAGGTCCGCAGCAGGAGCAGGGTCAGGTGCTGGACAAGAACTAGTTGGGCCTGATGGAGGACGCGAACGACAATGATAAGTCAAGAGTGGTGTTTCTGTGGCTGGGGAACTAGGGGGAACAACACTAGACTCCTCAACGGTTGGTATGGATGAAACCTCTGTGGTCGAAGGTGGGTGGAGGAGCTATAGTAAACTCCTCAAAGGTCGGTATAGGTAAGACCTCAGATATATCATGGTGGTCAGCAGAAGTAAAGAAAGGTTTAGACTCAAAAAATGTGACGTCAGCTGACAAAAGGTACCTACGAAGATCTGGAGAATAACAACGATATCCTTTCTGAACACGAGAATAACCAAGGAAGGCACACTTGAGAGCACGAAGAGCTAACTTATCTTTCCCAGGGGCTAAGTTATGAACAAAACACGTGCTCCCAAAAACACGGGGTAGAAGAGAGTATAAGGGTGATTGGGGAAACAATACTGAGTGCGGAATCTGATTCTTGATGGGAGATGAAGGCATCCGATTAATCAAATAACAAGTTGTGGGAACTGAATCGCCCCAAAAACTCAACGGAACACGAGATTCAATTAGAAGTGTGCGAGCAGTCTCAATAAGGTGCTTATTCTTTCTCTCAGCAACCCCATTTTGTTGAGGGGTATAAGGACAAGATGTCTGATGAATAATTCCCTGAGAAGTCATAAACTGCTGAAATTGAGAAGATAAATATTCTAAGGCATTATCACTGCGAAAAATGCGAATAGAAACACCAAATTGGTTTTTGATTTCAGCACAGAAACTCTGGAATATAGAAAATAACTCAGAACGATCTTTCATTAAGAAAAGCCAAGTACATCTTGAATAATCATCAATGAAACTGACAAAATAACGAAATCCCAAGGATGAACTGACTCTACTAGGACCCCATATATCAGAATGAACTAAGGAGAAGACAGACTTTGCATGACTCTCAACACTACGCGAAAAGGAAGCTCGGGTATGTTTCCCAAATTAACACGATTCACAATCTAATGTAGACAAATTAGATAAACTAGGCACCATCTTCTGAAGTTTGGATAAACTCGGATTTTCTAACGTCTGTGGATTAGATCTGGAGGATCTGTAATTAGATATGTTGTGGAAGGATTGAGTGAGTTAAGGTAGTAAAGATATTCTGATTCACGTCCGGTCTGTCCCGTACTGCGGTCCTGCATAATAAAAGAATCGTCAATTAAATATATACTACAATGGAGGGCACGAGTCAAACGAACTAACAGATGCAAGATTAAAAGGATAGTCAGGGACATAAAGAACCGAATCTAGGGTGATAGAAGACAAGGGATTAGCTTGTCCAACTCCTTTTGCCTTAGTTTGACATTCATTGGCTAAAGTAATAGTGGGAAGAGACTGTGAATATACAATATTTGACAAAAGTGATATATTACCAAAGATGTGATCAGAAGCGCCTTAGTCCATGACCCATGGGCCAAGAGTGCTAGACTGAAAAACACAAGTAAAAGAATTACTAGTATCAGAAGTATCAGTCTGAGCAATTGAGGCTACTTGTGGAGATGTTTGCTTACTTGCTCGATACTGAAGGAGCTCATTATATTCTTCTTTAGATAAAGAAAATCTCTGATTACCTGGAGTCTCGGTCTGAGCAATGTAAGTATTTTTGGGTGGACGACCATGTAAGGAATAACACATTTCATGAGTGTGTCCAAGTTTGTGACAATAAGAACACTTGGGTCTAGATCTTCCAAAACGACCTCCTCCTCATCTATGCTCCATAGTTTGAGATGCCCGAACATCAACTGTCTGGGATGCAAGAACAGAGGAATCAAGTATCTGTGATGAGATCACTGGTGGACTTGGTGCTGCAGCAAGGCGGAGTAATCGAGAGAATAATTCATCAACTGTCGGGACAGTCGGACTAGCCAAAATTTGGTCGCGTACTGAATCAAGATCATTAGGAAGTTCAGCGAGGGTAAGAACGAGAAACATCTTCTGTCGCTGCTCTTGTTGTTTTTCAACACTAGCAAAAACTGGCATCAACTTCTCAAATTCCTCCATGACTTCCTGTACTTGACCCAAGTAAGTAGACATATCTAATTCCTGCTTCTTTAAATTTGTCATCTGCGATATCACATCATAGAAGCGAGATATGTCATTAGTGTATAAGGTGCGTGCCTTTGCCCAAACCAAATAACATGTCTGGAATGGATGTAACAAGGGCATCAACTTGGAATCAATAGATCGCCACAAGATGCTACATAACTGAGCATCAATTTTTGCCCAAAGTGCTATTGCCTTTACATCTCCATCGCTAGATTGTTTGATTAGATGATCTTGAACACCTTGACCTCTACACCACAACTCGATAGATGAAGCCCAAGCTAAGTAGTTTGAACTTCCCATTAAAGGTTCCGAGGTAATAATAGCACTAAAGCTTCCAGAACTCAAGTTTCTAGACCCAAAAACATCAAATCCCAAAGACATTGTTGCAAATTATTACCAAATAAGAGAAAGAATCAACTGTAATCCACTGAAGCAGAGTACGGAAACACAGAAACAGAATACTGAAAATCTGTAGCTGTCGGAAAAAACTCAAAGTGGTCGGAATGAAATGAAAATAGTAGGGGTAGGATCGGAATTACCAGGCGACCCAACTGTTCTGAAGTAAGATTTTCAAAAAATGGCCGGAAATGGTCGTACGCGCCGGCGCGGGAGCTCACGCGCGTGAGCTTCTGGTGGCGCGTGAGGAGGCTGTTGCCGGAGCTTTTCACTGGGGTTTGGTCGCCGGACAGTGACGACTCTTGTGGTAATGTTGGATTTTGCACAACACTGACGGAGATGAAGCAGATAGAAAACAGCCTTAAAAAAGTACTGATTTCTCTTTCCCGGAATCGCTGGAATTTATGCACAGCGATAAGTCTCTCACAATTGCTCTGATACCATGCGAGAAAGCACGAGAGAAAATATGTTATTGATATTGGATGATTCAATACAATGCAAGAGATCCTTATTTATAGCTATACTATACAAGGACATACTACTCCTCTACCAATGTGGGACAATACTACACTATATACATAGTTGTAAACTAACAGTACAATAACAACCTATTGATCGTACCGCTATTTCTAACTATACGAGTTTTTCTCTTTGGTTGTTTATTTACATCCTGTTCTGTTATAAATTGTGAGAACAATTGATTCATAAACAAGTATGAATAACAATATACCATAAGGATAACATATGTAATTTTATTGCTTTTGTTTCCACTCGCGAAAATGTGTTGCGTATGATATGTGTGGATTTAGCAAAATGGATTTATGGGCTATCTTTTTCGAGCTACGTTCATCACATGTGGACTCAATTTTCATATGTTAAGCTAATCTGAACTAACTTCTAGCTGTCATTGAAGTCTCCTTACATAGTAGTCAAACCCTAGATATTTCTAACTTATTCCATATTGGGTCCCAATTCTTAAGAAAAAATGTTGAGATGTCAATCTTGTTAGGCTAGAGGGGGCACTTCTTGCTTTTTTTTCTTTTTCTTCTTCCTTAAAAGATTTACTTTCTTGTGAAACTTCTGTATCTGCACTGTTTCTTCCAATCTTCACGGGAGGGTAGGTGTTATGACCAGTGCATAAAAAGGCACATCTCGGGACAAGGCGGTCAGAAACTGCCCTAAGGTGGAGGCGGCACAGATTTGGTGGCCGGGCGTCCCAATCGCTAAGACGTATGCCTAGTGTTGTCAAAGGCTCATTTAAGGCGCGCTTAAGCCCTGAAGCTCAGAAAAGCTCAGGGAGGGCGCTTCGCCTCGCTTAAGCTGCACTTCAGTGTAAGGCAAAGCACTAAGACATGCGCCTCATTGCCCATGAGTTTTATTGGGAATCAAGAGGCACTAAACAACAAATATAATCAGAAAATAAATGTATTAGCTGTAAAGAAAAACATTATAAATGAATTTATTACTTTGTCCTTGAATTACATATATATTTTATTTTTTCCCATAGTTGCGCCTTTTTTTACTAAAGCCTAACACTTTAAGTGCGCTTTGCGCTTAAATCCCTAATAGACCTAAAGTGCTTTTAGAGCTTTTCGCCTTTGATAACATTGCGTATGCCCAGGCGTGTATTACTCCTCCCTGACAGGGCGCACACAGAAAACTCAAGCAAATGTAGGGCAAAATCCTAAAGAAGAAGAAGAGAACATTAGGGTTTATTTATTTACCACAAACATGCAAATACAACTATTTCACTAACTTGGAAAGTATCAGTCGTGTAAATAAAATAGTTTCGTATTGCTTCAATTTCACTCGCTGAGAACAAAGGGCTCTAGGGATGGAAGAAGAATATAGGTCTAATCCCTTCCAAATACGCTATTGAAGAAAATTGTATTTGGGTTTCGAATGTTGGTAATTTGGGGAAGAAGATGAACTCTCAAAACCATGAGAAGGACATGGGGAGAAATTTTGAGAGAAATTGTAGGGGAGAGAATTTGCGAAAAAGATGATTGTGATTCAAAAATCATATGTTGACCTTTTTTTCCAACTGAAAATGGGCTGACGAAGAAAGCAACGACACTCTCCCACTGGCCTAAAACATCGTGTCATCTTGCAATTCACCATATGTGCCAGCCGTGGAATCAACCACTGACACTTGCATCAGAGTAGGCTACTTATATCACACCCTCTAGGGTGCAGCCCTTCCCTGAACTCTGTGAATGCGGGATGCTTCGTGCACCGGGCTGTTCTCTTTTGTCGTTTTCAAGTTCTTAAATGATTTACATGTTCTTTTAGTTATTTCGCAAAGAAAGTTTTCTTAGAAAAGTTCCTTTCTACTTTATTGACTGGTCTATTAAAAGTTATAGCCTCTACTTTATTGAGCATGTTTATAGATTATACTAAAATCTCCTGCCTTTTTGATAAATTTTGATTTCTAAAAAATATTTGTATGTTTTTCGTATTTTAAAAATATTTATGTGCTATTGAATTATACAATAATAAGATCCATGGGGCTTACGCCTCGCCCCGTACTTGATAAAATGTTTCGCCTTGCGCCCTCTCCTTTTAAAACACTTGTTATCACCCTCCCCGTAGTCGACACATCTTTTATTTGGAAAAGGTAAGAAAAGATGATTTTCAGCTGCTGGTGAATGCCATCTGATAGCTGTATTGCTTATCTTTCTTCTGTTAGGTTATCTTGCTATGATAATCAATGTTCTTTGGTTCTTTTCTGCATGTTTCTATTGTTAGCTTGACGGAGATCCAGAATGCACGTGGTATTATGGATGTCCTTACTGAAATGCTGAATGCATTAGGTCCTGAAAACAAAGAGGTAAAATCCATATGCATAGTATGTCTCAAGGGATATGCTCCCTTGCTAGTTTATTGAAGTTATGAGACTAAAGATTTTGATTCAATAATTGAGATGTTCAGAGCTAGATGCGAATTGGAGCAGACAAAAACTGAAAGAAGGGAATATTCACCTCTAAGATATTTTCATTCCTGTTCAGTTAATTTTTTATGAGTTCTGTCCTCTTTATATTTGATGCAACATATTTGCATGTGGGGTTACAGGAACTCAGACAAGAGGTCATTGTTGATTTGGTGGAACAATGCCGTACCTACAAGCAGAGATTGGTACACCTTGTAAACTCGACTACGTAAGGCCTTGTTTTACTTGTCTGATTCTTGTGATTTTTTCTGGATATTGTGATATGCTTCTTTTTTCTTAAATTAACCTTAATTCTTATAATTAGAGAATATTTCTCTCTAATGAAAGGGTCAGTGTAAATATTCATTTGAAGCTTCTGACATGTATAACCTGGGTTTGTTCTTGCTAGGAATAAAATTTGATGGCCGAACATTCATCTCCCATCTATTGTTTATATATTCATATTCATATACTATATTATAA